>NC_137256.1:28066478-28231450 GCF_965637545.1 Phallusia mammillata | reverse complement strand
CTAACCCTAACCCTAACCCTAACCCTAACCCTAACCCTAACCCTAACCCTAACCCTAACCCTAACCCTAACCCAAACCCTAACCCTAACCCTAACCCTAACCCTAACCCTAACCCTAACCCTAACCCTAACCCTAACCCTAACCCTAACCCTAACCCTAACCCTAACCCTAACCCTAACCCTAACCCTAACCCTAACCCTAACCCTAACCCTAACCCTAACCCTAACCCTAACCCTAACCCTAACCCTAACCCTAACCCTAACCCTAACCCTAACCCTAACCCTAACCCTAACCCTAACCCTAACCCTAACCCTAACCCTAACCCTAACCCTAACCCTAACCCTAACCCTAACCCTAACCCTAACCCTAACCCTAACCCTAACCCTAACCCTAACCCTAACCCTAACCCTAACCCTAACCCTAACCCTAACCCTAACCCTAACCCTAACCCTAACCCTAACCCTAACCCTAACCCTAACCCTAACCCTAACCCTAACCCTAACCCTAACCCTAACCCTAACCCTAACCCTAACCCTAACCCTAACCCTAAGCCTAACCCTAACCCTAACCCTAACCCTAACCCTAACCCTAACCCTAACCCTAACCCTAACCCTAACCCTAACCCTAACCCTAACCCTAACCCTAACCCTAACCCTAACCCTAACCCTAACCCTAACCCTAACCCTAACCCTAACCCTAACCCTAACCCTAACCCTAACCCTAACCCTAACCCTAACCCTAACCCTAACCCTAACCCTAACCCTAACCCTAACCCTAACCCTAACCCTAACCCTAACCCTAACCCTAACCCTAACCCTAACCCTAACCCTAACCCTAACCCTAACCCTAACCCTAACCCTAACCCTAACCCTAACCCTAACCCTAACCCTAACCCTAACCCTAACCCTAACCCTAACCCTAACCCTAACCCTAACCCTAACCCTAACCCTAACCCTAACCCTAACCCTAACCCTAACCCTAACCCTAACCCTAACCCTAACCCTAACCCTAACCCTAACCCTAACCCTAACCCTAACCCTAACCCTAACCCTAACCCTAACCCTAACCCTAACCCTAACCCTAACCCTAACCCTAACCCTAACCCTAACCCTAACCCTAACCCTAACCCTAACCCTAACCCTAACCCTAACCCTAACCCTAACCCTAACCCTAACCCTAACCCTAACCCTAACCCTAACCCTAACCCTAACCCTAACCCTAACCCTAACCCTAACCCTAACCCTAACCCTAACCCTAACCCTAACCCTAACCCTAACCCTAACCCTAACCCTAACCCTAACCCTAACCCTAACCCTAACCCTAACCCTAACCCTAACCCTAACCCTAACCCTAACCCTAACCCTAACCCTAACCCTAACCCTAACCCTAACCCTAACCCTAACCCTAACCCTAACCCTAACCCTAACCCTAACCCTAACCCTAACCCTAACCCTAACCCTAACCCTAACCCTAACCCTAACCCTAACCCTAACCCTAACCCTAACCCTAACCCTAACCCTAACCCTAACCCTAACCCTAACCCTAACCCTAACCCTAACCCTAACCCTAACCCTAACCCTAACCCTAACCCTAACCCTAACCCTAACCCTAACCCTAACCCTAACCCTAACCCTAACCCTAACCCTAACCCTAACCCTAACCCTAACCCTAACCCTAACCCTAACCCTAACCCTAACCCTAACCCTAACCCTAACCCTAACCCTAACCCTAACCCTAACCCTAACCCTAACCCTAACCCTAACCCTAACCCTAACCCTAACCCTAACCCTAACCCTAACCCTAACCCTAACCCTAACCCTAACCCTAACCCTAACCCTAACCCTAACCCTAACCCTAACCCTAACCCTAACCCTAACCCTAACCCTAACCCTAACCCTAACCCTAACCCTAACCCTAACCCTAACCCTAACCCTAACCCTAACCCTAACCCTAACCCTAACCCTAACCCTAACCCTAACCCTAACCCTAACCCTAACCCTAACCCTAACCCTAACCCTAACCCTAACCCTAACCCTAACCCTAACCCTAACCCTAACCCTAACCCTAACCCTAACCCTAACCCTAACCCTAACCCTAACCCTAACCCTAACCCTAACCCTAACCCTAACCCTAACCCTAACCCTAACCCTAACCCTAACCCTAACCCTAACCCTAACCCTAACCCTAACCCTAACCCTAACCCTAACCCTAACCCTAACCCTAACCCTAACCCTAACCCTAACCCTAACCCTAACCCTAACCCTAACCCTAACCCTAACCCTAACCCTAACCCTAACCCTAACCCTAACCCTAACCCTAACCCTAACCCTAACCCTAACCCTAACCCTAACCCTAACCCTAACCCTAACCCTAACCCTAACCCTAACCCTAACCCTAACCCTAACCCTAACCCTAACCCTAACCCTAACCCTAACCCTAACCCTAACCCTAACCCTAACCCTAACCCTAACCCTAACCCTAACCCTAACCCTAACCCTAACCCTAACCCTAACCCTAACCCTAACCCTAACCCTAACCCTAACCCTAACCCTAACCCTAACCCTAACCCTAACCCTAACCCTAACCCTAACCCTAACCCTAACCCTAACCCTAACCCTAACCCTAACCCTAACCCTAACCCTAACCCTAACCCTAACCCTAACCCTAACCCTAACCCTAACCCTAACCCTAACCCTAACCCTAACCCTAACCCTAACCCTAACCCTAACCCTAACCCTAACCCTAACCCTAACCCTAACCCTAACCCTAACCCTAACCCTAACCCTAACCCTAACCCTAACCCTAACCCTAACCCTAACCCTAACCCTAACCCTAACCCTAACCCTAACCCTAACCCTAACCCTAACCCTAACCCTAACCCTAACCCTAACCCTAACCCTAACCCTAACCCTAACCCTAACCCTAACCCTAACCCTAACCCATAAATGTACCCATATATTCCTTTGAAGCCCCCTTTAGGATCATACGATGTAATTTAGTGACACCGTAAGTGTAAACTCTTTAACCCTTTTGGGATGAGTTGTATATTTATCTGGACTGGGCGATCTTGTTACTACTTTAAACTTAGTTCTTTAAGAAGAAATTTGGGATTGCGAGGGTTTTGTAAGCAAATAATTCTGGGGGGAATTAGAAAAGTGTCAAGTAATAGAGGTTTGGGATAAATGACGTCTGCTTGAGTACCGTTGGAAACAAGGTACAAGCGTTACTTAAACACGAAACCACCCCAAAAAAATCAGATCTTTCAAAACCCCTGTTTGTCGAGATGGCTTTGTTTCTTTAACACCAATTGTCACCATTATCTTTGACTTACTATTTTATTTATTTTTGTTCTGTGTATTGCTTGATGTAATGTTTTGAACATACCAGACAATCATTGTTGTCAGAACACTAGCTATTCCGATTCCACAAGTTTAAATTTACATGTTTTTTAATTACTCATTTAATTTTCCGCAATTTCGTACGTTTGATTCCCTATTTTTCAAACTTCCGCAATTTCGATAATTTTTCCGTATGTTCCGAAATGTCGTAAAACGTACAATTATGTATGTATAAGTTACTCAGACAGATGTCATTTATCCCAAACCTCTATCCCGTGACCCTTTTCTAATTCCCCCAGAATTATTTACTTGCAAAACCCCTGCAATCCCAAACTTCTGCTTAAAGAAATAAACTTAAAGTAGTAACAAGATCGCCTAGCTAAGTTATATATACAACTCTGCCCATTAAACCATCGCTTTGGCCCAAAACTTGGAAACAAGCTGCTTAAGCACGAACCCCCCATAAAACTTAGATATTTCAAATTCTCTGTTTGTCGAGTTGGCTTCGTTTCATTAACACCAATTCCCACCATTATCTTTGATTTACTTTTTTATTTTTTTGTTCTGCACCATGTGTATTCCTTCAAGTGCGGTGTTCATACGAATCTTTTCGTTTTCGGGTAGACATTATCGAGTTCGGCTTCCCACAGGTTTCTGATATGCGTCGTAAGTAAATGGATGATGCTCGAGAAAATAGATTCTGTCGTGTCCTAGTGGGAAACATCGTACAGCGCTCTTACAGCTGAAAAGAAATAACAAAATGTCAACGGACTTGAAAGAAATAAGTCAATGAGACTTCTATCCACACACATATAATACAACTGAACCCTAATTTGTGTGCAGTTAGGTGCCGCTAATAATACAATAACATGACTTGCAGATTAACGCTTGCAATCAAAGTATGCACACATGACGACAATTTGAAAATGCTAGACAAGAGTTAACTGTCATATCTTTACAAGGATGTAAACAAAATGAATAGCATCAAAGTATTACTGACAATATCGCTGTACCACTCGTTAGTACGGCAATCAACATATTGAACCTAACCTGATTTATTGTGCTTTGTGTTCTGGCTCCATAGTTTGCACTCAACCGTCGAACAGTGTGTTTCTCTTTCCAAAGAAGCTCAGGTTGCTAACGCTGCCGATGATTGCTTGAAGCCTTCATAACCTAAACAAATGTCATCTATAAATAAATATTACGTAAAACAATGTTTTGAACACAACAGACAATCATTGTTCTCAGAACACTAGCTATCCCGATGCCACAAGACCAAATTTCCTTTTTTTAATTACTCATTTAATTTTCCGCAATTTCGATAATTTTTCCGTATGTTCCGAATTGTCTTAAAACGTACAATTATGTGTGTATAAGTTACTCAAGCAGATGTCGTTTATCCCAAACCTCTGTCCCTTGACACTTTCTAATTCCCCCCAGAATTATTTGCTTACAAAACCCTCGCAATCCCAAATTTCTGCTCAAAGAACTAAGTTTAAAGTAGTAACAAGATCACCCAGTCCAGTTAAATATACAACTCTGCCCATTAAACCATCGCTTTGGACTATAACTTGGAAACGAGGTACAAGCGTTACTTAAACACGACCCACCCCCAAAAAATAAGATATTTCACAACCCCTGTTTGTCGAGATGGCTTTGTTTCGTTAACACCAATTGTCACCATTATCTTTGACTTACTTTTTTATTTTTTGTTCTGCACCATGTGTATTGCCTGATGTACGGTGTTCATTCAAATCTTTTCGTTTTCGGGTAGACATTATCGAGTTCGGCTTCCCACAGGTTTCTGATATGCGTCGTAAGTAAATGGATGATGTTCGACAAAATAGATTCTGTCGTGTCCTAGTGGGAAACATCGTACAGCGCTCTTACAGCTGAAAAGAAATCAAAAAATGACAGCATGCTTGAAAGAAATAAGTCAATGAGAGACTTGTATTAACACACATGTAATACAACTGAACCCTAATTTGTGTGCAGTTAGGTGCCGCTAATAATGCAATAACATGACTTGCAGATTAAATGGTTTGCAACCAAAGTATGCACACGCGACGACAGTTTGAAAATGCTAGACAGGGGTCTACTATCATACCATTGCAAGAATGTACACAAAATAAATAGCATCAATGTAGTACTGACAATATCGCTGTTCCACTCGTCAGTATGGCAATCAATATATTGAACCTAACCTGATTTAATGTGCTTTGTGTTCGGCTCCATAGTTTGCATTCAACCGACAAATAGTGTGTTTCTCTTTCCTAAGAAGCTCAGCTTGCTGACGCTGCCGATGATTGCTTGAAGCCTTCATAACCTAAACAAATTAAATTGATAAATAAATGTTCCATGAAACAATGTTTTGAACATACCAGACAATCATTGTTGTCAGAACACTAGCTATTCCGATGCCACAAGTTTAAATTTACATGTTTTTTAATTACTCATTTAATTTTCCGCAATTTCGATAATTTTTCCGTATGTTCCGAAATGTCGTAAAACGTACAATTATGTGTGTATAAGTTACTCAGACAGATGTCATTTATCCCAAACCTCTATCCCGTGACCCTTTTCTAATTCCCCCAGAATTATTTACTTGCAAAACCCCTGCAATCCCAAACTTCTGCTTAAAGAAATAAACTTAAAGTAGTAACAAGATCGCCTAGCTAAGTTATATATACAACTCTGCCCATTAAACCATCGCTTTGGCCCAAAACTTGGAGACAAGCTGCTTAAGCACGAACCCCCCATAAAACTTAGATATTTCAAATTCTCTGTTTGTCGAGTTGGCTTCGTTTCATTAACACCAATTCCCACCATTATCTTTGACTTACTTTTTTATTTTTTTGTTCTGCACCATGTGTATTCCTTCAAGTGCGGTGTTCATACGAATCTTTTCGTTTTCGGGTAGACATTATCGAGTTCGGCTTCCCACAGGTTTCTGATATGCGTCGTTAGTAAATGGATGATGCTCGAGAAAATAGATTCTGTCGTGTCCTAGTGGGAAACATCGTACAGCGCTCTTACAGCTGAAAAGAAATAACAAAATTTCAACGGACTTGAAAGAAATAAGTCAATGAGAGACTTCTATCCACACACATATAATACAACTGAACCCTAATTTGTGTGCATTTAGGTGCCGCTAAGAATGCAATAACATGACTTGCAGATTAACGCTTGCAATCAAAGTATGCACACATGACGACAATTTGAAAATGCTAGACAAGAGTTAACTGTCATATCTTTACAAGGATGTAAACAAAATGAATAGCATCAAAGTATTACTGACAATATCGCTGTACCACTCGTTAGTACGGCAATCAACATATTGAACCTAACCTGATTTATTGTGCTTTGTGTTCTGGCTCCATAGTTTGCACTCAACCGTCGAACAGTGTGTTTCTCTTTCCAAAGAAGCTCAGGTTGCTAACGCTGCCGATGATTGCTTGAAGCCTTCATAACCTAAACAAATGTCATCTATAAATAAATATTACGTAAAACAATGTTTTGAACATAACAGACAATCCTTGTTCTCAGAACACTAGCTATCCGGATGCCACAAGACCAAATTTCCTTTTTTTAATTACTCATTTAATTTTCCGCAATTTCGATATTTTTTCCGTATGTTCCGAATTGTCTTAAAACGTACAATTATGTGTGTATAAGTTACTCAAGCAGATGTCGTTTATCCCAAACCTCTGTCCCTTGAAACTTTCTAATACACCCCAGATTTATTTGCTTACAAAACCCTCGCAATCCCAAATTTCTGCTCAAAGAACTAAGTTTAAAGTAGTAACAAGATCGCCCAGTCTAGTTAAATATACAACTCTGCCCATTAAACCATCGCTTTGGACTATAACTTGGAAACGAGGTACAAGCGTTACTTAAACACGACCCACCCCCAAAAAATAAGATATTTCACAACCCCTGTTTGTCGAGATGGCTTTGTTTCGTTAACACCAATTGTCACCATTATCTTTGACTTACTTTTTTATTTTTTGTTCTGCACCATGTGTATTGCCTGATGTACGGTGTTCATTCGAATCTTTTCGTTTTCGGGTAGACATTATCGAGTTCGGCTTCCCACAGGTTTCAGATATGCGTCGTTAGTAAATGGATGATGCTTGACAAAACAGATTCTGTCATGTCCTAGTGGGAAACATCGTACAGCGCTCTTACAGCTGAAAAGAAATCAAAAAATGACAGCATGCTTGAAAGAAATAAGTCAACGAGAGACTTGTATTAACACACATGTAATACAACTGAACCCTAATTTGTGTGCGGTTAGGTGCCGCTAATAATGCAATAACATGACTTGCAGATTAAATGGTTTGCAACCAAAGTATGCACACGCGACGACAGTTTGAAAATGCTAGACAGGGGTCTACTATCATACCATTGCAAGAATGTACACAAAATAAATAGCATCAATGTAGTACTGACAATATCGCTGTTCCACTCGTCAGTATGGCAATCAATATATTGAACCTAACCTGATTTAATGTGCTTTGTGTTCGGCTCCATAGTTTGCATTCAACCGACAAATAGTGTGTTTCTCTTTCCTAAGAAGCTCAGGTTGCTAACGCTGCCGATGATTGCTTGAAGCCTTCATAACCTAAACAAATTAAATTGATAAATAAATGTTCCCTGAAACAATGTTTTGAACATACCAGACAATCATTGTTGTCAGAACACTAGCTATTCCGATGCCACAAGTTTAAATTTACATGATTTTTAATTACAAATTTAATTTTCCACAATTTCGATAATTTTTCCGTATGTTCCGAAATGTCGTAAAACGTACAATTATGTGTGTATAAGTTACTCAGACAGATGTCATTTATCCCAAACCTCTATCCCGTGACCCTTTTCTAATTCCCCCAGAATTATTTACTTGCAAAACCCCTGCAATCCCAAACTTCTGCTTAAAGAAATAAACTTAAAGTAGTAACAAGATCGCCTAGCTAAGTTATATATACAACTCTGCCCATTAAACCATCGCTTTGGCCCAAAACTTGGAGACAAGCTGCTTAAGCACGAACCCCCCATAAAACTTAGATATTTCAAATTCTCTGTTTGTCGAGTTGGCTTCGTTTCATTAACACCAATTCCCACCATTATCTTTGACTTACTTTTTTATTTTTTTGTTCTGCACCATGTGTATTCCTTCAAGTGCGGTGTTCATACGAATCTTTTCGTTTTCGGGTAGACATTATCGAGTTCGGCTTCCCACAGGTTTCTGATATGCGTCGTTAGTAAATGGATGATGCTCGAGAAAATAGATTCTGTCGTGTCCTAGTGGGAAACATCGTACAGCGCTCTTACAGCTGAAAAGAAATAACAAAATTTCAACGGACTTGAAAGAAATAAGTCAATGAGAGACTTCTATCCACACACATATAATACAACTGAACCCTAATTTGTGTGCATTTAGGTGCCGCTAAGAATGCAATAACATGACTTGCAGATTAACGCTTGCAATCAAAGTATGCACACATGACGACAATTTGAAAATGCTAGACAAGAGTTAACTGTCATATCTTTACAAGGATGTAAACAAAATGAATAGCATCAAAGTATTACTGACAATATCGCTGTACCACTCGTTAGTACGGCAATCAACATATTGAACCTAACCTGATTTATTGTGCTTTGTGTTCTGGCTCCATAGTTTGCACTCAACCGTCGAACAGTGTGTTTCTCTTTCCAAAGAAGCTCAGGTTGCTAACGCTGCCGATGATTGCTTGAAGCCTTCATAACCTAAACAAATGTCATCTATAAATAAATATTACGTAAAACAATGTTTTGAACATAACAGACAATCATTGTTCTCAGAACACTAGCTATCCGGATGCCACAAGACCAAATTTCCTTTTTTTAATTACTCATTTAATTTTCCGCAATTTCGATATTTTTTCCGTATGTTCCGAATTGTCTTAAAACGTACAATTATGTGTGTATAAGTTACTCAAGCAGATGTCATTTATCCCAAACCTCTGTCCCTTGAAACTTTCTAATACACCCCAGATTTATTTGCTTACAAAACCCTCGCAATCCCAAATTTCTGCTCAAAGAACTAAGTTTAAAGTAGTAACAAGATCGCCCAGTCTAGTTAAATATACAACTCTGCCCATTAAACCATCGCTTTGGACTATAACTTGGAAACGAGGTACAAGCGTTACTTAAACACGACCCACCCCCAAAAAATAAGATATTTCACAACCCCTGTTTGTCGAGATGGCTTTGTTTCGTTAACACCAATTGTCACCATTATCTTTGACTTACTTTTTTATTTTTTGTTCTGCACCATGTGTATTGCCTGATGTACGGTGTTCATTCGAATCTTTTCGTTTTCGGGTAGACATTATCGAGTTCGGCTTCCCACAGGTTTCAGATATGCGTCGTTAGTAAATGGATGATGCTTGACAAAACAGATTCTGTCATGTCCTAGTGGGAAACATCGTACAGCGCTCTTACAGCTGAAAAGAAATCAAAAAATGACAGCATGCTTGAAAGAAATAAGTCAACGAGAGACTTGTATTAACACACATGTAATACAACTGAACCCTAATTTGTGTGCGGTTAGGTGCCGCTAATAATGCAATAACATGACTTGCAGATTAAATGGTTTGCAACCAAAGTATGCACACGCGACGACAGTTTGAAAATGCTAGACAGGGGTCTACTATCATACCATTGCAAGAATGTACACAAAATAAATAGCATCAATGTAGTACTGACAATATCGCTGTTCCACTCGTCAGTATGGCAATCAATATATTGAACCTAACCTGATTTAATGTGTTTTGTGTTCGGCTCCATAGTTTGCATTCAACCGACAAATAGTGTGTTTCTCTTTCCTAAGAAGCTCAGGTTGCTAACGCTGCCGATGATTGCTTGAAGCCTTCATAACCTAAACAAATTAAATTGATAAATAAATGTTCCCTGAAACAATGTTTTGAACATACCAGACAATCATTGTTGTCAGAACACTAGCTATTCCGATGCCACAAGTTTAAATTTACATGATTTTTAATTACAAATTTAATTTTCCACAATTTCGATAATTTTTCCGTATGTTCCGAAATGTCGTAAAACGTACAATTATGTGTGTATAAGTTACTCAGACAGATGTCATTTATCCCAAACCTCTATCCCGTGACCCTTTTCTAATTCCCCCAGAATTATTTACTTGCAAAACCCCTGCAATCCCAAACTTCTGCTTAAAGAAATAAACTTAAAGTAGTAACAAGATCGCCTAGCTAAGTTATATATACAACTCTGCCCATTAAACCATCGCTTTGGCCCAAAACTTGGAGACAAGCTGCTTAAGCACGAACCCCCCATAAAACTTAGATATTTCAAATTCTCTGTTTGTCGAGTTGGCTTCGTTTCATTAACACCAATTCCCACCATTATCTTTGACTTACTTTTTTATTTTTTTGTTCTGCACCATGTGTATTCCTTCAAGTGCGGTGTTCATACGAATCTTTTCGTTTTCGGGTAGACATTATCGAGTTCGGCTTCCCACAGGTTTCTGATATGCGTCGTTAGTAAATGGATGATGCTCGAGAAAATAGATTCTGTCGTGTCCTAGTGGGAAACATCGTACAGCGCTCTTACAGCTGAAAAGAAATAACAAAATTTCAACGGACTTGAAAGAAATAAGTCAATGAGACTTCTATCCACACACATATAATACAACTGAACCCTAATTTGTGTGCAGTTAGGTGCCGCTAAGAATGCAATAACATGACTTGCAGATTAACGCTTGCAATCAAAGTATGCACACATGACGACAATTTGAAAATGCTAGACAAGAGTTAACTGTCATATCTTTACAAGAATGTAAACAAAATGAATAGCATCAAAGTATTACTGACAATATCGCTGTACCACTCGTTAGTACGGCAATCAACATATTGAACCTAACCTGATTTATTGTGCTTTGTGTTCTGGCTCCATAGTTTGCACTCAACCGTCGAACAGTGTGTTTCTCTTTCCAAAGAAGCTCAGGTTGCTAACGCTGCCGATGATTGCTTGAAGCCTTCATAACCTAAACAAATGTCATCTATAAATAAATATTACGTAAAACAATGTTTTGAACATAACAGACAATCATTGTTCTCAGAACACTAGCTATCCGGATGCCACAACACCAAATTTCCTTTTTTTAATTACTCATTTAATTTTCCGCAATTTCGATATTTTTTCCGTATGTTCCGAAATGTCTTAAAACGTACAATTATGTGTGTATAAGTTACTCAAGCAGATGTCATTTATCCCAAACCTCTATCCCTTGACACTTTCTAATTCCCCCTAGAATTATTTGCTTACAAAATCCTCGCAATCCCAAATTTCTGCTTAAAGAACTAAGTTTAAAGTAGTAACAAGATCGCCCAGTCCAGTTAAATATACAACTCTGCCCATTAAACCATCGCTTTGGACTATAACTTGGAAACGAGGTACAAGCGTTACTTAAACACGACCCACCCCCAAAAAATAAGATATTTCACAACCCCTGTTTGTCGAGATGGCTTTGTTTCGTTAACACCAATTGTCACCATTATCTTTGACTTACTTTTTTATTTTTTTGTTCTGCACCATGTGTATTGCTCGATGTACGGTGTTCATTCGAATCTTTTCGTTTTCGGGTAGACATTATCGAGTTCGGCTTCCCACAGGTTTCAGATATGCGTCGTTAGTAAATGGATGATGTTCGACAAAACACATTCTGTCATGTCCTTGTGGGAAACATCGTACAGCGCTCTTACAGCTGAAAAGAAATAACAAAATGACAGCATGCTTGAAAGAAATAAGTCAATGAGAGACTTGTATTAACACACATGTAATACAACTGAACACTAATTTGTGGGCAGTTAGGTGCCGCTAAGAATGTAATAACATGACATGCAGATTAAATGGTTTGCAACCAAAGTATGCACACACGACGACAGTTTGAAAATGCTAGACAGGGGTCTACTACCATACCATTGCAAGAATGTACACAAAATAAATAGCATCAATGTAGTACTGACAATATCGCTGTTCCACTCGTCAGTATGGCAATCAACATATTGAACCTAACCTGATTGATTGTGCTTTGTGTTCTGGCTCCATTAGTTTGCACTCAACCGTCGAACAGTGTGTTTCTCTTTCCTAAGAAGCTCAGGTTGCTAACGCTACCGATGATTGCTTGAAGCCTTCATAACCTAAACAAATGTCATCTATCAATAAATATTACGTAAAACAATGTTTTGAACATAACAGACAATCATTGTTCTCAGAACACTAGCTATCCCGATGCCACAAGACCAAATTTCCTTTTTTTAATTACTCATTTAATTTTCCGCAATTTCGATAATTTTTCCGTATGTTCCGAAATGTCTTAAAACGTACAATTATGTGTGTATAAGTTACTCAAGCAGATGTCGTTTATCCCAAACCTCTGTCCCTTGAAACTTTCTAATTCCCACTAGAATTATTTGCTTACAAAACCCTCGCAATCCCAAATTTCTACTTAAAGAACTAAGTTTAAAGTAGTAACAAGATCGCCCAGTCCAGTTAAATATACAACTCTGCCCATTAAACCATCGCTTTGGACTATAACTTGGAAACGAGGTACAAGCGTTACTTAAACACGACCCACCCCCAAAAAATAAGATATTTCACAACCCCTGTTTGTCGAGATGGCTTTGTTTCGTTAACACCAATTGTCACCATTATCTTTGACTTACTTTTTTATTTTGTTGTTCTGCACCATGTGTATTGCTCGATGTACGGTGTTCATTCGAATCTTTTCGTTTTCGGGTAGACATTATCGAGTTCGGCTTCCCACAGGTTTCAGATATGCGTCGTTAGTAAATGGATGATGCTTGACAAAACAGATTCTGTCATGTCCCAGTGGGAAACATCGTACAGCGCTCCTACAGCTGAAAAGAAATAACAAAATGTCAACGGACTTGAAAGAAATAAGTCAATGAGAGACTTCTATCCACACACATGTAATACAACTGAACCCTAATTTGTGGGCAGTTAGGTGCCGCTAAGAATGCAATAACATGACTTGCAGATTGAATGGTTTGCAACCAAAGTATGCACACACGACGGCAGTTTGAAAATGCTAGACAGGGGTTTACTGTCATATCTTTACAAGAATGTAAACAAAATGAATAGCATCAAAGTATTACTGACAATATCGCTGTACCACTCGTTAGCATGACAATCAACATATTGAACCTAACCTGATTGATTGTGCTTTGTGTTCTGGCTCCATTAGTTTGCACTCAACCGTCGAACAGTGTGTTTCTCTTTCCTAAGAAGCTCAGCTTGCTAACGCTGACGATGATTGCTTGAAGCCTTCATAACCTAAACAAATTAAATTGATAAATAAATGTTCTCTGAAACAACGTTTTGAACATAACAGACAATCATGGTTGTCAGAACACTAGCTATTCCGATGCCACAAGTTTAAATTTAAGCTTACATGTTTTTTAATTACTCATTTAATTTTCCGCAATTTCGATAATTTTTCCGTATGTTCCGAAATGTCGTAAAACGTACAATTATGTGTGTATAAGTTACTCAGACAGATGTCATTTATCCCAAACCTCTATCCCGTGACCCTTTTCTAATTCCCCCCAGAATTGTTTACTTGCAAAACCCCTGCAATCCCAAACTTCTGCTTAAAGAAATAAACTTAAAGTAGTAACAAGATCGCCTAGCTAAGTTATATATACAACTCTGCCCATTAAACCATCGCTTTGGCCCAAAACTTGGAAACAAGCTGCTTAAGCACGATCCCCCATAAAACTTAGATATTTCAAATTCTCTGTTTGTCGAGTTGGCTTCGTTTCATTAACACCAATTCCCACCATTATCTTTGACTTACTTTTTTATTTTTTTGTTCTGCACCATGTGTATTCCTTCAAGTGCGGTGTTCATACGAATCTTTTCGTTTTCGGGTAGACATTATCGAGTTCGGCTTCCCACAGGTTTCTGATATGCGTCGTTAGTAAATGGATGATGCTCGAGAAAATAGATTCTGTCGTGTCCTAGTGGGAAACATCGTACAGCGCTCCTACAGCTGAAAAGAAATAACAAAATGTCAACGGACTTGAAAGAAATAAGTCAATGAGAGACTTCTATCCACACACATGTAATACAACTGAACCCTAATTTGTGGGCAGTTAGGTGCCGCTAAGAATGCAATAACATGACTTGCAGATTAAATCGCTTGCAATCAAAGTATGCACACATTACGACAATTTGAAAATGTTAGACAAGAGTTAACTGTCATATCTTTACAAGAATGTAAACAAAATGAATAGCATCAAAGTATTACTGACAATATCGCTGTACCACTCGTTAGCATGACAATCAACATATTGAACCTAACCTGATTGATTGTGCTTTGTGTTCTGGCTCCATTAGTTTGCACTCAACCGTCGAACAGTGTGTTTCTCTTTCCTAAGAAGCTCAGGTTGCTAACGCTGCCGATGATTGCTTGAAGCCTTCATAACCTAAACAAATGTCATCTATCAATAAATATTACGTAAAACAATGTTTTGAACATAACAGACAATCATTGTTCTCAGAACACTAGCTATCCCAATGCCACAAGACCAAATTTCCTTTTTTTAATTACTCATTTAATTTTCCGCAATTTCGATATTTTTTCCGTATGTTCCGAAATGTCTTAAAACGTACAATTATGTGTGTATAAGTTACTCAAGCAGATGTCATTTATCCCAAACCTCTATCCCTTGACACTTTCTAATTCCCCCTAGAATTATTTGCTTACAAAACCCTCGCAATCCCAAATTTCTACTTAAAGAACTAAGTTTAAAGTAGTAACAAGATCGCCCAGTCCAGTTAAATATACAACTCTGCCCATTAAACCATCGCTTTGGACTATAACTTGGAAACGAGGTACAAGCGTTACTTAAACACGACCCACCCCCAAAAAATAAGATATTTCACAACCCCTGTTTGTCGAGATGGCTTTGTTTCGTTAACACCAATTGTCACCATTATCTTTGACTTACTTTTTTATTTTTTTGTTCAGCACCATGTGTATTGCTTGATGTACGGTGTTCATTCGAATCTTTTCGTTTTCGGGTAGACATTATCGAGTTCGGCTTCCCACAGGTTTCTGATATGCGTCGTTAGTAAATGGATGATGTTCGACAAAACACATTCTGTCATGTCCTAGTGGGAAACATCGTACAGCGCTCTTACAGCTGAAAAGAAATCAAAAAATGACAGCAGGCTTGAAAGAAATAAGTCAACGATAGACTTGTATTAACACACATGTAATACAACTGAACACTAATTTGTGCGCGGTTAGGTGCCGCTAGGAATGTAATAACATGACATGCAGATTAAATGGTTTGCAACCAAAGTATGCACACACGACGACAGTTTGAAAATGCTAGACAGGGGTCTACTACCATACCATTGCAAGAATGTACACAAAACAAATAGCATCAATGTAGTACTGACAATATCGCTGTACCACTCGTCAGTATGGCAATCAACATATTGAACCTAACCTGATTTAATGTGCTTTGTGTTCGGCTCCATAGTTTACATTCAACCGACAAATAGTGTGTTTCTCTTTCCTAAGAAGCTCAGCTTGCTGACGCTGCCGATGATTGCTTGAAGCCTTCATAACCTAAACAAATTAAATTGATAAATAAATGTTCCCTGAAACAATGTTTTGAACATACCAGACAATCATTGTTGTCAGAACACTAGCTATTCCGATGCCACAAGTTTAAATTTACATGTTTTTTAATTACTCATTTAATTTTCCGCAATTTCGATAATTTTTCCGTATGTTCCGAAATGTCGTAAAACGTACAATTATGTGTGTATAAGTTACTCAGACAGATGTCATTTATCCCAAACCTCTATCCCGTGACCCTTTTCTAATTCCCCCCAGAATTGTTTACTTGCAAAACCCCTGCAATCCCAAACTTCTGCTTAAAGAAATAAACTTAAAGTAGTAACAAGATCGCCTAGCTAAGTTATATATACAACTCTGCCCATTAAACCATCGCTTTGGCCCAAAACTTGGAAACAAGCTGCTTAAGCACGAACCCCCCATAAAACTTAGATATTTCAAATTCTCTGTTTGTCGAGTTGGCTTCGTTTCATTAACACCAATTCCCACCATTATCTTTGACTTACTTTTTTATTTTTTTGTTCTGCACCATGTGTATTCCTTCAAGTGCGGTGTTCATACGAATATTTTCGTTTTCGGGTAGACATTATCGAGTTCGGCTTCCCACAGGTTTCTGATATGCGTCGTTAGTAAATGGATGATGTTCGACAAAATAGATTCTGTCGTGTCCTAGTGGGAAACATCGTACAGCGCTCTTACAGCTGAAAAGAAATAACAAAATGTCAACGGACTTGAAAGAAATAAGTCAATGAGAGACTTCTATCCACACACATGTAATACAACTGAACCCTAATTTGTGCGCAGTTAGGTGCCGCTAAGAATGCAATAACATGACTTGCAGATTAAATCGCTTGCAATCAAAGTATGCACACATGACGACAATTTGAAAATGTTAGACAAGAGTTAACTGTCATATCTTTACAAGAATGTAAACAAAATGAATAGCATCAAAGTATTACTGACAATATCGCTGTACCACTCGTTAGCATGACAATCAACATATTGAACCTAACCTGATTGATTGCGCTTTGTGTTCTGGCTCCATTAGTTTGCACTCAACCGTCGAACAGTGTGTTTCTCTTTCCTAAGAAGCTCAGCTTGCTAACGCTGCCGATGATTGCTTGAAGCCTTCATAACCTAAACAAATGTCATCTATCAATAAATATTACGTAAAACAATGTTTTGAACATAACAGACAATCATTGTTCTCAGAACACTAGCTATCCCGATGCCACAAGACCAAATTTCCTTTTTTTAATTACTCATTTAATTTTCCGCAATTTCGATAATTTTTCCGTATGTTCCGAAATGTCTTAAAACGTACAATTATGTGTGTATAAGTTACTCAGACAGATGTCATTTATCCCAAACCTCTATCCCTTGACACTTTCTAATTCCCACTAGAATTATTTGCTTACAAAACCCTCGCAATCCCAAATTTCTGCTTAAAGAACTAAGTTTAAAGTAGTAACAAGATCGCCCAGTCCAGTTAAATATACAACTCTGCCCATTAAACCATCGCTTTGGACTATAACTTGGAAACGAGGTACAAGCGTTACTTAAACACGACCCACCCCCAAAAAATAAGATATTTCACAACCCCTGTTTGTCGAGATGGCTTTGTTTCGTTAACACCAATTGTCACCATTATCTTTGACTTACTTTTTTATTTTTTTGTTCTGCACCATGTGTATTGCTCGATGTACGGTGTTCATTCGAATCTTTTCGTTTTCGGGTAGACATTATCGAGTTCGGCTTCCCACAGGTTTCAGATATGCGTCGTTAGTAAATGGATGATGCTTGACAAAACAGATTCTGTCATGTCCCAGTGGGAAACATCGTACAGCGCTCCTACAGCTGAAAAGAAATAACAAAATGTCAACGGACTTGAAAGAAATAAGTCAATGAGAGACTTCTATCCACACACATGTAATACAACTGAACCCTAATTTGTGGGCAGTTAGGTGCCGCTAAGAATGCAATAACATGACTTGCAGATTGAATGGTTTGCAACCAAAGTATGCACACACGACGGCAGTTTGAAAATGCTAGACAGGGGTTTACTGTCATATCTTTACAAGAATGTAAACAAAATGAATAGCATCAAAGTATTACTGACAATATCGCTGTACCACTCGTTAGCATGACAATCAACATATTGAACCTAACCTGATTGATTGCGCTTTGTGTTCTGGCTCCATAAGTTTGCACTCAACCGTCGAACAGTGTGTTTCTCTTTCCTAAGAAGCTCAGCTTGCTAACGCTGACGATGATTGCTTGAAGCCTTCATAACCTAAACAAATTAAATTGATAAATAAATGTTCTCTGAAACAACGTTTTGAACATAACAGACAATCATGGTTGTCAGAACACTAGCTATTCCGATGCCACAAGTTTAAATTTAAGCTTACATGTTTTTTAATTACTCATTTAATTTTCCGCAATTTCGATAATTTTTCCGTATGTTCCGAAATGTCGTAAAACGTACAATTATGTGTGTATAAGTTACTCAGACAGATGTCATTTATCCCAAACCTCTATCCCGTGACCCTTTTCTAATTCCCCCAGAATTATTTACTTGCAAAACCCCTGCAATCCCAAACTTCTGCTTAAAGAAATAAACTTAAAGTAGTAACAAGATCGCCTAGCTAAGTTATATATACAACTCTGCCCATTAAACCATCGCTTTGGCCCAAAACTTGGAAACAAGCTGCTTAAGCACGAACCCCCCATAAAACTTAGATATTTCAAATTCTCTGTTTGTCGAGTTGGCTTCGTTTCATTAACACCAATTCCCACCATTATCTTTGACTTACTTTTTTATTTTTTTGTTCTGCACCATGTGTATTCCTTCAAGTGCGGTGTTCATACGAATATTTTCGTTTTCGGGTAGACATTATCGAGTTCGGCTTCCCACAGGTTTCTGATATGCGTCGTTAGTAAATGGATGATGCTCGAGAAAATAGATTCTGTCGTGTCCCAGTGGGAAACATCGTACAGCGCTCTTACAGCTGAAAAGAAATAACAAAATGTCAACGGACTTGAAAGAAATAAGTCAATGAGAGACTTCTATCCACACACATGTAATACAACTGAACCCTAATTTGTGCGCAGTTAGGTGCCGCTAAGAATGCAATAACATGACTTGCAGATTAAATCGCTTGCAATCAAAGTATGCACACATGACGACAATTTGAAAATGTTAGACAAGAGTTAACTGTCATATCTTTACAAGAATGTAAACAAAATGAATAGCATCAAAGTATTACTGACAATATCGCTGTACCACTCGTTAGCATGACAATCAACATATTGAACCTAACCTGATTGATTGTGCTTTGTGTTCTGGCTCCATTAGTTTGCACTCAACCGTCGAACAGTGTGTTTCTCTTTCCTAAGAAGCTCAGGTTGCTAACGCTGCCGATGATTGCTTGAAGCCTTCATAACCTAAACAAATGTCATCTATCAATAAATATTACGTAAAACAATGTTTTGAACATAACAGACAATCATTGTTCTCAGAACACTAGCTATCCCGATGCCACAACACCAAATTTCCTTTTTTTAATTACTCATTTAATTTTCCGCAATTTCGATAATTTTTCCGTATGTTCCGAAATGTCTTAAAACGTACAATTATGTGTGTATAAGTTACTCAAGCAGATGTCATTTATCCCAAACCTCTATCCCTTGACACTTTCTAATTCCCCCAGAATTATTTGCTTACAAAACCCTCGCAATCCCAAATTTCTGCTTAAAGAACTAAGTTTAAAGTAGTAACAAGATCGCCCAGTCCAGTTAAATATACAACTCTGCCCATTAAACCATCGCTTTGGACTATAACTTGGAAACGAGGTACAAGCGTTACTTAAACACGACCCACCCCCAAAAAATAAGATATTTCACAACCCCTGTTTGTCGAGATGGCTTTGTTTCGTTAACACCAATTGTCACCATTATCTTTGACTTACTTTTTTATTTTTTTGTTCAGCACCATCTGTATTGCTTGATGTACGGTGTTCATTCGAATCTTTTCGTTTTCGGGTAGACATTATCGAGTTCGGCTTCCCACAGGTTTCAGATATGCGTCGTTAGTAAATGGATGATGTTCGACAAAACACATTCTGTCATGTCCCAGTGGGAAACATCGTACAGCGCTCTTACAGCTGAAAAGAAATAACAAAATGACAGCAGGCTTGAAAGAAATAAGTCAACGAGAGACTTGTATTAACACACATGTAATACAACTGAACACTAATTTGTGCGCGGTTAGGTGCCGCTAAGAATGTAATAACATGACATGCAGATTAAATGGTTTGCAACCAAAGTATGCACACACGACGACAGTTTGAAAATGCTAGACAGGGGTCTACTACCATACCATTGCAAGAATGTACACAAAACAAATAGCATCAATGTAGTACTGACAATATCGCTGTTCCACTCGTCAGTATGGCAATCAACATATTGAACCTAACCTGATTTAATGTGCTTTGTGTTCGGCTCCATAGTTTACATTCAACCGACAAATAGTGTGTTTCTCTTTCCTAAGAAGCTCAGCTTGCTAACGCTGCCGATGATTGCTTGAAGCCTTCATGACCTAAACAAATTAAATTGATAAATAAATGTTCCCTGAAACAATGTTTTGAACATACCAGACAATCATTGTTGTCAGAACACTAGCTATTCTGATGCCAAAAGTTTAAATTTACATGTTTTTTAATTACTCATTTAATTTTCCGCAATTTCGATAATTTTTCCGTATGTTCCGAAATGTCGTAAAACGTACAATTATGTGTGTATAAGTTACTCAGACAGATGTCATTTATCCCAAACCTCTATCCCGTGACCCTTTTCTAATTCCCCCCAGAATTATTTACTTGCAAAACCCCTGCAATCCCAAACTTCTGCTTAAAGAAATAAACTTAAAGTAGTAACAAGATCGCCTAGCTAAGTTATATATACAACTCTGCCCATTAAACCATCGCTTTGGCCCAAAACTTGGAAACAAGCTGCTTAAGCACGAACCCCCCCCATAAAACTTAGATATTTCAAATTCTCTGTTTGTCGAGATGGCTTCGTTTCATTAACACCAATTGCCACCATTTTCTTTGACTTACTTTTTTATTTTTTTGTTCTGCACCATGTGTATTCCTTCAAGTGCGGTGTTCATACGAATCTTTTCGTTTTCGGGTAGACATTATCGAGTTCGGCTTCCCACAGGTTTCTGATATGCGTCGTTAGTAAATGGATGATCCTTGACAAAACAGATTCTGTCATGTCCTAGTGGGAAACATCGTACAGCGCTCCTACAGCTGAAAACAAATAACAAAATGTCAACGGACTTGAAAGAAATAAGTCAATGAGAGACTTCTATCCACACACATGTAATACAACTGAACCCTAATTTGTGTGCAGTTAGGTGCCGCTAAGAATGCAATAACATGACTTGCAGATTGAATGGTTTGCAACCAAAGTATGCACACACGACGGCAGTTTGAAAATGCTATACAGGGGTTTACTGTCATATCTTTACAAGAATGTAAACAAAATGAATAGCATCAAAGTATTACTGACAATATCGCTGTACCACTCGTTAGCATGACAATCAACATATTGAACCTAACCTGATTGATTGTGCTTTGTGTTCTGGCTCCATTAGTTTGCACTCAACCGTCGAACAGTGTGTTTCTCTTTCCTAAGAAGCTCAGCTTGCTAACGCTGACGATGATTGCTTGAAGCCTTCATAACCTAAACAAATTAAATTGATAAATAAATGTTCTCTGAAACAACGTTTTGAACATAACAGACAATCATGGTTGTCAGAACACTAGCTATTCCGATGCCACAAGTTTAAATTTCAGCTTACATGTTTTTTAATTACTCATTTAATTTTCCGCAATTTCGATAATTTTTCCGTATGTTCCGAAATGTCGTAAAACGTACAATTATGTGTGTATAAGTTACTCAGACAGATGTCATTTATCCCAAACCTCTATCCCGTGACCCTTTTCTAATTCCCCCAGAATTGTTTACTTGCAAAACCCCTGCAATCCCAAACTTCTGCTTAAAGAAATAAACTTAAAGTAGTAACAAGATCGCCTAGCTAAGTTATATATACAACTCTGCCCATTAAACCATCGCTTTGGCCCAAAACTTGGAAACAAGCTGCTTAAGCACGAACCCCCCATAAAACTTAGATATTTCAAATTCTCTGTTTGTCGAGTTGGCTTCGTTTCATTAACACCAATTCCCACCATTATCTTTGACTTACTTTTTTATTTTTTTGTTCTGCACCATGTGTATTCCTTCAAGTGCGGTGTTCATACGAATCTTTTCGTTTTCGGGTAGACATTATCGAGTTCGGCTTCCCACAGGTTTCTGATATGCGTCGTTAGTAAATGGATGATGCTCGAGAAAATAGATTCTGTCGTGTCCTAGTGGGAAACATCGTACAGCGCTCCTACAGCTGAAAAGAAATAACAAAATGTCAACGGACTTGAAAGAAATAAGTCAATGAGAGACTTCTATCCACACACATGTAATACAACTGAACCCTAATTTGTGCGCAGTTAGGTGCCGCTAAGAATGCAATAACATGACTTGCAGATTAAATCGCTTGCAATCAAAGTATGCACACATGACGACAATTTGAAAATGTTAGACAAGAGTTAACTGTCATATCTTTACAAGAATGTAAACAAAATGAATAGCATCAAAGTAGTACTGACAATATCGCTGTACCACTCGTTAGCATGACAATCAACATATTGAACCTAACCTGATTGATTGTGCTTTGTGTTCTGGCTCCATTAGTTTGCACTCAACCGTCGAACAGTGTGTTTCTCTTTCCTAAGAAGCTCAGGTTGCTAACGCTGCCGATGATTGCTTGAAGCCTTCATAACCTAAACAAATGTCATCTATCAATAAATATTACGTAAAACAATGTTTTGAACATAACAGACAATCATTGTTCTCAGAACACTAGCTATCCCGATGCCACAAGACCAAATTTCCTTTTTTTAATTACTCATTTAATTTTCCGCAATTTCGATATTTTTTCCGTATGTTCCGAAATGTCTTAAAACGTACAATTATGTGTGTATAAGTTACTCAGACAGATGTCATTTATCCCAAACCTCTATCCCTTGACACTTTCTAATTCCCCCTAGAATTATTTGCTTACAAAACCCTCGCAATCCCAAATTTCTACTTAAAGAACTAAGTTTAAAGTAGTAACAAGATCGCCCAGTCCAGTTAAATATACAACTCTGCCCATTAAACCATCGCTTTGGACTATAACTTGGAAACGAGGTACAAGCGTTACTTAAACACGACCCACCCCAAAAAAATAAGATATTTCACAACCCCTGTTTGTCGAGATGGCTTTGTTTCGTTAACACCAATTGTCACCATTATCTTTGACTTACTTTTTTATTTTTTTGTTCTGCACCATGTGTATTGCTTGATGTACGGTGTTCATTCGAATCTTTTCGTTTTCGGGTAGACATTATCGAGTTCGGCTTCCCACAGGTTTCTGATATGCGTCGTTAGTAAATGGATGATGTTCGACAAAACACATTCTGTCATGTCCTAGTGGGAAACATCGTACAGCGCTCTTACAGCTGAAAAGAAATAACAAAATGACAGCAGGCTTGAAAGAAACTAGAAGGGTGGCTTAGCACATTTTACTATAGCATATACACTACAACCTATTCTGCAAACTGTAATATATTCTCTATATTTATTTATATTGGGTCCCATATTAGCCAACATTTTTTATAATCTTGATTTGTTTCTGCAGGCAGAAACTCATGGGTCCCCAAAACCGCAAAGTTGTAAACAGACAACCATAAGAAACGTTGCTACAAAGTCAAACACAGTGATTGGTAGTGTTACTTAAAAAAAGAAGTTGTAAAGTACAAACTGTCCAAATCTCATGCAATTGAGACATTGTTATAAGTTTGTGTGCCTAAATAGCATAAAACACTGACCATTTAAAATGGCATATTATACAAACTGTCAAAATGTATTGTTGATTAATTCACCCATTTTGGGGGGTTAGTAGGGTAAATATTAGGGCTGCAGGGTGAAACACAATATTTGACAGCTACAAATGCCAAATTCAAAAAACTATCAAAAATTCATCCAAATCGGACGTTTTATAAACAATAGGTGGCTTAAGCACTAAATATTGGGCTATATGGTGAAACACAATAATCGACGCCCTAAAATGGCACAATGAACAAACTCTCCATATTTCATCCAATTCGGACATTGTTTAAAAAATCACCCATTTTAGGGGGCTAGTGGGGTAAATATTGGGGCTACAGGGTAAAACACAACAAACGATGCCCTAAAATGGCACAATGAACAAACTGTTCAAATTTCATCCAAATCAGACATTGTTTAAAAAATCACCCATTTTAGGGGGCTAGTGGGGTAAATATTGGGGCTACAGGGTAAAACACAACAAACGATGCCCTAAAATGGCACAATGAACAAACTGTCCAAATTTCATCCAATTCGGACATTGTTCAAAATTTACCCATTTTAGGGGGCTAGTGGGGTAAATATTGGGGCTACAGGGTAAAACACAACAAACGATGCCCTAAAATGGCACAATGAACAAACTGTCCAAATTTCATCCAATTCGGACATTGTTCAAAATTTACCCATTTTAGGGGGCTAGTGGGGTAAACACTGGGGCTATCGAGTCAAACAAAACAAATGGCACATCTACATAACCATATCTACCATCTGTGAAAATTTCATCCAAATCCATCAAACATTTCTTGGCAAAGTGGGGTGGACAAACTTCAGGGAAGAAAAAAAGAAAAAAGAAAAAAAAAGAAATCGAGTAAAATCAAGATGTGTCCCCTTCAGGGAAGGGGACCCATAATAAGTCAACGATAGACTTGTATTAACACACATGTAATACAACTGAACACTAATTTGTGCGCGGTTAGGTGCCGCTAAGAATGTAATAACATGACATGCAGATTAAATGGTTTGCAACCAAAGTATGCACACACGACGACAGTTTGAAAATGCTAGACAGGGGTCTACTACCATACCATTGCAAGAATGTACACAAAACAAATAGCATCAATGTAGTACTGACAATATCGCTGTACCACTCGTCAGTATGGCAATCAACATATTGAACCTAACCTGATTTAATGTGCTTTGTGTTCGGCTCCATAGTTTACATTCAACCGACAAATAGTGTGTTTCTCTTTCCTAAGAAGCTCAGCTTGCTGACGCTGCCAAAGATTGCTTGAAGCCTTCATAACCTAAACAAATTAAATTGATAAATAAATGTTCCCTGAAACAATGTTTTGAACATACCAGACAATCATTGTTGTCAGAACACTAGCTATTCCGATGCCACAAGTTTAAATTTACATGTTTTTTAATTACTCATTTAATTTTCCGCAATTTCGATAATTTTTCCGTATGTTCCGAAATGTCGTAAAACGTACAATTATGTGTGTATAAGTTACTCAGACAGATGTCATTTATCCCAAACCTCTATCCCGTGACCCTTTTCTAATTCCCCCAGAATTATTTACTTGCAAAACCCCTGCAATCCCAAACTTCTGCTTAAAGAAATAAACTTAAAGTAGTAACAAGATCGCCTAGCTAAATTATATATACAACTCTGCCCATTAAACCATCGCTTTGGCCCAAAACTTGGAAACAAGCTGCTTAAGCACGAACCCCCCATAAAACTTAGATATTTCAAATTCTCTGTTTGTCGAGTTGGCTTCGTTTCATTAACACCAATTCCCACCATTATCTTTGACTTACTTTTTTATTTTTTTGTTCTGCACCATGTGTATTCCTTCAAGTGCGGTGTTCATACGAATATTTTCGTTTTCGGGTAGACATTATCGAGTTCGGCTTCCCACAGGTTTCTGATATGCGTCGTTAGTAAATGGATGATGCTCGAGAAAATAGATTCTGTCGTGTCCTAGTGGGAAACATCGTACAGCGCTCCTACAGCTGAAAAGAAATAACAAAATGTCAACGGACTTGAAAGAAATAAGTCAATGAGAGACTTCTATCCACACACATGTAATACAACTGAACCCTAATTTGTGCGCAGTTAGGTGCCGCTAAGAATGCAATAACATGACTTGCAGATTAAATCGCTTGCAATCAAAGTATGCACACATTACGACAATTTGAAAATCTTAGACAAGAGTTAACTGTCATATCTTTACAAGAATGTAAACAAAATGAATAGCATCAAAGTAGTACTGACAATATCGCTGTACCACTCGTTAGCATGACAATCAACATATTGAACCTAACCTGATTGATTGTGCTTTGTGTTCTGGCTCCATTAGTTTGCACTCAACCGTCGAACAGTGTGTTTCTCTTTCCTAAGAAGCTCAGGTTGCTAACGCTGCCGATGATTGCTTGAAGCCTTCATAACCTAAACAAATGTCATCTATCAATAAATATTACGTAAAACAATGTTTTGAACATAACAGACAATCATTGTTCTCAGAACACTAGCTATCCCGATGCCACAAGACCAAATTTCCTTTTTTTAATTACTCATTTAATTTTCCGCAATTTCGATATTTTTTCCGTATGTTCCGAAATGTCTTAAAACGTACAATTATGTGTGTATAAGTTACTCAAGCAGATGTCATTTATCCCAAACCTCTATCCCTTGACACTTTCTAATTCCCCCTAGAATTATTTGCTTACAAAACCCTCGCAATCCCAAATTTCTACTTAAAGAACTAAGTTTAAAGTAGTAACAAGATCGCCCAGTCCAGTTAAATATACAACTCTGCCCATTAAACCATCGCTTTGGACTATAACTTGGAAACGAGGTACAAGCGTTACTTAAACACGACCCACCCCCAAAAAATAAGATATTTCACAACCCCTGTTTGTCGAGATGGCTTTGTTTCGTTAACACCAATTGTCACCATTATCTTTGACTTACTTTTTTGTTTTTTTGTTCAGCACCATGTGTATTGCTTGATGTACGGTGTTCATTCGAATCTTTTCGTTTTCGGGTAGACATTATCGAGTTCGGCTTCCCACAGGTTTCTGATATGCGTCGTTAGTAAATGGATGATGTTCGACAAAACACATTCTGTCATGTCCTAGTGGGAAACATCGTACAGCGCTCTTACAGCTGAAAAGAAATAACAAAATGACAGCAGGCTTGAAAGAAATAAGTCAACGATAGACTTGTATTAACACACATGTAATACAACTGAACACTAATTTGTGCGCGGTTAGGTGCCGCTAAGAATGTAATAACATGACATGCAGATTAAATGGTTTGCAACCAAAGTATGCACACACGACGACAGTTTGAAAATGCTAGACAGGGGTCTACTACCATACCATTGCAAGAATGTACACAAAACAAATAGCATCAATGTAGTACTGACAATATCGCTGTACCACTCGTCAGTATGGCAATCAACATATTGAACCTAACCTGATTTAATGTGCTTTGTGTTCGGCTCCATAGTTTACATTCAACCGACAAATAGTGTGTTTCTCTTTCCTAAGAAGCTCAGCTTGCTGACGCTGCCGATGATTGCTTGAAGCCTTCATAACCTAAACAAATTAAATTGATAAATAAATGTTCCCTGAAACAATGTTTTGAACATACCAGACAATCATTGTTGTCAGAACACTAGCTATTCCGATGCCACAAGTTTAAATTTACATGTTTTTTAATTACTCATTTAATTTTCCGCAATTTCGATAATTTTTCCGTATGTTCCGAAATGTCGTAAAACGTACAATTATGTGTGTATAAGTTACTCAGACAGATGTCATTTATCCCAAACCTCTATCCCGTGACCCTTTTCTAATTCCCCCCAGAATTATTTACTTGCAAAACCCCTGCAATCTCAAACTTCTGCTTAAAGAAATAAACTTAAAGTAGTAACAAGATCGCCCAGCTAAGTTATATATACAACTCTGCCCATTAAACCATCGCTTTGGCCCAAAACTTGGAAACAAGCTGCTTAAGCACGAACCCCCCATAAAACTTAGATATTTCAAATTCTTTGTTTGTCGAGATGGCTTCGTTTCATTAACACCAAGTGCCACCATTTTCTTTGACTTACTTTTTTATTTTTTTGTTCTGCACCATGTGTATTCCTTCAAGTGCGGTGTTGGTACGAATCTTTTCGTTTTCGGGTAGACATTATCGAGTTCGGCTTCTCACAGGTTTCTGATATGCGTCGTTAGTAAATGGATGATGCTTGACAAAACAGATTCTGTCATGTCCCAGTGGGAAACATCGTACAGCGCTCCTACAGCTGAAAAGAAATAACAAAATGTCAACGGACTTGAAAGAAATAAGTCAATGAGAGACTTCTATCCACACACATGTAATACAACTGAACCCTAATTTGTGCGCAGTTAGGTGCCGCTTAGAATGCAATAACATGACTTGCAGATTAAATCGCTTGCAATCAAAGTATGCACACATGACGACAATTTGAAAATGTTAGACAAGAGTTAACTGTCATATCTTTACAAGAATGTAAACAAAATGAATAGCATCAAAGTATTACTGACAATATCGCTGTACCACTCGTTAGCATGACAATCAACATATTGAACCTAACCTGATTGATTGTGCTTTGTATTCTGGCTCCATTAGTTTGCACTCAACCGTCGAACAGTGTGTTTCTCTTTCCTAAGAAGCTCAGGTTGCTAACGCTGCCGATGATTGCTTGAAGCCTTCATAACCTAAACAAATGTCATCTATCAATAAATATTACGTAAAACAATGTTTTGAACATAACAGACAATCATTGTTGTCAGAACACTAGCTATCCCGATGCCACAAGACCAAATTTCCTTTTTTTAATTACTCATTTAATTTTCCGCAATTTCGATATTTTTTCCGTATGTTCCGAAATGTCTTTAAATGTACAATTATGTGTGTATAAGTTACTCAAGCAGATGTCATTTATCCCAAACCTCTATCCCTTGACACTTTCTAATTCCCACTAGAATTATTTGCTTACAAAACCCTCGCAATCCCAAATTTCTGCTTAAAGAACTAAGTTTAAAGTAGTAACAAGATCGCCCAGTCCAGTTAAATATACAACTCTGCCCATTAAACCATCGCTTTGGACTATAACTTGGAAACGAGGTACAAGCGTTACTTAAACACGACCCACCCCCAAAAAATAAGATATTTCACAACCCCTGTTTGTCGAGATGGCTTTGTTTCGTTAACACCAATTGTCACCATTATCTTTGACTTACTTTTTTATTTTTTTGTTCTGCACCATGTGTATTGCTCGATGTACGGTGTTCATTCGAATCTTTTCGTTTTCGGGTAGACATTATCGAGTTCGGCTTCCCACAGGTTTCAGATATGCGTCGTTAGTAAATGGATGATGCTTGACAAAACAGATTCTGTCATGTCCCAGTGGGAAACATCGTACAGCGCTCCTACAGCTGAAAAGAAATAACAAAATGTCAACGGACTTGAAAGAAATAAGTCAATGAGAGACTTCTATCCACACACATGTAATACAACTGAACCCTAATTTGTGGGCAGTTAGGTGCCGCTAAGAATGCAATAACATGACTTGCAGATTGAATGGTTTGCAACCAAAGTATGCACACACGACGGCAGTTTGAAAATGCTAGACAGGGGTTTACTGTCATATCTTTACAAGAATGTAAACAAAATGAATAGCATCAAAGTATTACTGACAATATCGCTGTACCACTCGTTAGCATGACAATCAACATATTGAACCTAACCTGATTGATTGCGCTTTGTGTTCTGGCTCCATAAGTTTGCACTCAACCGTCGAACAGTGTGTTTCTCTTTCCTAAGAAGCTCAGCTTGCTAACGCTGACGATGATTGCTTGAAGCCTTCATAACCTAAACAAATTAAATTGATAAATAAATGTTCTCTGAAACAACGTTTTGAACATAACAGACAATCATGGTTGTCAGAACACTAGCTATTCCGATGCCACAAGTTTAAATTTCAGCTTACATGTTTTTTAATTACTCATTTAATTTTCCGCAATTTCGATAATTTTTCCGTATGTTCCGAAATGTCGTAAAACGTACAATTATGTGTGTATAAGTTACTCAGACAGATGTCATTTATCCCAAACCTCTATCCCGTGACCCTTTTCTAATTCCCCCAGAATTATTTACTTGCAAAACCCCTGCAATCCCAAACTTCTGCTTAAAGAAATAAACTTAAAGTAGTAACAAGATCGCCTAGCTAAGTTATATATACAACTCTGCCCATTAAACCATCGCTTTGGCCCAAAACTTGGAAACAAGCTGCTTAAGCACGAACCCCCCATAAAACTTAGATATTTCAAATTCTCTGTTTGTCGAGTTGGCTTCGTTTCATTAACACCAATTCCCACCATTATCTTTGACTTACTTTTTTATTTTTTTGTTCTGCACCATGTGTATTCCTTCAAGTGCGGTGTTCATACGAATATTTTCGTTTTCGGGTAGACATTATCGAGTTCGGCTTCCCACAGGTTTCTGATATGCGTCGTTAGTAAATGGATGATGCTCGAGAAAATAGATTCTGTCGTGTCCTAGTGGGAAACATCGTACAGCGCTCTTACAGCTGAAAAGAAATAACAAAATGTCAACGGACTTGAAAGAAATAAGTCAATGAGAGACTTCTATCCACACACATGTAATACAACTGAACCCTAATTTGTGCGCAGTTAGGTGCCGCTAAGAATGCAATAACATGACTTGCAGATTAAATCGCTTGCAATCAAAGTATGCACACATGACGACAATTTGAAAATGTTAGACAAGAGTTAACTGTCATATCTTTACAAGAATGTAAACAAAATGAATAGCATCAAAGTATTACTGACAATATCGCTGTACCACTCGTTAGCATGACAATCAACATATTGAACCTAACCTGATTGATTGTGCTTTGTGTTCTGGCTCCATTAGTTTGCACTCAACCGTCGAACAGTGTGTTTCTCTTTCCTAAGAAGCTCAGCTTGCTAACGCTGCCGATGATTGCTTGAAGCCTTCATAACCTAAACAAATGTCATCTATCAATAAATATTACGTAAAACAATGTTTTGAACATAACAGACAATCATTGTTGTCAGAACACTAGCTATCCCGATGCCACAAGACCAAATTTCCTTTTTTTAATTACTCATTTAATTTTCCGCAATTTCGATAATTTTTCCGTATGTTCCGAAATGTCTTAAAACGTACAATTATGTGTGTATAAGTTACTCAAGCAGATGTCATTTATCCCAAACCTCTATCCCTTGACACTTTCTAATTCCCCCTAGAATTATTTGCTTACAAAACCCTCGCAATCCCAAATTTCTACTTAAAGAACTAAGTTTAAAGTAGTAACAAGATCGCCCAGTCCAGTTAAATATACAACTCTGCCCATTAAACCATCGCTTTGGACTATAACTTGGAAACGAGGTACAAGCGTTACTTAAACACGACCCACCCCCAAAAAATAAGATATTTCACAACCCCTGTTTGTCGAGATGGCTTTGTTTCGTTAACACCAATTGTCACCATTATCTTTGACTTACTTTTTTGTTTTTTTGTTCAGCACCATGTGTATTGCTTGATGTACGGTGTTCATTCGAATCTTTTCGTTTTCGGGTAGACATTATCGAGTTCGGCTTCCCACAGGTTTCTGATATGCGTCGTTAGTAAATGGATGATGTTCGACAAAACACATTCTGTCATGTCCCAGTGGGAAACATCGTACAGCGCTCTTACAGCTGAAAAGAAATAACAAAATGACAGCAGGCTTGAAAGAAATAAGTCAACGATAGACTTGTATTAACACACATGTAATACAACTGAACACTAATTTGTGCGCGGTTAGGTGCCGCTAAGAATGTAATAACATGACATGCAGATTAAATGGTTTGCAACCAAAGTATGCACACACGACGACAGTTTGAAAATGCTAGACAGGGGTCTACTACCATACCATTGCAAGAATGTACACAAAACAAATAGCATCAATGTAGTACTGACAATATCGCTGTACCACTCGTCAGTATGGCAATCAACATATTGAACCTAACCTGATTTAATGTGCTTTGTGTTCGGCTCCATAGTTTACATTCAACCGACAAATAGTGTGTTTCTCTTTCCTAAGAAGCTCAGCTTGCTGACGCTGCCGATGATTGCTTGAAGCCTTCATAACCTAAACAAATTAAATTGATAAATAAATGTTCCCTGAAACAATGTTTTGAACATACCAGACAATCATTGTTGTCAGAACACTAGCTATTCCGATGCCACAAGTTTAAATTTACATGTTTTTTAATTACTCATTTAATTTTCCGCAATTTCGATAATTTTTCCGTATGTTCCGAAATGTCGTAAAACGTACAATTATGTGTGTATAAGTTACTCAGACAGATGTCATTTATCCCAAACCTCTATCCCGTGACCCTTTTCTAATTCCCCCCAGAATTATTTACTTGCAAAACCCCTGCAATCTCAAACTTCTGCTTAAAGAAATAAACTTAAAGTAGTAACAAGATCGCCTAGCTAAGTTATATATACAACTCTGCCCATTAAACCATCGCTTTGGCCCAAAACTTGGAAACAAGCTGCTTAAGCACGAACCCCCCATAAAACTTAGATATTTCAAATTCTTTGTTTGTCGAGATGGCTTCGTTTCATTAACACCAAGTGCCACCATTTTCTTTGACTTACTTTTTTATTTTTTTGTTCTGCACCATGTGTATTCCTTCAAGTGCGGTGTTCGTACGAATCTTTTCGTTTTCGGGTAGACATTATCGAGTTCGGCTTCTCACAGGTTTCTGATATGCGTCGTTAGTAAATGGATGATGCTTGACAAAACAGATTCTGTCATGTCCCAGTGGGAAACATCGTACAGCGCTCCTACAGCTGAAAAGAAATAACAAAATGTCAACGGACTTGAAAGAAATAAGTCAATGAGAGACTTCTATCCACACACATGTAATACAACTGAACCCTAATTTGTGCGCAGTTAGGTGCCGCTTAGAATGCAATAACATGACTTGCAGATTAAATCGCTTGCAATCAAAGTATGCACACATGACGACAATTTGAAAATGTTAGACAAGAGTTAACTGTCATATCTTTACAAGAATGTAAACAAAATGAATAGCATCAAAGTATTACTGACAATATCGCTGTACCACTCGTTAGCATGACAATCAACATATTGAACCTAACCTGATTGATTGTGCTTTGTATTCTGGCTCCATTAGTTTGCACTCAACCGTCGAACAGTGTGTTTCTCTTTCCTAAGAAGCTCAGGTTGCTAACGCTGCCGATGATTGCTTGAAGCCTTCATAACCTAAACAAATGTCATCTATCAATAAATATTACGTAAAACAATGTTTTGAACATAACAGACAATCATTGTTGTCAGAACACTAGCTATCCCGATGCCACAAGACCAAATTTCCTTTTTTTAATTACTCATTTAATTTTCCGCAATTTCGATATTTTTTCCGTATGTTCCGAAATGTCTTAAAACGTACAATTATGTGTGTATAAGTTACTCAAGCAGATGTCATTTATCCCAAACCTCTATCCCTTGACACTTTCTAATTCCCACTAGAATTATTTGCTTACAAAACCCTCGCAATCCCAAATTTCTGCTTAAAGAACTAAGTTTAAAGTAGTAACAAGATCGCCCAGTCCAGTTAAATATACAACTCTGCCCATTAAACCATCGCTTTGGACTATAACTTGGAAACGAGGTACAAGCGTTACTTAAACACGACCCACCCCCAAAAAATAAGATATTTCACAACCCCTGTTTGTCGAGATGGCTTTGTTTCGTTAACACCAATTGTCACCATTATCTTTGACTTACTTTTTTATTTTTTTGTTCTGCACCATGTGTATTGCTCGATGTACGGTGTTCATTCGAATCTTTTCGTTTTCGGGTAGACATTATCGAGTTCGGCTTCCCACAGGTTTCAGATATGCGTCGTTAGTAAATGGATGATGCTTGACAAAACAGATTCTGTCATGTCCCAGTGGGAAACATCGTACAGCGCTCCTACAGCTGAAAAGAAATAACAAAATGTCAACGGACTTGAAAGAAATAAGTCAATGAGAGACTTCTATCCACACACATGTAATACAACTGAACCCTAATTTGTGGGCAGTTAGGTGCCGCTAAGAATGCAATAACATGACTTGCAGATTGAATGGTTTGCAACCAAAGTATGCACACACGACGGCAGTTTGAAAATGCTAGACAGGGGTTTACTGTCATATCTTTACAAGAATGTAAACAAAATGAATAGCATCAAAGTATTACTGACAATATCGCTGTACCACTCGTTAGCATGACAATCAACATATTGAACCTAACCTGATTGATTGCGCTTTGTGTTCTGGCTCCATAAGTTTGCACTCAACCGTCGAACAGTGTGTTTCTCTTTCCTAAGAAGCTCAGGTTGCTAACGCTGACGATGATTGCTTGAAGCCTTCATAACCTAAACAAATTAAATTGATAAATAAATGTTCTCTGAAACAACGTTTTGAACATAACAGACAATCATGGTTGTCAGAACACTAGCTATTCCGATGCCACAAGTTTAAATTTCAGCTTACATGTTTTTTAATTACTCATTTAATTTTCCGCAATTTCGATAATTTTTCCGTATGTTCCGAAATGTCGTAAAACGTACAATTATGTGTGTATAAGTTACTCAGACAGATGTCATTTATCCCAAACCTCTATCCCGTGACCCTTTTCTAATTCCCCCAGAATTATTTACTTGCAAAACCCCTGCAATCCCAAACTTCTGCTTAAAGAAATAAACTTAAAGTAGTAACAAGATCGCCTAGCTAAGTTATATATACAACTCTGCCCATTAAACCATCGCTTTGGCCCAAAACTTGGAAACAAGCTGCTTAAGCACGAACCCCCCATAAAACTTAGATATTTCAAATTCTCTGTTTGTCGAGTTGGCTTCGTTTCATTAACACCAATTCCCACCATTATCTTTGACTTACTTTTTTATTTTTTTGTTCTGCACCATGTGTATTCCTTCAAGTGCGGTGTTCATACGAATATTTTCGTTTTCGGGTAGACATTATCGAGTTCGGCTTCCCACAGGTTTCTGATATGCGTCGTTAGTAAATGGATGATGCTCGAGAAAATAGATTCTGTCGTGTCCTAGTGGGAAACATCGTACAGCGCTCTTACAGCTGAAAAGAAATAACAAAATGTCAACGGACTTGAAAGAAATAAGTCAATGAGAGACTTCTATCCACACACATGTAATACAACTGAACCCTAATTTGTGCGCAGTTAGGTGCCGCTAAGAATGCAATAACATGACTTGCAGATTAAATCGCTTGCAATCAAAGTATGCACACATGACGACAATTTGAAAATGTTAGACAAGAGTTAACTGTCATATCATTACAAGAATGTAAACAAAATGAATAGCATCAAAGTATTACTGACAATATCGCTGTACCACTCGTTAGCATGACAATCAACATATTGAACCTAACCTGATTCATTGTGCTTTGTGTTCTGGCTCCATTAGTTTGCACTCAACCGTCGAACAGTGTGTTTCTCTTTCCTAAGAAGCTCAGGTTGCTAACGCTGCGGATGATTGCTTGAAGCCTTCATAACCTAAACAAATGTCATCTATCAATAAATATTACGTAAAACAATGTTTCGAACATAACAGACAATCATTGTTCTCAGAACACTAGCTATCCCGATGCCACAACACCAAATTTCCTTTTTTTAATTACTCATTTAATTTTCCGCAATTTCGATAATTTTTCCGTATGTTCCGAAATGTCTTAAAACGTACAATTATGTGTGTATAAGTTACTCAAGCAGATGTCATTTATCCCAAACCTCTATCCCTTGACACTTTCTAATTCCCCCTAGAATTATTTGCTTACAAAACCCTCGCAATCCCAAATTTCTACTTAAAGAACTAAGTTTAAAGTAGTAACAAGATCGCCCAGTCCAGTTAAATATACAACTCTGCCCATTAAACCATCGCTTTGGACTATAACTTGGAAACGAGGTACAAGCGTTACTTAAACACGACCCACCCCCAAAAAATAAGATATTTCACAACCCCTGTTTGTCGAGATGGCTTTGTTTCGTTAACACCAATTGTCACCATTATCTTTGACTTACTTTTTTATTTTTTTGTTCTGCACCATGTGTATTGCTCGATGTACGGTGTTCATTCGAATCTTTTCGTTTTCGGGTAGACATTATCGAGTTCGGCTTCCCACAGGTTTCAGATATGCGTCGTTAGTAAATGGATGATGCTTGACAAAACAGATTCTGTCATGTCCCAGTGGGAAACATCGTACAGCGCTCCTACAGCTGAAAAGAAATAACAAAATGTCAACGGACTTGAAAGAAATAAGTCAATGAGAGACTTCTATCCACACACATGTAATACAACTGAACCCTAATTTGTGGGCAGTTAGGTGCCGCTAAGAATGCAATAACATGACTTGCAGATTGAATGGTTTGCAACCAAAGTATGCACACACGACGGCAGTTTGAAAATGCTAGACAGGGGTTTACTGTCATATCTTTACAAGAATGTAAACAAAATGAATAGCATCAAAGTATTACTGACAATATCGCTGTACCACTCGTTAGCATGACAATCAACATATTGAACCTAACCTGATTGATTGCGCTTTGTGTTCTGGCTCCATAAGTTTGCACTCAACCGTCGAACAGTGTGTTTCTCTTTCCTAAGAAGCTCAGCTTGCTAACGCTGACGATGATTGCTTGAAGCCTTCATAACCTAAACAAATTAAATTGATAAATAAATGTTCTCTGAAACAACGTTTTGAACATAACAGACAATCATGGTTGTCAGAACACTAGCTATTCCGATGCCACAAGTTTAAATTTCAGCTTACATGTTTTTTAATTACTCATTTAATTTTCCGCAATTTCGATAATTTTTCCGTATGTTCCGAAATGTCGTAAAACGTACAATTATGTGTGTATAAGTTACTCAGACAGATGTCATTTATCCCAAACCTCTATCCCGTGACCCTTTTCTAATTCCCCCAGAATTATTTACTTGCAAAACCCCTGCAATCCCAAACTTCTGCTTAAAGAAATAAACTTAAAGTAGTAACAAGATCGCCTAGCTAAGTTATATATACAACTCTGCCCATTAAACCATCGCTTTGGCCCAAAACTTGGAAACAAGCTGCTTAAGCACGAACCCCCCATAAAACTTAGATATTTCAAATTCTCTGTTTGTCGAGTTGGCTTCGTTTCATTAACACCAATTCCCACCATTATCTTTGACTTACTTTTTTATTTTTTTGTTCTGCACCATGTGTATTCCTTCAAGTGCGGTGTTCATACGAATATTTTCGTTTTCGGGTAGACATTATCGAGTTCGGCTTCCCACAGGTTTCTGATATGCGTCGTTAGTAAATGGATGATGCTCGAGAAAATAGATTCTGTCGTGTCCTAGTGGGAAACATCGTACAGCGCTCTTACAGCTGAAAAGAAATAACAAAATGTCAACGGACTTGAAAGAAATAAGTCAATGAGAGACTTCTATCCACACACATGTAATACAACTGAACCCTAATTTGTGCGCAGTTAGGTGCCGCTAAGAATGCAATAACATGACTTGCAGATTAAATCGCTTGCAATCAAAGTATGCACACATGACGACAATTTGAAAATGTTAGACAAGAGTTAACTGTCATATCATTACAAGAATGTAAACAAAATGAATAGCATCAAAGTATTACTGACAATATCGCTGTACCACTCGTTAGCATGACAATCAACATATTGAACCTAACCTGATTCATTGTGCTTTGTGTTCTGGCTCCATTAGTTTGCACTCAACCGTCGAACAGTGTGTTTCTCTTTCCTAAGAAGCTCAGGTTGCTAACGCTGCGGATGATTGCTTGAAGCCTTCATAACCTAAACAAATGTCATCTATCAATAAATATTACGTAAAACAATGTTTCGAACATAACAGACAATCATTGTTCTCAGAACACTAGCTATCCCGATGCCACAACACCAAATTTCCTTTTTTTAATTACTCATTTAATTTTCCGCAATTTCGATAATTTTTCCGTATGTTCCGAAATGTCTTAAAACGTACAATTATGTGTGTATAAGTTACTCAAGCAGATGTCATTTATCCCAAACCTCTATCCCTTGACACTTTCTAATTCCCCCTAGAATTATTTGCTTACAAAACCCTCGCAATCCCAAATTTCTACTTAAAGAACTAAGTTTAAAGTAGTAACAAGATCGCCCAGTCCAGTTAAATATACAACTCTGCCCATTAAACCATCGCTTTGGACTATAACTTGGAAACGAGGTACAAGCGTTACTTAAACACGACCCACCCCCAAAAAATAAGATATTTCACAACCCCTGTTTGTCGAGATGGCTTTTTTTCGTTAACACCAATTGTCACCATTATCTTTGACTTACTTTTTTATTTTTTTGTTCTGCACCATGTGTATTCCTTCAAGTGCGGTGTTGATACGAATCTTTTCGTTTTCGGGTAGACATTATCGAGTTCGGCTTCCCACAGGTTTCTGATATGCGTCGTTAGTAAATGGATGATCCTTGACAAAACAGATTCTGTCGTGTCCCAGTGGGAAACATCGTACAGCGCTCTTACAGCTGAAAAGAAATAACAAAATGTCAACGGACTTGAAAGAAATAAGTCAATGAGAGACTTCTATCCACACACATGTAATACAACTGAACCCTAATTTGTGGGCAGTTAGGTGCCGCTAAGAATGCAATAACATGACTTGCAGATTGAATGGTTTGCAACCAAAGTATGCACACACGACGGCAGTTTGAAAATGCTAGACAGGGGTTTACTGTCATACCATTGCAAGAATGTACACAAAATAAATAGCATCAATGTAGTACTGACAATATCGCTGTACCACTCGTTAGTACGGCAATCAACATATTGAACCTAACCTGATTGATTGTGCTTTGTGTTCGGCTCCATAGTTTGCATTCAACTGACAAATAGTGTGTTTCTCTTTCCTAAGAAGCTCAGCTTGCTAACGCTGCCAAAGATTGCTTGAAGCCTTCCTCACCTAAACAAATTAAATTGATAAATAAATGTTCTCTGAAACAACGTTTTGAACATAACAGACAATCATGGTTGTCAGAACACTAGCTATCCCGATGCCACAAGTTTAAATTTACATGTTTTTTAATTACTCATTTAATTTTCCGCAATTTCGATAATTTTTCCGTATGTTCCGAAATGTCGTAAAACGTACAATTATGTGTGTATAAGTTACTCAGACAGATGTCATTTATCCCAAACCTCTATCCCGTGACCCTTTTCTAATTCCCCCAGAATTGTTTACTTGCAAAACCCCTGCAATCCCAAACTTCTGCTTAAAGAAATAAACTTAAAGTAGTAACAAGATCGCCTAGCTAAGTTATATATACAACTCTGCCCATTAAACCATCGCTTTGGCCCAAAACTTGGAAACAAGCTGCTTAAGCACGAACCCCCCATAAAACTTAGATATTTCAAATTCTCTGTTTGTCGAGTTGGCTTCGTTTCATTAACACCAATTCCCACCATTATCTTTGACTTACTTTTTTATTTTTTTGTTCTGCACCATGTGTATTCCTTCAAGTGCGGTGTTCATACGAATCTTTTCGTTTTCGGGTAGACATTATCGAGTTCGGCTTCCCACAGGTTTCTGATATGCGTCGTTAGTAAATGGATGATGCTCGAGAAAATAGATTCTGTCATGTCCCAGTGGGAAACATCGTACAGCGCTCTTACAGCTGAAAAGAAATAACAAAATGTCAACGGACTTGAAAGAAATAAGTCAATGAGAGACTTCTATCCACACACATATAATACAACTGAACCCTAATTCGTGCGCGGTTAGGTGCCGCTAATAATGTAATAACATGACATGCAGATTAAATGGTTTGCAACCAAAGTATGCACACACGACGACAGTTTGAAAATGCTAGACAGGGGTCTACTATCATACCATTGCAAGAATGTACACAAAATAAATAGCATCAATGTAGTACTGACAATATCGCTGTACCACTCGTTAGTACGGCAATCAACATATTGAACCTAACCTGATTGATTGTGCTTTGTGTTCGGCTCCATAGTTTGCATTCAACTGACAAATAGTGTGTTTCTCTTTCCTAAGAAGCTCAGCTTGCTAACGCTGCCAAAGATTGCTTGAAGCCTTCCTCACCTAAACAAATTAAATTGATAAATAAATGTTCTCTGAAACAACGTTTTGAACATAACAGACAATCATGGTTGTCAGAACACTAGCTATCCCGATGCCACAAGTTTAAATTTACATGTTTTTTAATTACTCATTTAATTTTCCGCAATTTCGATAATTTTTCCGTATGTTCCGAAATGTCGTAAAACGTACAATTATGTGTGTATAAGTTACTCAGACAGATGTCATTTATCCCAAACCTCTATCCCGTGACCCTTTTCTAATTCCCCCAGAATTATTTACTTGCAAAACCCCTGCAATCCCAAACTTCTGCTTAAAGAAATAAACTTAAAGTAGTAACAAGATCGCCTAGCTAAGTTATATATACAACTCTGCCCATTAAACCATCGCTTTGGCCCAAAACTTGGAAACAAGCTGCTTAAGCACGAACCCCCCCCCCCCCCCCCCCCCATAAAACTTAGATATTTCAAATTCTTTGTTTGTCGAGTTGGCTTCGTTTCATTAACACCAATTCCCACCATTATCTTTGACTTACTTTTTTATTTTTTTGTTCTGCACCATGTGTATTCCTTCAAGTGCGGTGTTCATACGAATATTTTCGTTTTCGGGTAGACATTATCGAGTTCGGCTTCCCACAGGTTTCTGATATGCGTCGTTAGTAAATGGATGATCCTTGACAAAACAGATTCTGTCATGTCCTAGTGGGAAACATCGTACAGCGCTCCTACAGCTGAAAAGAAATAACAAAATGTCAACGGACTTGAAAGAAATAAGTCAATGAGAGACTTCTATCCACACACATGTAATACAACTGAACCCTAATTTGTGTGCAGTTAGGTGCCGCTAAGAATGCAATAACATGACTTGCAGATTGAATGGTTTGCAACCAAAGTATGCACACACGACGGCAGTTTGAAAATGCTATACAGGGGTTTACTGTCATATCTTTACAAGAATGTAAACAAAATGAATAGCATCAAAGTATTACTGACAATATCGCTGTACCACTCGTTAGCATGACAATCAACATATTGAACCTAACCTGATTGATTGTGCTTTGTGTTCTGGCTCCATTAGTTTGCACTCAACCGTCGAACAGTGTGTTTCTCTTTCCTAAGAAGCTCAGCTTGCTAACGCTGACGATGATTGCTTGAAGCCTTCATAACCTAAACAAATTAAATTGATAAATAAATGTTCTCTGAAACAACGTTTTGAACATAACAGACAATCATGGTTGTCAGAACACTAGCTATTCCGATGCCACAAGTTTAAATTTCAGCTTACATGTTTTTTAATTACTCATTTAATTTTCCGCAATTTCGATAATTTTTCCGTATGTTCCGAAATGTCGTAAAACGTACAATTATGTGTGTATAAGTTACTCAGACAGATGTCATTTATCCCAAACCTCTATCCCGTGACCCTTTTCTAATTCCCCCAGAATTGTTTACTTGCAAAACCCCTGCAATCCCAAACTTCTGCTTAAAGAAATAAACTTAAAGTAGTAACAAGATCGCCTAGCTAAGTTATATATACAACTCTGCCCATTAAACCATCGCTTTGGCCCAAAACTTGGAAACAAGCTGCTTAAGCACGAACCCCCCATAAAACTTAGATATTTCAAATTCTCTGTTTGTCGAGTTGGCTTCGTTTCATTAACACCAATTCCCACCATTATCTTTGACTTACTTTTTTATTTTTTTGTTCTGCACCATGTGTATTCCTTCAAGTGCGGTGTTCATACGAATCTTTTCGTTTTCGGGTAGACATTATCGAGTTCGGCTTCCCACAGGTTTCTGATATGCGTCGTTAGTAAATGGATGATGCTCGAGAAAATAGATTCTGTCATGTCCCAGTGGGAAACATCGTACAGCGCTCTTACAGCTGAAAAGAAATAACAAAATGTCAACGGACTTGAAAGAAATAAGTCAATGAGAGACTTCTATCCACACACATATAATACAACTGAACCCTAATTCGTGCGCGGTTAGGTGCCGCTAATAATGTAATAACATGACATGCAGATTAAATGGTTTGCAACCAAAGTATGCACACACGACGACAGTTTGAAAATGCTAGACAGGGGTCTACTATCATACCATTGCAAGAATGTACACAAAATAAATAGCATCAATGTAGTACTGACAATATCGCTGTACCACTCGTCAGTATGGCAATCAACATATTGAACCTAACCTGATTTAATGTGCTTTGTGTTCGGCTCCATAGTTTGCATTCAACCGACAAATAGTGTGTTTCTCTTTCCTAAGAAGCTCAGCTTGCTAACGCTGCCGATGATTGCTTGAAGCCTTCCTCACCTAAACAAATTAAATTGATAAATAAATGTTCCCTGAAACAATGTTTTGAACATACCAGACAATCATTGTTGTCAGAACACTAGCTATTCCGATTCCACAAGTTTAAATTTACATATTTTATAATTATTCCTTTAATTTTCAGCAATTTCGTACCTTTGTTTCCCTATTTTTCAAACTTCCGCAATTTCGATAATTTTTCCGTATGTTCCGAAATGTCTTAAAACGTACAATTATGTGTGTATAAGTTACTCAAGCAGATGTCATTGATCCCAAACCTCTATCCCTTGACACTTTCTAATTCCCCCAAGAATTATTTGCTTACAAAACCCTCGCAATCCCAAATTTCTGCTTAAAGAACTAAGTTTAAAGTAGTAACAAGATCGCCCAGTCCAGTTACATATACAACTCTGCCCATTAAACCATCGCTTTGGACTATAACTTGGAGACAAGCTGCTTAAGCACGAACCCCCCATAAAACTTAGATATTTCAAATCCTCTGTTTGTCGAGATGGCTTCGTTTCGTTAACACCAATTGTCACCAATATCTTTGACTTACTTTTTTATTTTTCTGTTCTACACCATGTGTATTCCTTCAAGTGCGGTGTTCATTGGAATCTTTTCGTTTTCGGGTAGACATTATCGAGTTCGGCTTCCCACAGGTTTCTGATATGCGTCGTTAGTAAATGGATGATCCTTGACAAAACAGATTCTGTCATGTCCCAGTGGGAAACATCGTACAGTGCTCTTACAGCTGAAAAGAAATAACAAAATGTCAACAGGCTTGAAAGTAATAAATCGATGAGAGACTTGTGTCAAAACACATGTATTACAACTGAACCTTAGTTTGTGCGCAATTAGGTGCCGCTAATAGTGTATTATAATAACATGACTTGCAGATTAAATGGTTTGCAATCAAAGTATGCACACACGACGACAGTTTGAAAATGCTAGACAGGGGTCTACTGTCATACCATTACAAGGATGTACACAAAATAAATAGCATCAATGTAGTACTGACAATATCGCTGTACCACTCGTCAGTATGGCAATCAACATATTGAACCTAACCTGATTTAATGTGCTTTGTATTCGGCTCCATAGTTTGCATTTAACCGACGAATAGTGTGTTTCTCTTTCCTAAGAAGCTCAGCTTGCTAACGCTGACGATGATTGCTTGAAGCCTTCATAACCTAAACAAATTAAATTGATAAATAAATGTTCTCTGAAACAACGTTTTGAACATAACAGACAATCATGGTTGTCAGAACACTAGCTATTCCGATGCCACAAGTTTAAATTTCAGCTTACATGTTTTTTAATTACTCATTTAATTTTCCGCAATTTCGATAATTTTTCCGTATGTTCCGAAATGTCGTAAAACGTACAATTATGTGTGTATAAGTTACTCAGACAGATGTCATTTATCCCAAACCTCTATCCCGTGACCCTTTTCTAATTCCCCCAGAATTGTTTACTTGCAAAACCCCTGCAATCCCAAACTTCTGCTTAAAGAAATAAACTTAAAGTAGTAACAAGATCGCCTAGCTAAGTTATATATACAACTCTGCCCATTAAACCATCGCTTTGGCCCAAAACTTGGAAACAAGCTGCTTAAGCACGAACCCCCCATAAAACTTAGATATTTCAAATTCTCTGTTTGTCGAGTTGGCTTCGTTTCATTAACACCAATTCCCACCATTATCTTTGACTTACTTTTTTATTTTTTTGTTCTGCACCATGTGTATTCCTTCAAGTGCGGTGTTCATACGAATCTTTTCGTTTTCGGGTAGACATTATCGAGTTCGGCTTCCCACAGGTTTCTGATATGCGTCGTTAGTAAATGGATGATGCTCGAGAAAATAGATTCTGTCATGTCCCAGTGGGAAACATCGTACAGCGCTCTTACAGCTGAAAAGAAATAACAAAATGTCAACGGACTTGAAAGAAATAAGTCAATGAGAGACTTCTATCCACACACATATAATACAACTGAACCCTAATTCGTGCGCGGTTAGGTGCCGCTAATAATGTAATAACATGACATGCAGATTAAATGGTTTGCAACCAAAGTATGCACACACGACGACAGTTTGAAAATGCTAGACAGGGGTCTACTATCATACCATTGCAAGAATGTACACAAAATAAATAGCATCAATGTAGTACTGACAATATCGCTGTACCACTCGTTAGTACGGCAATCAACATATTGAACCTAACCTGATTGATTGTGCTTTGTGTTCGGCTCCATAGTTTGCATTCAACTGACAAATAGTGTGTTTCTCTTTCCTAAGAAGCTCAGCTTGCTAACGCTGCCAAAGATTGCTTGAAGCCTTCCTCACCTAAACAAATTAAATTGATAAATAAATGTTCTCTGAAACAACGTTTTGAACATAACAGACAATCATGGTTGTCAGAACACTAGCTATCCCGATGCCACAAGTTTAAATTTACATGTTTTTTAATTACTCATTTAATTTTCCGCAATTTCGATAATTTTTCCGTATGTTCCGAAATGTCGTAAAACGTACAATTATGTGTGTATAAGTTACTCAGACAGATGTCATTTATCCCAAACCTCTATCCCGTGACCCTTTTCTAATTCCCCCAGAATTATTTACTTGCAAAACCCCTGCAATCCCAAACTTCTGCTTAAAGAAATAAACTTAAAGTAGTAACAAGATCGCCTAGCTAAGTTATATATACAACTCTGCCCATTAAACCATCGCTTTGGCCCAAAACTTGGAAACAAGCTGCTTAAGCACGAACCCCCCATAAAACTTAGATATTTCAAATCCTCTGTTTGTCGAGATGGCTTCGTTTCGTTAACACCAATTGTCACCAATATCTTTGACTTACTTTTTTATTTTTCTGTTCTACACCATGTGTATTCCTTCAAGTGCGGTGTTCATTGGAATCTTTTCGTTTTCGGGTAGACATTATCGAGTTCGGCTTCCCACAGGTTTCTGATATGCGTCGTTAGTAAATGGATGATCCTTGACAAAACAGATTCTGTCATGTCCCAGTGGGAAACATCGTACAGTGCTCTTACAGCTGAAAAGAAATAACAAAATGTCAACAGGCTTGAAAGTAATAAATCGATGAGAGACTTGTGTCAAAACACATGTATTACAACTGAACCTTAGTTTGTGCGCAATTAGGTGCCGCTAATAGTGTATTATAATAACATGACTTGCAGATTAAATGGTTTGCAATCAAAGTATGCACACACGACGACAGTTTGAAAATGCTAGACAGGGGTCTACTGTCATACCATTACAAGGATGTACACAAAATAAATAGCATCAATGTAGTACTGACAATATCGCTGTACCACTCGTCAGTATGGCAATCAACATATTGAACCTAACCTGATTTAATGTGCTTTGTATTCGGCTCCATAGTTTGCATTTAACCGACGAATAGTGTGTTTCTCTTTCCTAAGAAGCTCAGCTTGCTAACGCTGCCGATGATTGCTTGAAGCCTTCATCACCTAAATAAATTAAATTGACAAATAAGTTAAATGTTCCCTAAAACAATGTTTTGAACATAACAGACAATCATTGTTGTCAGAACACTAGCTATTCCGATGCCACAAGTTTAAATTTACATGTTTTATAATTACTCAATTAATTTTTCGCAATTTCGTACCTTTGTTTCCCTAAGCAGCTCAGGTTGGGTGTAGATTCACCTGAAACACCCACTAAAAGCCATTTTCTTTTTACTTCATTCCCTAATTCAATCGACTATTTCACAGAATATTTGTTTATGTTGAGGTTTGTCACGATTACAGATTCTTGTTTAATCTATCCGACCTGTTTAAAGCTGAAATTTGTAACGAATTCCAACACGAGATTGTCATTTACATTTTTAAGGGAGCCACAGGTCCTACAGCTTTACTTGAAGGGGGCCACAAGGCCAAAAAGTTACCTTTAGGGGGCTGTGCACGGTCCACGGAAGGTTGAGAACCACTGCTTTAGACTATAACTTGGAAAAAATGTACGTGCGTTGCACACGAACCCCATCTCAACCCATAAAAAATATGATGTTTTAAACCTCTGTTTGGCGAGATGGCTTTGTTTCGTTTACGTCAGTTTTCACCTTTATCTTTTACTTACTTTTTTATTTTCCTGTTTGAAGTGTGCTTCCTTTTGTTCGGCATTCATGTAAATCTTTTCATTTTCCAGTTGACATTTCCGAGTTCCACTTCGTATGCGTCACTGGTAAATGAATGATGATCCACAAAGCAGATTCTGTCGTCGTACAGCGTTCTAACTGCTGGAACGAAATGACAAAATAACAACACGCTTTAAAGAAATGAGTCAGTGAAACACGTGCATCAACACGCAAAAAAATCAATTGGGATTGTTTACAAACAAAAGTGTGTACACACGACAGTTTGAAAGTTTAGGACAAGAGTTTACTGTCAAGCCATTGTAAGGACGTACACAAAATAAATAGCATCAATGTTTTTCTAATAATATCGCTGTACCACTCTTCAGTATGTCAACATTTTCATCATACCTGGTACAATGTGTTTTGCGGTCTGGCTCCAAAGTTTGAATTCAATCGACAAACGGCGTGCTTCTCCTTCATAAGCCGCTCGGTTTGCAAACGCTGATGATGATTGCTTGAAACCTCCATAACCTAAAGAAATGCAATCGATAAATAAATGTTACCCATAACAATGTCTTAAACTCTTCATCATACCCGACAATGTCTTTTAGCTATTCCGATAGCACAAGACCAAATTTACATGTTTTTAATTATTCATCTAATTTTAGTAATTTTGCACTTTTGTTTCCCTAATTTCCATACTTCCGCAATTTTGATAATTTTTCAGCATATTCCTAAATGCATGAAAATTTGAAATTATATGTGTATAAGTCACTCATACCGTTCGCTTACACCACTAACCTTTTTCGCGCCCCAAACCTCACCCCATAAAACAAAAGCTATGATGTTTTGAAACCTCTGTATTGCGAGTTGGTTTTGTTTCGTTTGCGTGATTGTCACCTTTGTTTTTAATACTTTTGTATTTTCCTGCTTAGCGCCCAGTGTGCTTCCTTTTGTGCGATGTCTATTTGAATCTTTTCATTTTCAAGTAGAAATTAACGAGTTCGACTTCTCTCAAGTTTCTCATATGCGTCATTGGAAAGTGGATGATGCTCCACAAAACAGTTTCCGTCGTGTTCTCGTGCGCAAATAGGTTTGCAATCAAAGTATGCACACACGACGACAGTTTGAACGCAATTAGGTGCCGCTAATAGTGTATTATACGCAATTAGGTGCCGCTAATAGTGTATTATAATAACATGACTTGCAGATTAAATGGTTTGCAATCAAAGTATGCACACACGACGACAGTTTGAAAATGCTAGACAGGGGTCTACTGTCATACCATTACAAGGATGTACACAAAATAAATAGCATCAATGTAGTACTGACAATATCGCTGTACCACTCGTCAGTATGGCAATCAACATATTGAACCTAACCTGATTTAATGTGCTTTGTATTCGGCTCCATAGTTTGCATTTAACCGACGAATAGTGTGTTTCTCTTTCCTAAGAAGCTCAGCTTGCTAACGCTGCCGATGATTGCTTGAAGCCTTCATCACCTAAATAAATTAAATTGACAAATAAGTTAAATGTTCTCTGAAACAACGTTTTGAACATAACAGACAATCATGGTTGTCAGAACACTAGCTATTCCGATGCCACAAGTTTAAATTTCAGCTTACATGTTTTTTAATTACTCATTTAATTTTCCGCAATTTCGATAATTTTTCCGTATGTTCCGAAATGTCGTAAAACGTACAATTATGTGTGTATAAGTTACTCAGACAGATGTCATTTATCCCAAACCTCTATCCCGTGACCCTTTTCTAATTCCCCCAGAATTATTTACTTGCAAAACCCCTGCAATCCCAAACTTCTGCTTAAAGAAATAAACTTAAAGTAGTAACAAGATCGCCTAGCTAAGTTATATATACAACTCTGCCCATTAAACCATCGCTTTGGCCCAAAACTTGGAAACAAGCTGCTTAAGCACGAACCCCCCATAAAACTTAGATATTTCAAATTCTCTGTTTGTCGAGTTGGCTTCGTTTCATTAACACCAATTCCCACCATTATCTTTGACTTACTTTTTTATTTTTTTGTTCTGCACCATGTGTATTCCTTCAAGTGCGGTGTTCATACGAATCTTTTCGTTTTCGGGTAGACATTATCGAGTTCGGCTTCCCACAGGTTTCTGATATGCGTCGTTAGTAAATGGATGATGCTCGAGAAAATAGATTCTGTCATGTCCCAGTGGGAAACATCGTACAGCGCTCTTACAGCTGAAAAGAAATAACAAAATGTCAACGGACTTGAAAGAAATAAGTCAATGAGAGACTTCTATCCACACACATATAATACAACTGAACCCTAATTCGTGCGCGGTTAGGTGCCGCTAATAATGTAATAACATGACATGCAGATTAAATGGTTTGCAACCAAAGTATGCACACACGACGACAGTTTGAAAATGCTAGACAGGGGTCTACTATCATACCATTGCAAGAATGTACACAAAATAAATAGCATCAATGTAGTACTGACAATATCGCTGTACCACTCGTCAGTATGGCAATCAACATATTGAACCTAACCTGATTTAATGTGCTTTGTATTCGGCTCCATAGTTTGCATTTAACCGACAAATAGTGTGTTTCTCTTTCCTAAGAAGCTCAGCTTGCTAACGCTGCCGATGATTGCTTGAAGCCTTCATAACCTAAACAAATGTCATCTATCAATAAATATTACGTAAAACAATGTTTTGAACATAACAGACAATCATTGTTGTCAGAACACTAGCTATCCCGATGCCACAAGACCAAATTTCCTTTTTTTAATTACTCATTTAATTTTCCGCAATTTCGATAATTTTTCCGTATGTTCCGAAATGTCTTAAAACGTACAATTATGTGTGTATAAGTTACTCAAGCAGATGTCATTTATCCCAAACCTCTATCCCTTGACACTTTCTAATTCCCACTAGAATTATTTGCTTACAAAACCCTCGCAATCCCAAATTTCTGCTTAAAGAACTAAGTTTAAAGTAGTAACAAGATCGCCCAGTCCAGTTAAATATACAACTCTGCCCATTAAACCATCGCTTTGGACTATAACTTGGAAACGAGGTACAAGCGTTACTTAAACACGACCCACCCCCAAAAAATAAGATATTTCACAACCCCTGTTTGTCGAGATGGCTTTGTTTCGTTAACACCAATTGTCACCATTATCTTTGACTTACTTTTTTATTTTTTTGTTCTGCACCATGTGTATTGCTCGATGTACGGTGTTCATTCGAATCTTTTCGTTTTCGGGTAGACATTATCGAGTTCGGCTTCCCACAGGTTTCAGATATGCGTCGTTAGTAAATGGATGATGCTTGACAAAACAGATTCTGTCATGTCCCAGTGGGAAACATCGTACAGCGCTCCTACAGCTGAAAAGAAATAACAAAATGTCAACGGACTTGAAAGAAATAAGTCAATGAGAGACTTCTATCCACACACATGTAATACAACTGAACCCTAATTTGTGCGCAGTTAGGTGCCGCTAAGAATGCAATAACATGACTTGCAGATTGAATGGTTTGCAACCAAAGTATGCACACACGACGGCAGTTTGAAAATGCTAGACAGGGGTTTACTGTCATATCTTTACAAGAATGTAAACAAAATGAATAGCATCAAAGTATTACTGACAATATCGCTGTACCACTCGTTAGCATGACAATCAACATATTGAACCTAACCTGATTGATTGCGCTTTGTGTTCTGGCTCCATAAGTTTGCACTCAACCGTCGAACAGTGTGTTTCTCTTTCCTAAGAAGCTCAGCTTGCTAACGCTGACGATGATTGCTTGAAGCCTTCATAACCTAAACAAATTAAATTGATAAATAAATGTTCTCTGAAACAACGTTTTGAACATAACAGACAATCATGGTTGTCAGAACACTAGCTATTCCGATGCCACAAGTTTAAATTTCAGCTTACATGTTTTTTAATTACTCATTTAATTTTCCGCAATTTCGATAATTTTTCCGTATGTTCCGAAATGTCGTAAAACGTACAATTATGTGTGTATAAGTTACTCAGACAGATGTCATTTATCCCAAACCTCTATCCCGTGACCCTTTTCTAATTCCCCCAGAATTATTTACTTGCAAAACCCCTGCAATCCCAAACTTCTGCTTAAAGAAATAAACTTAAAGTAGTAACAAGATCGCCTAGCTAAGTTATATATACAACTCTGCCCATTAAACCATCGCTTTGGCCCAAAACTTGGAAACAAGCTGCTTAAGCACGAACCCCCCATAAAACTTAGATATTTCAAATTCTCTGTTTGTCGAGTTGGCTTCGTTTCATTAACACCAATTCCCACCATTATCTTTGACTTACTTTTTTATTTTTTTGTTCTGCACCATGTGTATTCCTTCAAGTGCGGTGTTCATACGAATATTTTCGTTTTCGGGTAGACATTATCGAGTTCGGCTTCCCACAGGTTTCTGATATGCGTCGTTAGTAAATGGATGATGCTCGAGAAAATAGATTCTGTCGTGTCCTAGTGGGAAACATCGTACAGCGCTCTTACAGCTGAAAAGAAATAACAAAATGTCAACGGACTTGAAAGAAATAAGTCAATGAGAGACTTCTATCCACACACATGTAATACAACTGAACCCTAATTTGTGCGCAGTTAGGTGCCGCTAAGAATGCAATAACATGACTTGCAGATTAAATCGCTTGCAATCAAAGTATGCACACATGACGACAATTTGAAAATGTTAGACAAGAGTTAACTGTCATATCTTTACAAGAATGTAAACAAAATGAATAGCATCAAAGTATTACTGACAATATCGCTGTACCACTCGTTAGCATGACAATCAACATATTGAACCTAACCTGATTGATTGTGCTTTGTGTTCTGGCTCCATTAGTTTGCACTCAACCGTCGAACAGTGTGTTTCTCTTTCCTAAGAAGCTCAGCTTGCTAACGCTGCCGATGATTGCTTGAAGCCTTCATAACCTAAACAAATGTCATCTATCAATAAATATTACGTAAAACAATGTTTTGAACATAACAGACAATCATTGTTCTCAGAACACTAGCTATCCCGATGCCACAACACCAAATTTCCTTTTTTTAATTACTCATTTAATTTTCCGCAATTTCGATAATTTTTCCGTATGTTCCGAAATGTCTTAAAACGTACAATTATGTGTGTATAAGTTACTCAAGCAGATGTCATTTATCCCAAACCTCTATCCCTTGACACTTTCTAATTCCCACTAGAATTATTTGCTTACAAAACCCTCGCAATCCCAAATTTCTGCTTAAAGAACTAAGTTTAAAGTAGTAACAAGATCGCCCAGTCCAGTTAAATATACAACTCTGCCCATTAAACCATCGCTTTGGACTATAACTTGGAAACGAGGTACAAGCGTTACTTAAACACGACCCACCCCCAAAAAATAAGATATTTCACAACCCCTGTTTGTCGAGATGGCTTTGTTTCGTTAACACCAATTGTCACCATTATCTTTGACTTACTTTTTTATTTTTTTGTTCAGCACCATCTGTATTGCTTGATGTACGGTGTTCATTCGAATCTTTTCGTTTTCGGGTAGACATTATCGAGTTCGGCTTCCCACAGGTTTCAGATATGCGTCGTTAGTAAATGGATGATGTTCGACAAAACACATTCTGTCATGTCCCAGTGGGAAACATCGTACAGCGCTCTTACAGCTGAAAAGAAATAACAAAATGACAGCAGGCTTGAAAGAAATAAGTCAACGAGAGACTTGTATTAACACACATGTAATACAACTGAACACTAATTTGTGCGCGGTTAGGTGCCGCTAAGAATGTAATAACATGACATGCAGATTAAATGGTTTGCAACCAAAGTATGCACACACGACGACAGTTTGAAAATGCTAGACAGGGGTCTACTACCATACCATTGCAAGAATGTACACAAAATAAATAGCATCAATGTAGTACTGACAATATCGCTGTTCCACTCGTCAGTATGGCAATCAACATATTGAACCTAACCTGATTTAATGTGCTTTGTGTTCGGCTCCATAGTTTACATTCAACCGACAAATAGTGTGTTTCTCTTTCCTAAGAAGCTCAGCTTGCTAACGCTGCCGATGATTGCTTGAAGCCTTCATAACCTAAACAAATTAAATTGATAAATAAATGTTCCCTGAAACAACGTTTTGAACATACCAGACAATCATTGTTGTCAGAACACTAGCTATTCTGATGCCAAAAGTTTAAATTTACATGTTTTTTAATTACTCATTTAATTTTCCGCAATTTCGATAATTTTTCCGTATGTTCCGAAATGTCGTAAAACGTACAATTATGTGTGTATAAGTTACTCAGACAGATGTCATTTATCCCAAACCTCTATCCCGTGACCCTTTTCTAATTCCCCCAGAATTATTTACTTGCAAAACCCCTGCAATCCCAAACTTCTGCTTAAAGAAATAAACTTAAAGTAGTAACAAGATCGCCTAGCTAAGTTATATATACAACTCTGCCCATTAAACCATCGCTTTGGCCCAAAACTTGGAAACAAGCTGCTTAAGCACGAACCCCCCATAAAACTTAGATATTTCAAATTCTCTGTTTGTCGAGTTGGCTTCGTTTCATTAACACCAATTCCCACCATTATCTTTGACTTACTTTTTTATTTTTTTGTTCTGCACCATGTGTATTCCTTCAAGTGCGGTGTTCATACGAATATTTTCGTTTTCGGGTAGACATTATCGAGTTCGGCTTCCCACAGGTTTCTGATATGCGTCGTTAGTAAATGGATGATGCTCGAGAAAATAGATTCTGTCGTGTCCTAGTGGGAAACATCGTACAGCGCTCTTACAGCTGAAAAGAAATAACAAAATGTCAACGGACTTGAAAGAAATAAGTCAATGAGAGACTTCTATCCACACACATGTAATACAACTGAACCCTAATTTGTGCGCAGTTAGGTGCCGCTAAGAATGCAATAACATGACTTGCAGATTAAATCGCTTGCAATCAAAGTATGCACACATGACGACAATTTGAAAATGTTAGACAAGAGTTAACTGTCATATCATTACAAGAATGTAAACAAAATGAATAGCATCAAAGTATTACTGACAATATCGCTGTACCACTCGTTAGCATGACAATCAACATATTGAACCTAACCTGATTCATTGTGCTTTGTGTTCTGGCTCCATTAGTTTGCACTCAACCGTCGAACAGTGTGTTTCTCTTTCCTAAGAAGCTCAGGTTGCTAACGCTGCGGATGATTGCTTGAAGCCTTCATAACCTAAACAAATGTCACCTATCAATAAATATTACGTAAAACAATGTTTCGAACATAACAGACAATCATTGTTCTCAGAACACTAGCTATCCCGATGCCACAACACCAAATTTCCTTTTTTTAATTACTCATTTAATTTTCCGCAATTTCGATAATTTTTCCGTATGTTCCGAAATGTCTTAAAACGTACAATTATGTGTGTATAAGTTACTCAAGCAGATGTCATTTATCCCAAACCTCTATCCCTTGACACTTTCTAATTCCCCCTAGAATTATTTGCTTACAAAACCCTCGCAATCCCAAATTTCTACTTAAAGAACTAAGTTTAAAGTAGTAACAAGATCGCCCAGTCCAGTTAAATATACAACTCTGCCCATTAAACCATCGCTTTGGACTATAACTTGGAAACGAGGTACAAGCGTTACTTAAACACGACCCACCCCCAAAAAATAAGATATTTCACAACCCCTGTTTGTCGAGATGGCTTTGTTTCGTTAACACCAATTGTCACCATTATCTTTGACTTACTTTTTTATTTTTTTGTTCTGCACCATGTGTATTGCTCGATGTACGGTGTTCATTCGAATCTTTTCGTTTTCGGGTAGACATTATCGAGTTCGGCTTCCCACAGGTTTCAGATATGCGTCGTTAGTAAATGGATGATGCTTGACAAAACAGATTCTGTCATGTCCCAGTGGGAAACATCGTACAGCGCTCCTACAGCTGAAAAGAAATAACAAAATGTCAACGGACTTGAAAGAAATAAGTCAATGAGAGACTTCTATCCACACACATGTAATACAACTGAACCCTAATTTGTGGGCAGTTAGGTGCCGCTAAGAATGCAATAACATGACTTGCAGATTGAATGGTTTGCAACCAAAGTATGCACACACGACGGCAGTTTGAAAATGCTAGACAGGGGTTTACTGTCATATCTTTACAAGAATGTAAACAAAATGAATAGCATCAAAGTATTACTGACAATATCGCTGTACCACTCGTTAGCATGACAATCAACATATTGAACCTAACCTGATTGATTGCGCTTTGTGTTCTGGCTCCATAAGTTTGCACTCAACCGTCGAACAGTGTGTTTCTCTTTCCTAAGAAGCTCAGCTTGCTAACGCTGACGATGATTGCTTGAAGCCTTCATAACCTAAACAAATTAAATTGATAAATAAATGTTCTCTGAAACAACGTTTTGAACATAACAGACAATCATGGTTGTCAGAACACTAGCTATTCCGATGCCACAAGTTTAAATTTCAGCTTACATGTTTTTTAATTACTCATTTAATTTTCCGCAATTTCGATAATTTTTCCGTATGTTCCGAAATGTCGTAAAACGTACAATTATGTGTGTATAAGTTACTCAGACAGATGTCATTTATCCCAAACCTCTATCCCGTGACCCTTTTCTAATTCCCCCAGAATTATTTACTTGCAAAACCCCTGCAATCCCAAACTTCTGCTTAAAGAAATAAACTTAAAGTAGTAACAAGATCGCCTAGCTAAGTTATATATACAACTCTGCCCATTAAACCATCGCTTTGGCCCAAAACTTGGAAACAAGCTGCTTAAGCACGAACCCCCCATAAAACTTAGATATTTCAAATTCTCTGTTTGTCGAGTTGGCTTCGTTTCATTAACACCAATTCCCACCATTATCTTTGACTTACTTTTTTATTTTTTTGTTCTGCACCATGTGTATTCCTTCAAGTGCGGTGTTCATACGAATATTTTCGTTTTCGGGTAGACATTATCGAGTTCGGCTTCCCACAGGTTTCTGATATGCGTCGTTAGTAAATGGATGATGCTCGAGAAAATAGATTCTGTCGTGTCCTAGTGGGAAACATCGTACAGCGCTCTTACAGCTGAAAAGAAATAACAAAATGTCAACGGACTTGAAAGAAATAAGTCAATGAGAGACTTCTATCCACACACATGTAATACAACTGAACCCTAATTTGTGCGCAGTTAGGTGCCGCTAAGAATGCAATAACATGACTTGCAGATTAAATCGCTTGCAATCAAAGTATGCACACATGACGACAATTTGAAAATGTTAGACAAGAGTTAACTGTCATATCTTTACAAGAATGTAAACAAAATGAATAGCATCAAAGTATTACTGACAATATCGCTGTACCACTCGTTAGCATGACAATCAACATATTGAACCTAACCTGATTGATTGTGCTTTGTGTTCTGGCTCCATTAGTTTGCACTCAACCGTCGAACAGTGTGTTTCTCTTTCCTAAGAAGCTCAGCTTGCTAACGCTGCCGATGATTGCTTGAAGCCTTCATAACCTAAACAAATGTCATCTATCAATAAATATTACGTAAAACAATGTTTTGAACATAACAGACAATCATTGTTCTCAGAACACTAGCTATCCCGATGCCACAACACCAAATTTCCTTTTTTTAATTACTCATTTAATTTTCCGCAATTTCGATAATTTTTCCGTATGTTCCGAAATGTCTTAAAACGTACAATTATGTGTGTATAAGTTACTCAAGCAGATGTCATTTATCCCAAACCTCTATCCCTTGACACTTTCTAATTCCCACTAGAATTATTTGCTTACAAAACCCTCGCAATCCCAAATTTCTGCTTAAAGAACTAAGTTTAAAGTAGTAACAAGATCGCCCAGTCCAGTTAAATATACAACTCTGCCCATTAAACCATCGCTTTGGACTATAACTTGGAAACGAGGTACAAGCGTTACTTAAACACGACCCACCCCCAAAAAATAAGATATTTCACAACCCCTGTTTGTCGAGATGGCTTTGTTTCGTTAACACCAATTGTCACCATTATCTTTGACTTACTTTTTTATTTTTTTGTTCTGCACCATCTGTATTGCTTGATGTACGGTGTTCATTCGAATCTTTTCGTTTTCGGGTAGACATTATCGAGTTCGGCTTCCCACAGGTTTCAGATATGCGTCGTTAGTAAATGGATGATGTTCGACAAAACACATTCTGTCATGTCCCAGTGGGAAACATCGTACAGCGCTCTTACAGCTGAAAAGAAATAACAAAATGACAGCAGGCTTGAAAGAAATAAGTCAACGAGAGACTTGTATTAACACACATGTAATACAACTGAACACTAATTTGTGCGCGGTTAGGTGCCGCTAAGAATGTAATAACATGACATGCAGATTAAATGGTTTGCAACCAAAGTATGCACACACGACGACAGTTTGAAAATGCTAGACAGGGGTCTACTACCATACCATTGCAAGAATGTACACAAAATAAATAGCATCAATGTAGTACTGACAATATCGCTGTTCCACTCGTCAGTATGGCAATCAACATATTGAACCTAACCTGATTTAATGTGCTTTGTGTTCGGCTCCATAGTTTACATTCAACCGACAAATAGTGTGTTTCTCTTTCCTAAGAAGCTCAGCTTGCTAACGCTGCCGATGATTGCTTGAAGCCTTCATAACCTAAACAAATTAAATTGATAAATAAATGTTCCCTGAAACAACGTTTTGAACATACCAGACAATCATTGTTGTCAGAACACTAGCTATTCTGATGCCACAAGTTTAAATTTACATGTTTTTTAATTACTCATTTAATTTTCCGCAATTTCGATAATTTTTCCGTATGTTCCGAAATGTCGTAAAACGTACAATTATGTGTGTATAAGTTACTCAGACAGATGTCATTTATCCCAAACCTCTATCCCGTGACCCTTTTCTAATTCCCCCAGAATTATTTACTTGCAAAACCCCTGCAATCCCAAACTTCTGCTTAAAGAAATAAACTTAAAGTAGTAACAAGATCGCCTAGCTAAGTTATATATACAACTCTGCCCATTAAACCATCGCTTTGGCCCAAAACTTGGAAACAAGCTGCTTAAGCACGAACCCCCCATAAAACTTAGATATTTCAAATTCTCTGTTTGTCGAGTTGGCTTCGTTTCATTAACACCAATTCCCACCATTATCTTTGACTTACTTTTTTATTTTTTTGTTCTGCACCATGTGTATTCCTTCAAGTGCGGTGTTCATACGAATATTTTCGTTTTCGGGTAGACATTATCGAGTTCGGCTTCCCACAGGTTTCTGATATGCGTCGTTAGTAAATGGATGATGCTCGAGAAAATAGATTCTGTCGTGTCCTAGTGGGAAACATCGTACAGCGCTCTTACAGCTGAAAAGAAATAACAAAATGTCAACGGACTTGAAAGAAATAAGTCAATGAGAGACTTCTATCCACACACATGTAATACAACTGAACCCTAATTTGTGCGCAGTTAGGTGCCGCTAAGAATGCAATAACATGACTTGCAGATTAAATCGCTTGCAATCAAAGTATGCACACATGACGACAATTTGAAAATGTTAGACAAGAGTTAACTGTCATATCATTACAAGAATGTAAACAAAATGAATAGCATCAAAGTATTACTGACAATATCGCTGTACCACTCGTTAGCATGACAATCAACATATTGAACCTAACCTGATTCATTGTGCTTTGTGTTCTGGCTCCATTAGTTTGCACTCAACCGTCGAACAGTGTGTTTCTCTTTCCTAAGAAGCTCAGGTTGCTAACGCTGCGGATGATTGCTTGAAGCCTTCATAACCTAAACAAATGTCATCTATCAATAAATATTACGTAAAACAATGTTTCGAACATAACAGACAATCATTGTTCTCAGAACACTAGCTATCCCGATGCCACAACACCAAATTTCCTTTTTTTAATTACTCATTTAATTTTCCGCAATTTCGATAATTTTTCCGTATGTTCCGAAATGTCTTAAAACGTACAATTATGTGTGTATAAGTTACTCAAGCAGATGTCATTTATCCCAAACCTCTATCCCTTGACACTTTCTAATTCCCCCTAGAATTATTTGCTTACAAAACCCTCGCAATCCCAAATTTCTACTTAAAGAACTAAGTTTAAAGTAGTAACAAGATCGCCCAGTCCAGTTAAATATACAACTCTGCCCATTAAACCATCGCTTTGGACTATAACTTGGAAACGAGGTACAAGCGTTACTTAAACACGACCCACCCCCAAAAAATAAGATATTTCACAACCCCTGTTTGTCGAGATGGCTTTTTTTCGTTAACACCAATTGTCACCATTATCTTTGACTTACTTTTTTATTTTTTTGTTCTGCACCATGTGTATTCCTTCAAGTGCGGTGTTGATACGAATCTTTTCGTTTTCGGGTAGACATTATCGAGTTCGGCTTCCCACAGGTTTCTGATATGCGTCGTTAGTAAATGGATGATCCTTGACAAAACAGATTCTGTCGTGTCCCAGTGGGAAACATCGTACAGCGCTCTTACAGCTGAAAAGAAATAACAAAATGTCAACGGACTTGAAAGAAATAAGTCAATGAGAGACTTCTATCCACACACATGTAATACAACTGAACCCTAATTTGTGGGCAGTTAGGTGCCGCTAAGAATGCAATAACATGACTTGCAGATTGAATGGTTTGCAACCAAAGTATGCACACACGACGGCAGTTTGAAAATGCTAGACAGGGGTTTACTGTCATACCATTGCAAGAATGTACACAAAATAAATAGCATCAATGTAGTACTGACAATATCGCTGTACCACTCGTTAGTACGGCAATCAACATATTGAACCTAACCTGATTGATTGTGCTTTGTGTTCGGCTCCATAGTTTGCATTCAACTGACAAATAGTGTGTTTCTCTTTCCTAAGAAGCTCAGCTTGCTAACGCTGACGATGATTGCTTGAAGCCTTCATAACCTAAACAAATTAAATTGATAAATAAATGTTCTCTGAAACAACGTTTTGAACATAACAGACAATCATGGTTGTCAGAACACTAGCTATTCCGATGTTTAAATTTCAGCTTACATGTTTTTTAATTACTCATTTAATTTTCCGCAATTTCGATAATTTTTCCGTATGTTCCGAAATGTCGTAAAACGTACAATTATGTGTGTATAAGTTACTCAGACAGATGTCATTTATCCCAAACCTCTATCCCGTGACCCTTTTCTAATTCCCCCAGAATTGTTTACTTGCAAAACCCCTGCAATCCCAAACTTCTGCTTAAAGAGATAAACTTAAAGTAGTAACAAGATCGCCTAGCTAAGTTATATATACAACTCTGCCCATTAAACCATCGCTTTGGCCCAAAACTTGGAAACAAGCTGCTTAAGCACGAACCCCCCATAAAACTTAGATATTTCAAATTCTCTGTTTGTCGAGTTGGCTTCGTTTCATTAACACCAATTCCCACCATTATCTTTGACTTACTTTTTTATTTTTTTGTTCTGCACCATGTGTATTCCTTCAAGTGCGGTGTTCATACGAATCTTTTCGTTTTCGGGTAGACATTATCGAGTTCGGCTTCCCACAGGTTTCTGATATGCGTCGTTAGTAAATGGATGATGCTCGAGAAAATAGATTCTGTCATGTCCCAGTGGGAAACATCGTACAGCGCTCTTACAGCTGAAAAGAAATAACAAAATGTCAACGGACTTGAAAGAAATAAGTCAATGAGAGACTTCTATCCACACACATATAATACAACTGAACCCTAATTCGTGCGCGGTTAGGTGCCGCTAATAATGTAATAACATGACATGCAGATTAAATGGTTTGCAACCAAAGTATGCACACACGACGACAGTTTGAAAATGCTAGACAGGGGTCTACTATCATACCATTGCAAGAATGTACACAAAATAAATAGCATCAATGTAGTACTGACAATATCGCTGTACCACTCGTTAGTACGGCAATCAACATATTGAACCTAACCTGATTGATTGTGCTTTGTGTTCGGCTCCATAGTTTGCATTCAACTGACAAATAGTGTGTTTCTCTTTCCTAAGAAGCTCAGCTTGCTAACGCTGCCAAAGATTGCTTGAAGCCTTCCTCACCTAAACAAATTAAATTGATAAATAAATGTTCTCTGAAACAACGTTTTGAACATAACAGACAATCATGGTTGTCAGAACACTAGCTATCCCGATGCCACAAGTTTAAATTTACATGTTTTTTAATTACTCATTTAATTTTCCGCAATTTCGATAATTTTTCCGTATGTTCCGAAATGTCGTAAAACGTACAATTATGTGTGTATAAGTTACTCAGACAGATGTCATTTATCCCAAACCTCTATCCCGTGACCCTTTTCTAATTCCCCCAGAATTATTTACTTGCAAAACCCCTGCAATCCCAAACTTCTGCTTAAAGAAATAAACTTAAAGTAGTAACAAGATCGCCTAGCTAAGTTATATATACAACTCTGCCCATTAAACCATCGCTTTGGCCCAAAACTTGGAAACAAGCTGCTTAAGCACGAACCCCCCCCCCCCCCCCCCCCCCCCCCCCCCCCCCATAAAACTTAGATATTTCAAATTCTTTGTTTGTCGAGTTGGCTTCGTTTCATTAACACCAATTCCCACCATTATCTTTGACTTACTTTTTTATTTTTTTGTTCTGCACCATGTGTATTCCTTCAAGTGCGGTGTTCATACGAATATTTTCGTTTTCGGGTAGACATTATCGAGTTCGGCTTCCCACAGGTTTCTGATATGCGTCGTTAGTAAATGGATGATCCTTGACAAAACAGATTCTGTCATGTCCTAGTGGGAAACATCGTACAGCGCTCCTACAGCTGAAAAGAAATAACAAAATGTCAACGGACTTGAAAGAAATAAGTCAATGAGAGACTTCTATCCACACACATGTAATACAACTGAACCCTAATTTGTGTGCAGTTAGGTGCCGCTAAGAATGCAATAACATGACTTGCAGATTGAATGGTTTGCAACCAAAGTATGCACACACGACGGCAGTTTGAAAATGCTAGACAGGGGTTTACTGTCATATCTTTACAAGAATGTAAACAAAATGAATAGCATCAAAGTATTACTGACAATATCGCTGTACCACTCGTTAGCATGACAATCAACATATTGAACCTAACCTGATTGATTGTGCTTTGTGTTCTGGCTCCATTAGTTTGCACTCAACCGTCGAACAGTGTGTTTCTCTTTCCTAAGAAGCTCAGCTTGCTAACGCTGACGATGATTGCTTGAAGCCTTCATAACCTAAACAAATTAAATTGATAAATAAATGTTCTCTGAAACAACGTTTTGAACATAACAGACAATCATGGTTGTCAGAACACTAGCTATTCCGATGCCACAAGTTTAAATTTCAGCTTACATGTTTTTTAATTACTCATTTAATTTTCCGCAATTTCGATAATTTTTCCGTATGTTCCGAAATGTCTTAAAACGTACAATTATGTGTGTATAAGTTACTCAGACAGATGTCATTTATCCCAAACCTCTATCCCGTGACCCTTTTCTAATTCCCCCAGAATTGTTTACTTGCAAAACCCCTGCAATCCCAAACTTCTGCTTAAAGAAATAAACTTAAAGTAGTAACAAGATCGCCTAGCTAAGTTATATATACAACTCTGCCCATTAAACCATCGCTTTGGCCCAAAACTTGGAAACAAGCTGCTTAAGCACGAACCCCCCATAAAACTTAGATATTTCAAATTCTCTGTTTGTCGAGTTGGCTTCGTTTCATTAACACCAATTCCCACCATTATCTTTGACTTACTTTTTTATTTTTTTGTTCTGCACCATGTGTATTCCTTCAAGTGCGGTGTTCATACGAATCTTTTCGTTTTCGGGTAGACATTATCGAGTTCGGCTTCCCACAGGTTTCTGATATGCGTCGTTAGTAAATGGATGATGCTCGAGAAAATAGATTCTGTCATGTCCCAGTGGGAAACATCGTACAGCGCTCTTACAGCTGAAAAGAAATAACAAAATGTCAACGGACTTGAAAGAAATAAGTCAATGAGAGACTTCTATCCACACACATATAATACAACTGAACCCTAATTCGTGCGCGGTTAGGTGCCGCTAATAATGTAATAACATGACATGCAGATTAAATGGTTTGCAACCAAAGTATGCACACACGACGACAGTTTGAAAATGCTAGACAGGGGTCTACTATCATACCATTGCAAGAATGTACACAAAATAAATAGCATCAATGTAGTACTGACAATATCGCTGTACCACTCGTCAGTATGGCAATCAACATATTGAACCTAACCTGATTTAATGTGCTTTGTGTTCGGCTCCATAGTTTGCATTCAACCGACAAATAGTGTGTTTCTCTTTCCTAAGAAGCTCAGCTTGCTAACGCTGCCGATGATTGCTTGAAGCCTTCATAACCTAAACAAATTAAATTGTTAAATAAATGTTCCCTGAAACAATGTTTTGAACATACCAGACAATCATTGTTGTCAGAACACTAGCTATTCCGATTCCACAAGTTTAAATTTACATATTTTATAATTATTCCTTTAATTTTCAGCAATTTCGTACCTTTGTTTCCCTATTTTTCAAACTTCCGCAATTTCGATAATTTTTCCGTATGTTCCGAAATGTCTTAAAACGTACAATTATGTGTGTATAAGTTACTCAAGCAGATGTCATTGATCCCAAACCTCTATCCCTTGACACTTTCTAATTCCCCCAAGAATTATTTGCTTACAAAACCCTCGCAATCCCAAATTTCTGCTTAAAGAACTAAGTTTAAAGTAGTAACAAGATCGCCCAGTCCAGTTACATATACAACTCTGCCCATTAAACCATCGCTTTGGACTATAACTTGGAGACAAGCTGCTTAAGCACGAACCCCCCATAAAACTTAGATATTTCAAATCCTCTGTTTGTCGAGATGGCTTCGTTTCGTTAACACCAATTGTCACCAATATCTTTGACTTACTTTTTTATTTTTCTGTTCTACACCATGTGTATTCCTTCAAGTGCGGTGTTCATTGGAATCTTTTCGTTTTCGGGTAGACATTATCGAGTTCGGCTTCCCACAGGTTTCTGATATGCGTCGTTAGTAAATGGATGATCCTTGACAAAACAGATTCTGTCATGTCCCAGTGGGAAACATCGTACAGTGCTCTTACAGCTGAAAAGAAATAACAAAATGTCAACAGGCTTGAAAGTAATAAATCGATGAGAGACTTGTGTCAAAACACATGTATTACAACTGAACCTTAGTTTGTGCGCAATTAGGTGCCGCTAATAGTGTATTATAATAACATGACTTGCAGATTAAATGGTTTGCAATCAAAGTATGCACACACGACGACAGTTTGAAAATGCTAGACAGGGGTCTACTGTCATACCATTACAAGGATGTACACAAAATAAATAGCATCAATGTAGTACTGACAATATCGCTGTACCACTCGTCAGTATGGCAATCAACATATTGAACCTAACCTGATTTAATGTGCTTTGTATTCGGCTCCATAGTTTGCATTTAACCGACGAATAGTGTGTTTCTCTTTCCTAAGAAGCTCAGCTTGCTAACGCTGCCGATGATTGCTTGAAGCCTTCATCACCTAAATAAATTAAATTGACAAATAAGTTAAATGTTCCCTAAAACAATGTTTTGAACATAACAGACAATCATTGTTGTCAGAACACTAGCTATTCCGATGCCACAAGTTTAAATTTACATGTTTTATAATTACTCAATTAATTTTTCGCAATTTCGTACCTTTGTTTCCCTAAGCAGCTCAGGTTGGGTGTAGATTCACCTGAAACACCCACTAAAAGCCATTTTCTTTTTACTTCATTCCCTAATTCAATCGACTATTTCACAGAATATTTGTTTATGTTGAGGTTTGTCACGATTACAGATTCTTGTTTAATCTATCCGACCTGTTTAAAGCTGAAATTTGTAACGAATTCCAACACGAGATTGTCATTTACATTTTTAAGGGAGCCACAGGTCCTACAGCTTTACTTGAAGGGGGCCACAAGGCCAAAAAGTTACCTTTAGGGGGCTGTGCACGGTCCACGGAAGGTTGAGAACCACTGCTTTAGACTATAACTTGGAAAAAATGTACGTGCGTTGCACACGAACCCCATCTCAACCCATAAAAAATATGATGTTTTAAACCTCTGTTTGGCGAGATGGCTTTGTTTCGTTTACGTCAGTTTTCACCTTTATCTTTTACTTACTTTTTTATTTTCCTGTTTGAAGTGTGCTTCCTTTTGTTCGGCATTCATGTAAATCTTTTCATTTTCCAGTTGACATTTCCGAGTTCCACTTCGTATGCGTCACTGGTAAATGAATGATGATCCACAAAGCAGATTCTGTCGTCGTACAGCGTTCTAACTGCTGGAACGAAATGACAAAATAACAACACGCTTTAAAGAAATGAGTCAGTGAAACACGTGCATCAACACGCAAAAAAATCAATTGGGATTGTTTACAAACAAAAGTGTGTACACACGACAGTTTGAAAGTTTAGGACAAGAGTTTACTGTCAAGCCATTGTAAGGACGTACACAAAATAAATAGCATCAATGTTTTTCTAATAATATCGCTGTACCACTCTTCAGTATGTCAACATTTTCATCATACCTGGTACAATGTGTTTTGCGGTCTGGCTCCAAAGTTTGAATTCAATCGACAAACGGCGTGCTTCTCCTTCATAAGCCGCTCGGTTTGCAAACGCTGATGATGATTGCTTGAAACCTCCATAACCTAAAGAAATGCAATCGATAAATAAATGTTACCCATAACAATGTCTTAAACTCTTCATCATACCCGACAATGTCTTTTAGCTATTCCGATAGCACAAGACCAAATTTACATGTTTTTAATTATTCATCTAATTTTAGTAATTTTGCACTTTTGTTTCCCTAATTTCCATACTTCCGCAATTTTGATAATTTTTCAGCATATTCCTAAATGCATGAAAATTTGAAATTATATGTGTATAAGTCACTCATACCGTTCGCTTACACCACTAACCTTTTTCGCGCCCCAAACCTCACCCCATAAAACAAAAGCTATGATGTTTTGAAACCTCTGTATTGCGAGTTGGTTTTGTTTCGTTTGCGTGATTGTCACCTTTGTTTTTAATACTTTTGTATTTTCCTGCTTAGCGCCCAGTGTGCTTCCTTTTGTGCGATGTCTATTTGAATCTTTTCATTTTCAAGTAGAAATTAACGAGTTCGACTTCTCTCAAGTTTCTCATATGCGTCATTGGAAAGTGGATGATGCTCCACAAAACAGTTTCCGTCGTGTTCTCGTGCGCAAATAGGTTTGCAATCAAAGTATGCACACACGACGACAGTTTGAACGCAATTAGGTGCCGCTAATAGTGTATTATACGCAATTAGGTGCCGCTAATAGTGTATTATAATAACATGACTTGCAGATTAAATGGTTTGCAATCAAAGTATGCACACACGACGACAGTTTGAAAATGCTAGACAGGGGTCTACTGTCATACCATTACAAGGATGTACACAAAATAAATAGCATCAATGTAGTACTGACAATATCGCTGTACCACTCGTCAGTATGGCAATCAACATATTGAACCTAACCTGATTTAATGTGCTTTGTATTCGGCTCCATAGTTTGCATTTAACCGACGAATAGTGTGTTTCTCTTTCCTAAGAAGCTCAGCTTGCTAACGCTGCCGATGATTGCTTGAAGCCTTCATCACCTAAATAAATTAAATTGACAAATAAGTTAAATGTTCTCTGAAACAACGTTTTGAACATAACAGACAATCATGGTTGTCAGAACACTAGCTATTCCGATGCCACAAGTTTAAATTTCAGCTTACATGTTTTTTAATTACTCATTTAATTTTCCGCAATTTCGATAATTTTTCCGTATGTTCCGAAATGTCGTAAAACGTACAATTATGTGTGTATAAGTTACTCAGACAGATGTCATTTATCCCAAACCTCTATCCCGTGACCCTTTTCTAATTCCCCCAGAATTATTTACTTGCAAAACCCCTGCAATCCCAAACTTCTGCTTAAAGAAATAAACTTAAAGTAGTAACAAGATCGCCTAGCTAAGTTATATATACAACTCTGCCCATTAAACCATCGCTTTGGCCCAAAACTTGGAAACAAGCTGCTTAAGCACGAACCCCCCATAAAACTTAGATATTTCAAATTCTTTGTTTGTCGAGTTGGCTTCGTTTCATTAACACCAATTCCCACCATTATCTTTGACTTACTTTTTTATTTTTTTGTTCTGCACCATGTGTATTCCTTCAAGTGCGGTGTTCATACGAATATTTTCGTTTTCGGGTAGACATTATCGAGTTCGGCTTCCCACAGGTTTCTGATATGCGTCGTTAGTAAATGGATGATCCTTGACAAAACAGATTCTGTCATGTCCTAGTGGGAAACATCGTACAGCGCTCCTACAGCTGAAAAGAAATAACAAAATGTCAACGGACTTGAAAGAAATAAGTCAATGAGAGACTTCTATCCACACACATGTAATACAACTGAACCCTAATTTGTGTGCAGTTAGGTGCCGCTAAGAATGCAATAACATGACTTGCAGATTGAATGGTTTGCAACCAAAGTATGCACACACGACGGCAGTTTGAAAATGCTATACAGGGGTTTACTGTCATATCTTTACAAGAATGTAAACAAAATGAATAGCATCAAAGTATTACTGACAATATCGCTGTACCACTCGTTAGCATGACAATCAACATATTGAACCTAACCTGATTGATTGTGCTTTGTGTTCTGGCTCCATTAGTTTGCACTCAACCGTCGAACAGTGTGTTTCTCTTTCCTAAGAAGCTCAGCTTGCTAACGCTGACGATGATTGCTTGAAGCCTTCATAACCTAAACAAATTAAATTGATAAATAAATGTTCTCTGAAACAACGTTTTGAACATAACAGACAATCATGGTTGTCAGAACACTAGCTATTCCGATGCCACAAGTTTAAATTTCAGCTTACATGTTTTTTAATTACTCATTTAATTTTCCGCAATTTCGATAATTTTTCCGTATGTTCCGAAATGTCGTAAAACGTACAATTATGTGTGTATAAGTTACTCAGACAGATGTCATTTATCCCAAACCTCTATCCCGTGACCCTTTTCTAATTCCCCCAGAATTGTTTACTTGCAAAACCCCTGCAATCCCAAACTTCTGCTTAAAGAAATAAACTTAAAGTAGTAACAAGATCGCCTAGCTAAGTTATATATACAACTCTGCCCATTAAACCATCGCTTTGGCCCAAAACTTGGAAACAAGCTGCTTAAGCACGAACCCCCCATAAAACTTAGATATTTCAAATTCTCTGTTTGTCGAGTTGGCTTCGTTTCATTAACACCAATTCCCACCATTATCTTTGACTTACTTTTTTATTTTTTTGTTCTGCACCATGTGTATTCCTTCAAGTGCGGTGTTCATACGAATCTTTTCGTTTTCGGGTAGACATTATCGAGTTCGGCTTCCCACAGGTTTCTGATATGCGTCGTTAGTAAATGGATGATGCTCGAGAAAATAGATTCTGTCATGTCCCAGTGGGAAACATCGTACAGCGCTCTTACAGCTGAAAAGAAATAACAAAATGTCAACGGACTTGAAAGAAATAAGTCAATGAGAGACTTCTATCCACACACATATAATACAACTGAACCCTAATTCGTGCGCGGTTAGGTGCCGCTAATAATGTAATAACATGACATGCAGATTAAATGGTTTGCAACCAAAGTATGCACACACGACGACAGTTTGAAAATGCTAGACAGGGGTCTACTATCATACCATTGCAAGAATGTACACAAAATAAATAGCATCAATGTAGTACTGACAATATCGCTGTACCACTCGTCAGTATGGCAATCAACATATTGAACCTAACCTGATTTAATGTGCTTTGTATTCGGCTCCATAGTTTGCATTTAACCGACAAATAGTGTGTTTCTCTTTCCTAAGAAGCTCAGCTTGCTAACGCTGCCGATGATTGCTTGAAGCCTTCATAACCTAAACAAATTAAATTGTTAAATAAATGTTCCCTGAAACAATGTTTTGAACATACCAGACAATCATTGTTGTCAGAACACTAGCTATTCCGATTCCACAAGTTTAAATTTACATATTTTATAATTATTCCTTTAATTTTCAGCAATTTCGTACCTTTGTTTCCCTATTTTTCAAACTTCCGCAATTTCGATAATTTTTCCGTATGTTCCGAAATGTCTTAAAACGTACAATTATGTGTGTATAAGTTACTCAAGCAGATGTCATTGATCCCAAACCTCTATCCCTTGACACTTTCTAATTCCCCCAAGAATTATTTGCTTACAAAACCCTCGCAATCCCAAATTTCTGCTTAAAGAACTAAGTTTAAAGTAGTAACAAGATCGCCCAGTCCAGTTACATATACAACTCTGCCCATTAAACCATCGCTTTGGACTATAACTTGGAGACAAGCTGCTTAAGCACGAACCCCCCATAAAACTTAGATATTTCAAATCCTCTGTTTGTCGAGATGGCTTCGTTTCGTTAACACCAATTGTCACCAATATCTTTGACTTACTTTTTTATTTTTCTGTTCTACACCATGTGTATTCCTTCAAGTGCGGTGTTCATTGGAATCTTTTCGTTTTCGGGTAGACATTATCGAGTTCGGCTTCCCACAGGTTTCTGATATGCGTCGTTAGTAAATGGATGATCCTTGACAAAACAGATTCTGTCATGTCCCAGTGGGAAACATCGTACAGTGCTCTTACAGCTGAAAAGAAATAACAAAATGTCAACAGGCTTGAAAGTAATAAATCGATGAGAGACTTGTGTCAAAACACATGTATTACAACTGAACCTTAGTTTGTGCGCAATTAGGTGCCGCTAATAGTGTATTATAATAACATGACTTGCAGATTAAATGGTTTGCAATCAAAGTATGCACACACGACGACAGTTTGAAAATGCTAGACAGGGGTCTACTGTCATACCATTACAAGGATGTACACAAAATAAATAGCATCAATGTAGTACTGACAATATCGCTGTACCACTCGTCAGTATGGCAATCAACATATTGAACCTAACCTGATTTAATGTGCTTTGTATTCGGCTCCATAGTTTGCATTTAACCGACGAATAGTGTGTTTCTCTTTCCTAAGAAGCTCAGCTTGCTAACGCTGCCGATGATTGCTTGAAGCCTTCATCACCTAAATAAATTAAATTGACAAATAAGTTAAATGTTCCCTAAAACAATGTTTTGAACATAACAGACAATCATTGTTGTCAGAACACTAGCTATTCCGATGCCACAAGTTTAAATTTACATGTTTTATAATTACTCATTTAATTTTTCGCAATTTCGTACCTTTGTTTCCCTAAGCAGCTCAGGTTGGGTGTAGATTCACCTGAAACACCCACTAAAAGCCATTTTCTTTTTACTTCATTCCCTAATTCAATCGACTATTTCACAGAATATTTGTTTATGTTGAGGTTTGTCACGATTACAGATTCTTGTTTAATCTATCCGACCTGTTTAAAGCTGAAATTTGTAACGAATTCCAACACGAGATTGTCATTTACATTTTTAAGGGAGCCACAGGTCCTACAGCTTTACTTGAAGGGGGCCACAAGGCCAAAAAGTTACCTTTAGGGGGCTGTGCACGGTCCACGGAAGGTTGAGAACCACTGCTTTAGACTATAACTTGGAAAAAATGTACGTGCGTTGCACACGAACCCCATCTCAACCCATAAAAAATATGATGTTTTAAACCTCTGTTTGGCGAGATGGCTTTGTTTCGTTTACGTCAGTTTTCACCTTTATCTTTTACCTACTTTTTTATTTTCCTGTTTGAAGTGTGCTTCCTTTTGTTCGGCATTCATGTAAATCTTTTCATTTTCCAGTTGACATTTCCGAGTTCCACTTCGTATGCGTCACTGGTAAATGAATGATGATCCACAAAGCAGATTCTGTCGTCGTACAGCGTTCTAACTGCTGGAACGAAATGACAAAATAACAACACGCTTTAAAGAAATGAGTCAGTGAAACACGTGCATCAACACGCAAAAAAATCAATTGGGATTGTTTACAAACAAAAGTGTGTACACACGACAGTTTGAAAGTTTAGGACAAGAGTTTACTGTCAAGCCATTGTAAGGACGTACACAAAATAAATAGCATCAATGTTTTTCTAATAATATCGCTGTACCACTCTTCAGTATGTCAACATTTTCATCATACCTGGTACAATGTGTTTTGCGGTCTGGCTCCAAAGTTTGAATTCAATCGACAAACGGCGTGCTTCTCCTTCATAAGCCGCTCGGTTTGCAAACGCTGATGATGATTGCTTGAAACCTCCATAACCTAAAGAAATGCAATCGATAAATAAATGTTACCCATAACAATGTCTTCAACTCTTCATCATACCCGACAATGTCTTTTAGCTATTCCGATAGCACAAGACCAAATTTACATGTTTTTAATTATTCATCTAATTTTAGTAATTTTGCACTTTTGTTTCCCTAATTTCCATACTTCCGCAATTTTGATAATTTTTCAGCATATTCCTAAATGCATGAAAATTTGAAATTATATGTGTATAAGTCACTCATACCGTTCGCTTACACCACTAACCTTTTTCGCGCCCCAAACCTCACCCCATAAAACAAAAGCTATGATGTTTTGAAACCTCTGTATTGCGAGTTGGTTTTGTTTCGTTTGCGTGATTGTCACCTTTGTTTTTAATACTTTTGTATTTTCCTGCTTAGCGCCCAGTGTGCTTCCTTTTGTGCGATGTCTATTTGAATCTTTTCATTTTCAAGTAGAAATTAACGAGTTCGACTTCTCTCAAGTTTCTCATATGCGTCATTGGAAAGTGGATGATGCTCCACAAAACAGTTTCCGTCGTGTTCTCGTGTGAAACATGTTACAGCGTTTTTACAGCTAAAAAGAAGAAATAAATAACAACGAAAAGAAATAAGAAATAAAAGAGTTAATGAAAGACGTGTATCGACACCCACATAATCCAACTAAACCCTATTTTGTGCGCAATTAGGAACCACCATTAGTGTTTCAACAAGATCAGATTACTCGGTTTACAAACAAAAGGATGTAGCCTACACACGACAGTTAAAAATACAAGACAAGAGTTTACTGTCAAACCATTACAAAGACGTACACAAAATTAATAGCATCAATGTATTACTGACAATCAGTGCGGGATTAAGGGTCTGCTGGCCTGTAGGCACATGTTATAAGTGGCCCGAAAATCAGGGTTCCCAACTAAAAAAATAGAATTATCAGTGTTGCCAAATCAAAAAAGTGGCCTGGATTTTTGACCGGCCTGTAGGCACGTGCCTACTTTGCCTAATGGGTAATCCGGCACTGCTGACAATATCGCTATTACCACTCAATAGTAGTGCAATGATCATTTTCATCATACGTGAAACAATGTGTTTTGTGGCCTGGCTTCATATTTGGCATTCAATCGACAAACGGCGTGCTTCGCAACTGCTTAGTTTCAAAAGAAGTGTCTCGTTCTGTTTAGCAGCTCGGTGCTTAAAACGTCATTGTGCTCGATAAATAAATGTTACCTAAAACAATGTGTTGAACATAGCAGACAATTATTTTATTCTCAGTAATCCACAAGCTATACCGATATCACAAGACCAAATTTGAACCCCGCCATTTTGTTAATTTTTTCATATGTTACAAAATGTCTAAACGTGCAATATGTGTAGCCTATAAGTCACTCAAGACGGTTCGCTTAAACCTGTCTGTCATTGGTCAAACCTAATGTTGTTCTACGTTCAAAATTGAGGTTGTTTGCAGGCAATTTTTCCTCATATGGAATATTTGACATAAATTTTAACAAAATTTAAAAGGTGTCTCGCAAAATGCGTTCTGCTGTAAACGCGCAAAGGGTGCGTCGTGGAGTTAACGGGACAGAAAAGAGTTAGCTCTTGGATCCAACATGGTACCCTGCTGGTTAAAAAAAACTCTGCAACAGTTTTAAAAATAAAGTTGTTCTGCATTCAAAATTGAGGTTGTTTGAAGCTAATTTTTCCACATGAGAAAATTTTTACATAAAAATTGAAAAAAGGGACTTACTAAAAGCGTTCTGCTGTAAAAACGCGTAAAGGGTGTGTCGTAAAGTCAACGGGACAAAAAAAAGTTTTAGGCTCAACATTGAATCCTTCTAGTAAAAAGCTTACCTCCTGGACAGTTGGTAATCACAACCGTTTTAGCCTAATTTTTGCGTGTTATAACGCTGACAGTTATGATTTCTGCTAATGATCAAAATATGTAAAAAAAAGATCTTACAGTAGGACAATACTCTGCATAGCATTTTTTGGCTAAATTTCATTTTTTTGGCTAATTTTTTTGGGGGCTAAATTTCATTAAAATGCTCTATACGTTATAATTAAATATTTTCAATTATTGTTTTGTTTTGGAATTGTGTCTTGCATTAATTTGCAATTTTACATAGTAACTGAAATATCGTGGTAAAGCATTTGTAATTGGGGGAAATTATTCTGCCAGAATGACACTGGTCATTTTTTCGCAAGTTTGTTTATAAACAGATGATTGATGGCGAAAGGATATATTTTCACAATGGTATAATTAAATTGTTTCGCTTACTATTTTCTGTGATCGAATATTAACTAAATTTTAGGTTTCACTGAGGCATAAAATTAGTTTTTTAAATCACTTTGGCAACAAAAGGTTGCATCATATTTTCATTCTTGTGCCAATGGAACGTTACTTTCATATCATGGTTTGAAAATTGGCAAAATGTTTAAAACTAAACACTGATATCAGATTTGCCAAACTCATGAAATATTACGTCACATTAGTTAGATTCAGAAATCTTTACAAACAAATTTTCACACATATGTTCGAAACATAGGCGTCGATTTTTTAGCATAGATTTTCTTTTCTGGGGTGGCAAAATTTGGTCAGGTAGTTTCTTACGTAATCAAACCACACTACGATACACGTTAAGGTTTGTAGATGGCATTTCGCGGATATTGGCAGGGTATAAACACGTACATAACTCCGTACTCAATCTTGCTTAACTTGGGCGCAACTAAGAAAGTCATGTCATAAATCGTCCGTCTAGTTGTGTAGTTATGATGTCACAGTGCGTAAGTGATGTAATCACAGCAGTGTACTGGTTAGTGGCGAGAAAAGTGTATCTCGTGCTGAGTAGCGTTATTTAACCGAAGTAGTGTGGTTCAGAAGGTAACACAACGCAGAAAACGCAACGTGGCATGTGACAGACAAGCAGAGATCTGTAAATTAATCTTACATGTTCAATTTTGCAAAGGTTTTGAATCGGCACGAAAATTTGCGCACATGGATGGCCGCTGCAATTAAATTTTCCGTGCATGGAAATGGAACACTCTATGTAACAATATAATCCCCAACCGCTAATAAACATCCAAAGCACATAAAAACGTGAAATTTTGCCATTGTTACGTCTTGTTCAGACTTGCTCTGGAGAAGCAAACTTGACGCAAATCACTGAAGCGAGTAGCGCAAAATGGGTTTTCCCCATGCGTTGTTCAAAAACAACAAGACATTTCATCATTTCACATAGCTTGCTTTGCACATGCTCGAAATATACCGACCATTCGAAAGAGCGCATGTAAATGAAATAAACGCATATCTTTAATGCACGTATATAAATTCGGCCAGGTAATTTCTGGGGTGGCAGCATAGCTATTTTATAATGGCTGCCACCCCAGAGATTTTTAGTGGGGTGGCCGCCACCCCTGCCACCCCGGGAATCGACGCCTATGGTTCGAAACTCTAAATATGCAATTATTGCCCAAGTTCATGCTGCATTTAAAAATAACAGATTTTTGTTGGTACCACTTTGCATGAATTTGTCATTTGAAGCGTGACCGAATTTCCAAACAAAATCGACAAAATTCACAATTAGGGTCTTGACAAATAAAACATTTGAAACAAACAAACAACACAAAACAACACTGACCAAGGTAAAAAAAACATTATTCAAGACATGCAACTGATTTTGTGCACAAAACAAAACACACAAACAATTGTCCAGTGCAAAATTACATTTTTTTAGAAAATATTCACTTGGAAATACCGGTATTGTCCAGTATATCTTCTTTGAGTTGCTGAAACTAAGAATGGAAATGAAAAATATTTTCCATTCTCAGTTATTTAAGAACATGAATAGTGAATGGTGATTGTCTGTACATGAATGGTGATTGTCTGTTGAACAGGAACTGTTGAAGTGTCCAATAATGTTCAGTTCAAACACATGTCTTCTCTTCGTTCTGCAGAACACAACTTGTATTAACACTATTTTAGCAATATTACTGTCTGTCAAAAACACACAACAGATAGGTTTGAGAAATTTTAATGACTGAAGTTGCAGCTTACAAATGTAACTGGTCCAAACTGTTACCAGGTCAAACATAAACAACACAGTATTATATGCTAGTTGCAAGAAACAAAAAATGTGTACCCTATAAGCACAATCAAAAATAATTGGAATGATTGCATGGCAAAAAAAAGTTGATTAACTCATTGTCATGATGACGAATCAGTAAAAAAAAACTTTTATGGCAAAACGCTTTCAAGTTTAAGGTCATAAGACAAAAACAAGCAGGTCATGTACCTTATCAGTCACAAGTAAAATAATTCATCAGAAATATCAATCGTCTAAAACCACGTCCCAAATCTGTTTCCTATGCTTCTTCAAATAGCTGTGAAAGTCATTATTTGGCCAATTAAGGCAAAATTTTGAATACTAAAATAGTAAACTACTGCAAACAATTGTTTGAAATTTCAGCGCATTAGGGCTTGTATTTCTGGCCTAACACCAAAAAAGATTATTTCAGGATTTAAGGGGTGACGATTACTTCGAAGTTAAAGGGGTAAAAAATGGGTAAATCCAATAAAAAATTATTTAGAATACCTTACATTGCACCAACCAACAAAGCATGAAACTCTTAGATCATCTACTTTCCAACCAACAAAGCATGAAACTCTTAGATCATGTACTTTAGTCAGTACAGCCGTTTTCAAAATTTTACATTTTGGGGGCTTGTGGGTGAACCGCTGTATCATTTGGGGTCAAACTTTAAGAGGATCAGGTTTTAAACAATAGCTAACATCTGTGTAAATTTGAATAAATTTAAAGCACTCTTTCTTGACCAAATGCATTTGACAAACCAGCGTTAGACAGAAATGAATATTTCGGGGTTTAAGGGGTAAAAATGGGTAAATCCTGTTAAAAGTTAGAAAATTATTTAGAAAACCTCACATTGCACCAACCAACAGAGCACATAACTCCTAGATGATGTACTTTAGTCAGTACAGCCGTTTTAAAAATTTTACATTTTGGGGGCCTGCGGGTGAACCGCTGGGTCATTCGGGGTCAAACTTCAGGAGGATCAAATTTGGATTAATATGTAACATCTGTCCAAATTTTAATGAATTTGGAGCACTCTTTCTTGACCAAACGCGTTTAACAAACCAGCGTTAGACAGAAAAAAGAAAAAAAAATCATAGAAGGGACCCATAATAAAAGGTCCTTCATAGAAGGGGACCCATAATAAAAGTTAACAGAATATAACCTTGCATTTAAATACCTCATTAAAAGCTGCTGTGTTGTCTTCTGCAAAAAATAATGTCCAGCAGTTTAGATTTCTGATTGGAATTACAAGTGTCTCATCTGCGGTTCAGCCAATAACTTAAACCAGGGGTGGGGAACCTGCGGACTAAAGGCCGCATGTGGCCTTTTAGGGCACTAAGTGCGGCCTTCGATGAATACAATTTAGGATGTTGATAATACACACTGCACCAGGCGTTAAAAACTAGACAGAAACGTTTTTTTACCTTTATTCCACATTACTATTTGATTGGTTCTAGGGCAGCGGTTTTGAAACTGGAGCCAAATGTTTGCGTACTGGTACACAAAGCGATATCCGTAGAACTGCCAAGAGACCAAGGTTCTACAATCTTACTTGTGTTGCAAAAGAACAATTGATTGCGCATAATCGAATGTTTTAAACTCGTCTGTGATGCCACAAGCTGCTCTTAGATTGATATTGACAAACAAGCGAGTTTCTACATTAATAAAATCCTGCGTTGTAGTGAGGGTGGAAATGTAGTGACGAATTTTATTTAGCTTGGACCGAAGTCCTATAGCACATCAACCATTCTGTAAGTCAAAAAGTTTGAATGCCACTGTCCTTGGTCTGAGAAATAGTCTATGCGGCCTGAACGAGTGTCGATAAACCGTTTGACGGCCTTCACAAACAAAAAGGTTCCCCACCCCTGACTTAAACCACAAAGATAAATAGCAAACTAGAAGGGTGGCTTAGCACATATTGCCCTTGCATATACACTATAACCTATTTTAAAACATAAATATATTTCCTATGCTTATTTTGCATTCCCATATTAGTCACCGTCTTTTATAACTTTAGTCGTTTCTGCAGGCAAAAACTCATGGGTCCCCACACATGCAAAGTTGTAGATAATGCATTTCAAGAGATAACCATGCAAAAGTCGGGTGTTGTAAGGTAAAACACAGTGATCGGCACTGGGCTTAAATAATAATACTATGTAGAATACAAACTATAAAATTAGATTCACCCCAGATATTGGTTAAAGTATGTCCTATTTAACGTTTTAAAAAAACTGACCCATTTTAGGGTGTTAGTAGGGCAACTAATTGGGTTCGACACACAAACTAAAAAATATATAAAAACCACAATGACTCAATCAATAGTACTGCAAAATTTCAGCCCAATCCGCCAATGTTTAAAATTTCGACCACTAGAGGTGTTTTGAGCAACAATCGTTACTGTTTCTGACGTCATAGGGCTGTTAACAAGCCCCTAACTGCCATGGCGCAAAAACGACCACCAAGAAACCCACCAATGAGCAAAATACAACTGGTTGCCCTTGTAACACTATTGCTCCAAAGAAATCTTTCGTTTGTGGTGCCCAGTACCATACAAATACGTTTTACACTTTAGGGGCTTGTGGGGTAAATGTTAGGACTACAGGGTTGAACACAACAATTGACACCTATAAATGGCATACTATACAAGAAATCCAAATTTCAGCCAATTCTGACACTGTTTAAAAACTCACCCATTTTAGGGGGCTAGCGGGGTAAATACTGGGGTTATCAACAAAAACAAAGTGGGATGCACATCTACATGAATATATCTACCATCTGTGTAAATTTCAGCCAAATCCATCAAACATTTGATGGAAAAACGAGTCGGACAAACTTTGGGTAAAAACACCCATTTTAGGGGGCGAGCGGGGTAAATACTGGGGTTATCAACAAAAACAAAGTGGGATGCACATCTACATAACTATATCTCCCATTTGTGTAAATTTCAGCCAAATCCATCAAACATTTGATGGAAAAACGAGTCGGACAAACTTTGGGGGAAAAATACCCATTTTAGGGGGCTAGCGGGGTAAATACTGGGGTTATCAACAAAAACAAAGTGGGATGCACATCTACATAACTATATCTACCATCTGTGTAAATTTTAGCCAAATCCATCAAACATTTGATGGAAAAACGAGTCAGACAAACTTTGGGGAGAAAAAAAAAGGAAGAAAAAACAAACAAACAATTTGAGTAAAATCAATAAGTGTCCCCTTCAGGGAAGGGGGCCCATAATTATAATTATAATCAACTCATAGCACTCTATGCATTTGATCCTATATTTGTTTTGTGTACTTTATAGCATAAGATGACAAAATGTGTGTCACAACCCATTGTCAGGCTGTGGGAATAAAAAACAGAACATTAATGTTATTAGCTACACTTAACCATAGATGACAGCATTTATTGCCCATAAAATAACCCAATGCATCTATGTCTGTGTCATTTTTGACTCATGAGTTGCAATAAATTCCCTTGCACCAAACAATTGTAATTTTGAAATGCTTTCAGTGAATTCTTTAGGTTAAAATAATTGCACAGATTTTGCACGGAATTTCAACTTGACTGCGGCGCAGATTTGCATGACTTAATGAATTTTTGATTTACAAGTGGATTAAATGGTTCATGCAATTTGTATGTAACTCCTGCAAGACTATGACAAAAATAATGACAAAAACCACAACAAATCATCATCAGTTTTGCTATATCTCTTCATTGACTATTAATGAAATTAAGCTTGTTACAACCAAGCAGTTTATTGTTCTACATAAACATAAAGTTTCTCAGAAAATTTACTGGAGTTGTCTTAGGGAGCTGTTCAATATTGCAAGGACAGCATATTTGAATGGAGACAAGAAAAAATCCAAAATTGCACATGCCCCAGATTGAAAAGTTTTTTTTTTGCGCGGAGGATATTTTTTTCGTCAAAATAATTGCGCAGATTTTTGCGTGGAATAAAAATGTTCTGCGCAGAATGATAGACTTTTGATTGACAGGTGGATTTAACGATTAGCGCACTTTGCATGTAGCGCTTGCAACACTATCTGACAAAAAGAACACATGATAAACACTACAAAACTTCAGTTTTGCTCTATTGCGCACGCAGCGTTTCGCTAAACTCTACAAATTATCATTTTCATAACGATTCAAACATTTTTGTGCTGTTACATTTCTTTCTTATGAAGTAATTTGAGAATGCAAAACTACCCTAAATTATTATTTGTCACACAGAAAACATTATTTTATGTAACTTGCCTAGCCGGCAGTCACTTTAATGTCATAACTACGTCCAAAAAATACTGATAAATGTACTTTTAAAGACTACGTTAGCGAATTATAAATGTTATTGCAAGTGTGACGATCGGTAAGTTACGATGCGCTTGACTGATTTACGTGGATTATTTGCGGTTTGTGACGACATAGAACTTCATTGTGCAACGTAAATCTAAAATTTTATCGAAAGTTTATTGAAGTTATCTATGGAAGCTGTGCTAAGCTGCGCGGATTACACGTCAAAAGCCTAAATTTGCACGGATTACAAGGGAAAATCCAAAATATTGCGCGGAGGATTTATCCTTTAGGGCAGGGGTGGGGAACCTACTTAGAGTCGCGGGCCGCATGAATTGCACAACATTTTCGGGTGGGCCAAATATTTTTTTTGATTTCAAATTCCATGTAAAATACCCAAAGCACACAAGTGGTTTCACATTTCATCGATACAGATTTGATATCTTCTTTGCTGCTACATGTTCAAATAAAGGCATACAGGTTTATCACTTATTTTGACTAAAAAGTAAGTGTTTGACCATTCTTTCTTAAACACCCTAGCACGATTATCCCGATCTGTCATTTTTTCCGAGAGATATTTGAAATAACAATATAGGGATCCACACTAATAGCTCTAAAATGAATTTAAAACTAACATCACATGGCAAATAATTTGTTACTGAGAGGCAATCGAGTGACTGTTACGTCACAAATAGAGCAAGTGGTTGAATGTGTGGCAATTTTAATAAGTTTGGTGTCACAAAGTGGGAAGATTAGCAATAATGTCGAAGTCGTTTCAACGAAATATTTGTACATAAACATTTCATTGCTTTTTTATGCTATGTTGTATACTGTTCTTGAACAAAATTGTGACCGTGGCCACACTAAAAAGGCAAGCGGGCCGCAGGTTCCCCACCCCTGCTTCAGGCCATTCTTTCCAATCTGGCACATGCCATTTCTAACTAGACACAAATTGGATATATAATTCATCTGTGTGGTACTGTTCCAAGGCTAACAGCTAAAGCAGCAGAAAACTTCTGCACACAGACCTACCTTTCAGATGCTGAATGTTGTTTCAAAGTCTTGAATGAAAAAGAAAAACTGCCTGAGCCTTTTAAGCCCATCACCTCCATCTAGAGTGATATGAGGTAGGTGACAGGCAAAAGAAAAATAGCACCCAGTCTTGTCATAATTTGGGCTGGAGTAGAAGACATGTTTTGGATTTCATTCTCTCTGTTGCAATTCAGATCTTGGCAATGAATTGAATATTAATCCTCTAGAAACCTGACAAAACATAAGGTACAAGTTAAAATTCGTACAAGGCGGGAAAGTTTCTTAGTAAACTGTAAAACTGGGTCATCGAAAGACAACGTTTCGAACTTAAATTAAAACTCAAACTTTTGGACTATTATTTCAAAACCAAGTTACCAAACGATTTTGTCTTTAAGCTTCATAAATCTGCGACAAAACGACCAAAAACAGTCTCAATCAACTTTGAAGATAAAAACTTTCGCCATGTTTGTTTACAAACTGCTGATTAATGACGCAATGTTTATTTTCACAGTTGTTCAATAAATATGTTTTGTGCTCAATAATTTTCGAAAATAAATGCACATTAACGAACTCCTTAACTGTGGGTTCCATCGAGGCGAAAAAGTATAACTTTTAATTCAATTTTGTATCAAAAAGACGCATCCTACTATCGTTCTTGGGCCAAGGAAACGTTACTTCTCTATTTGAGTTTGCATTCGGCAAACGGTCATCGCGCGGTCAATTTCTATAAAAATAGTTTATTACCAATTGATTGGCCTAAAACAAAACCGGAGATAGCCAGCAATAGCTCAATTTCGGCACTGGAAACTTCTGGAAAAATGTTACGTCATATCTAAACACTGAAATCATATTTGCCAAACTTATGAATTATTGCGTCACGTTAATTAGATTCTATCAATTCTACAAAAAAAGTTTTAACAACTGCGTTCAATTAAAACACGAAATATTATTATTACTCCTATGCAATTTTTGCCCTAGTTCAAGCCACATTTAATAACAAGAGCTTTTTTTAATGTATCACTTTTCATGACATTGTCATTAATACGTGACCAAATTTCCACAAAAAGCTTGTAAACAAACATTTTTGACAAATCTCAACGGTTACATGTGATTTTATGGACTCCTTTTATTCTATGTTTAAATCAATCTCTACCTGCCTTCTCAAGAAACAACGCAAACATAATATAGAGATACTTTACAAAATGCAAAACAACACGGACCAATCTAGAAGAAAACTTTCTTTACGTCAAATACATGCAACAGATTTTGAACACAAGCGAAAACATACAAAATAGGATCAACTAAAATAAGACTGGAAGCATGCCTACAACAAAACACATCTTCTATTAAAACTATTTCAGCAACCTTACTGTCTGTGGCGATGGAATGTCAAATATTTTCAAGCAGGCAGGTTTGTGAAATCAAGGGACACACTAATGAACATATACAGCAATTAGGCTACAAATACAAAGTAGAAACAACAATCGGTGCTGAAAGGATAGGGGTTTGTATCACCATAAGTTAGCCTGTTTTAATCAAAACATAAAATGGCAGCTTGAATTTAAATGTAACATGTCTTATCAAATGTTAACTTCTGGGACCATCACATTAACCCAGAAATGAAAAACAGAAAGACACAATCTCAGTACTATACATATATGTGGCTTAAAGAGTGTAAATTTGTAAAGTATATTTTATGATGGGCTTCAATCAAACAGGTTGCACAAAGAAAATAATCCATTAGTAAATACAAGCTATGACTCAAATGTTGGTATGAATGTGTCTTTCTGCTACTTTGCAAGCCTGAAATAAGAATACAAAAAGACATTCAGAAATGAAATCAAAGTTCAAAATGTATATGTGGCTTTGCCAAGCATATACTGGTCACAAAATATTTAAGGGTCAGAAAAACACTTGTCCATGAAAATTTGTTACCAGATCAAACATAAACAGCACAGCAATGTGGGCTAGTCATAGCAACAAATTATGTATGCCATTCTAGTCTATCCTCCCTGGTTCCAAACATTTCATGATGACAAAAACTCACTATCATGGTAATTAATCAATTGCAAAAAAGTTAAAACCAAAAACAGTGCTTTTTTAATGTCCTTATAGACCAAAGTAAATACTAGGGATTGGCCGCGCTGAGCCAGAACCAGAGTACTTGGTACCAAGAACTCTTTATTTTGGTGCTTGGGGCTCGGCCAAGCAGTTGCACAAACTCATCCGAGCATTAAATTTGCATATATATACCAATGTATATAAAACTAGTGTTCGAAAGCATATCCAAGTTCAAAAATCAATGTTTATATGGTGGAAAAACGCGTATTTCTGGGGCCTGTGCAGCTTAATACAAGCAGGTGACAAAAGGACCTTGGAAACTCACAAAACTAGAGTGGAATTAAAAATGTTTGTGACAACACAAAGCACCGAGCGGGCTCGCTGAGCACCGAGCATTAAACATGCCAAAGACAAGCCAAAAAGTCAACCAGTAGTATCATGTCTGATTTAAACAGCTGTGTATTAAAAAAGAGCATGCTACTACCAGCTATGTAGTGTATACATTAAAATCACAAAAAATAAAAGTTAACATATAACCTTGCATTTAAATACCTCATTAAAAGCTGCTGTGTTGTCTTCAGCAAAAAATAATGTCCAGCAGTTTAGATTTCTGATTGGAATTACAAGTGTCTCATCTGCAGGTCAGCCAATAACTTAAACCTAAAAGATAAATAGCAAATTATAATCAAATCATAGCACTCTATGCATTTGATCCTATATTTGTTTTGTGTACTTTATAGCATAAGATGACAAAATGTGTGCCACAACCCATTGTCAGGCTGTGGGAATAAAAAACAGAACATGACTGTTATTTACTACACTTAACCATAGATGACAGCATTTATTGCCTATGAAATAACCCAATACATCTATGTCTGTGTCATTTTTGACTCATGAGTGGCAATAAATTCCCTTGCACCAAACAACTGTAATTTTTAAATGCTTTCAGTGAATTCTTTAGGTTAAAATAATTGCACAGATTTTGCACGGAATTTCAACTTGACTGCGGCGCAGATTTGCATGACTTAATGAATTCTTGATTTACAAGTGGATTAAATGGTTCATGCAATTTGTATGTAACTCCTGCAAGACTATGACAAAAACACAACGAACTAGAAGTGGCTTTCTGATATACTTCCATTTTATATATTCTATATCCTATTTACCAGTTTACTATACACATCATTTGATCTACACATATGATTGTTTTTGTAAACAAAAACGAATGGGTCCCCACACGCGTGTTTATGGAAAACAAATGTTGCAGTTATGTTTAGATTCTCAACGACAAATTTTTAACTAAGCATTAACTTAACTTACAGGTTTTTGTCCGTATTCCTTTTTCATCATTATTGTCATATAATTACAAAAAATCAGTAAAAAAAGAACGGGGAAAATACTTTCAATTCAATCTCTTGCTTTGACCTTGATATTGTTGTTTAAGGTCAGTTTTTAAACACAAATTTTCCTTGAAAGCCTTAACTGTTGTATTAGACACTTTAATTTGAAAATTCGTTTGCTACAAAGGTAGGTATAGATAACAACTTGTTTTTCATGTAACTTCATTTTGCAAAAAAGACCGTTTAATGACCTTTTGACATCGTTTTTAATAGCATGCAGCCCTTAGTGTTCAACAATACCGTTTAGCCTAATTTATACATGATTTAAGTACTGATTCTTGAATTGATTTGTCAAAAATAAAAAAGCTACGTTACGACGAAAAATTCTTTTAAACTGAGTTATAATGCCTACAAGTTTACCGTGGTTATGTGGCGGCCAAGCTCACAACGAGAATTTAAAGACCATTTATCGCAGCGTTCTAAAAAGTTAAGTTTATTTTTTCATATTTATGTTGATCAACGACGTTTTGCCCGACACAAACAAAACCGAAGCACGTTTATCAAGTTGAAATTACATCTTAGGTGTAAAACCTTCGCCAAAACTGAAAATGTGCATGATAACTTAATAAAACGACACAGCATTGCTGCACAAAAAAAACAGCTGAGTTCTAATCACCCAAACGACTGTCTCGTAAACGTCTGTCCGGACGTCAAGCTGAGCACTCCCACTCTGCACTCGCCTTAATCGTGAACCAGTGAATTCCTCCCTTGGGACTTATATCTGACTGATACACATATTATGGGTTGTAAAGGTAACTGGCAAAATTTTAAATACTAAAGGAATAGCCTGCTTAAACAAATTTTTAAATATTTCTGCACCATACGGCTTGTATTTCTGGCCTAAAACTAAAACCGATTAGTTCGGGGTTTAAAGGGTGAATCCGAAAAAAAGATACAAAATTCTTTAAAAAACCTTACATTGCACCAACTAACAAAGCATGAAACTCCAAAATGCTGTACTTTAGTCAGTAACGCCGGTTTAAAAAAATTACGTTTTGGGGGCCTGTGGGTGAACCGCTGGGTCAATCGAGGTCAATCGGGGTCAAACTTCAGGAGGATCAAATTTGGATTATTAACTAACATCGCTGAAAATTTGAACAAATTTGGAGCACTCTTTCTTGACCAAACGCGTTTCACAAACCAGCGTTAGACAGAAAAAAGAAATATCACTGTTACTCACAATATCACTGTTAAAACATTGTGTTTATGCAACTATTACTGATGACCTATACATAAGTTCATGATCAAATGCTAAAATTTATCCTTCCTAATCAAACTAGCTATTATCAAATCAAGTATATATATATATGTATTGTTTATGCACAAGCAAAACTTATGTTAAATCTACACTACAAAATCAACCTTTGAACCTTGCAACCCTGGTTTTATGTGATAAAAACAAATGTCTTTTAATCGAATATAGTCGAATAATGCCAATATAGAAAATATTCCCAAGCAAAAACAAAATAAGAAAATAATGGCATTTTTAAAAATATTTGCTAAGACAATATTCTTTGGAAATATAAACAGATTGTCAGGTTTGACTCAATTAATAAACAACATAATCTACGCCAGGGGTGGGCAAACTACGGCCTACGAGCCGCATGCGGCCCAGCAAAGGAGTTCATGCAGCCCCCCAAATGTTAGTAAATTTTAAAGAGAAAGTTGCCGAGCAACGCTGAATAGTATTATAAGCACAGAGTTTTAAAAAATAATAAAAAATACCGAGGGTGCGACTTGCCAATACCTATACCATGTGCCGATACCTATACCATGTGCAGTATCTGTACCCATACCATACTTAGGAACTAAACACAGATACTTTTTACATGCTTTAGCCTGTTGTTTCTGCCACGTAATTATGCAAACTGTCACTTGACACAATTTCTTCGTTTGATAAAAGTAAAAGCGATTCATGTTTTCAAGTACAGCCCACTGTGCACTGTTGACGCCAAAACTTTGGTCACTTTGGATCAAGTTTAGGTCATTACAGTATATTGCAAACAAAAAAAAGGCCTTCGGAATCGTTAACACCCGCACAACACCTAAAGATGGATACTAAAAGCGGCTCGCATTGTTTAATGTTGGCGCAAGGAATTTATTAGCGAAAAAATGTGCTTGTTTAAATGCTTGGTTATTTTGAAACAATTACAATTGTAGCGTTTTAACCAATGTTTGCCCAATCAAGAACTTATACACCAAATAGGCTACAAATACAAAGTAGAAATAGCATAAACAGCATTAAATGGTGCTGAAAACATAGTGGTTTATATCAACATGGGTTGGCCTTCCTTGAATCAAAACATACTAATATTGCAACAACACAAAACACTTGACAACATGCTATAAAAAAATACATATCAAACAGTTTGAACTAGTTGGTAAACATACTAATTACATATAGTATGTTTACCAACTTGTTTTAACCCACCTTGGTAAGTGAAAGTGTAAAGTTCAGGTTGCTAGCAGCTGTTTGAAGTTTGTGCGTTTGAAACATGGAAACATGCCATAAATCCAACGAAGGTTTTGTGGATTTGCCAGCTTATCTAAACATAAATTCAACTCTACAGCCTCTCACAGAAAATATGTCATAAATCCAATGAAGGCTTTGTGGATTTGCCAGCTTATCTAAACATAAATTCACTCTACAGCCTCTCACAGAAAATATGTCATAAATCCAATGAAGGTTTTGTGGATTTGCCAGCTTATCTAAACATAAATTCAACTCTACAGCCTCTCACAGAAAATATGTCATAAATCCAATGAAGGTTTTGTGGATTTGCCAGCTTATCTAAACATAAATTCAACTCTACAGCCTCTCACAGAAAATATGTCATAAATCCAATGAAGGTTTTGTGGATTTGCCAGCTTATCTAAACATAAATTCAACTCTACAGCCTCTCACAGAAAATATGTCATAAATCCAATGAAGGTTTTGTGGATTTGCCAGCTTATCTAAACATAAATTCAACTCTACAGCCTCTCACAGAATATATGTCATAAATCCAATGAAGGTTTTGTGGATTTGCCAGCTTATCTAAACATAAATTCAACTCTACAGCCTCTCACAGAAAATATGTCATAAATCCAATGAAGGTTTTGTGGATTTGCCAGCTTATCTAAACATAAATTCAACTTTACAGCCTCTCACAGAATATATGTCATAAATCCAATGAAGGTTTTGTGGATTTGCCAGCTTATCTAAACATAAATTCAACTCTACAGCCTCTCACAGAAAATATGTCATAAATCCAATGAAGGTTTTGTGGATTTGCCAGCTTATCTAAACATAAATTCAACTCTACAGCCTCTCACAGAAAATATGTCATAAATCCAATGAAGGCTTTGTGGATTTGCCAGCTTATCTAAACATAAATTCAACTCTACAGCCTCTCACAGAAAATATGTCATAAATCCAATGAAGGTTTTGTGGATTTGCCAGCTTATCTAAACATAAATTCACTCTACAGCCTCTCACAGAAAATATGTCATAAATCCAATGAAGGTTTTGTGGATTTGCCAGCTTATCTAAACATAAATTCAACTTTACAGCCTCTCACAGAAAATATGTCATAAATCCAATGAAGGTTTTGTGGATTTGCCAGCTTATCTAAACATAAATTCAACTCTACAGCCTCTCACAGAAAATATGTCATAAATCCAATGAAGGTTTTGTGGATTTGCCAGCTTATCTAAACATAAATTCAACTTTACAGCCTCTCACAGAAAATATGTCATAAATCCAATGAAGGTTTTGTGGATTTGCCAGCTTATCTAAACATAAATTCAACTCTACAGCCTCTCACAGAAAATATGTCATAAATCCAATGAAGGTTTTGTGGATTTGCCAGCTTATCTAAACATAAACATTTAGTTACACCTTGACCCGTATTTAACAATCAACAACTAAAGTCTTCTCACAGAAAATGTAATTTGTCAATAATATGCTCTAAATCAGTGGTTATCGACAAGGGCGGAATTAAAAAACTTCAGGGGGAAATTTACTTTTATTTATACATGTGAACATACACTTATAACCTGTAAAGTTGATAAAAGACCCAATTTTAAATTATCTTTGTATGGTTAAGCATCTACTATGTAGTTGATTAGGGAGGAATAAAAATGTTTTGAATTGTTAAGTAAGGAATTCGTTAAAAAAGTTGGGTACCACTGACTTAATGCACTGAGGAGAAAAACTAAGCTTTTACAAATGCTAAACTAAGTTAGTTACCTAAACACATCTAAATTTTCACAGTTACGTTAAGTTATTTACCTGTTCGAACACAACAACACCATTGTAAGGGTCGGACAAACTTTCAGCCGTGCAAATTTCCCAAAAGCTGATCGAGTCGAGCAGACAAGTAGCGGGGATTCACAGACTGAAAGTTGGACAGGATCAAGCGGGTCTGAAGTAAAAATATTGTGCTCAACAAATTTAGCTCTTCCAGCAGTCTTTATTGTAATATGCTGCTGTCTGTTGATACATTATGCCTGGCAGCAACAGTTTGTTTATGAAATATTGTGTTGAACACATGTAGGTGTGGTTTTTCTGTACATAACCTGATAAATTTGTGTCTGTGGGGAGTTTTTAATACTTTCAAATTGTTTTAAATCAGCTTTTTCAAGATAGCAGTAGACTTCTCTGGCTATTTGATAAAATTAGTTTGGTGGTTTGAATAAAACATCAGATTACATTTGTGAGGTAAAATGACTGAGATGCCCGGATCTAAATCATATTAAGGATTCGGCCATTGTGAACTAGTTTCCTGTGTGGTTTATGCCTAGTTGTGGCATCTAACGAAATAGGCGAGGCTTGGTTTTTCAGTCTGTTACTCCCAATGAACTGGAGTGCTGTTAGATGGTCATTTATTGGCTTGATGCTTTTACACTAAGTTGGTCATTTACTCTTTTGTTAAAACATCATCTACAACTTACTGGTTGTGACAAAGATTCGTGCAAGAGGTCCGACAGTTTTTCCAGCATGAAGTCTTGCAGTGAATTGATATCTCATCCCCGGTAACAAGCTGCTGAGTTGGACGGAAGTAAAACTTCGTGCCAGTCCAACTTTTTGTCGATGCCTGTCATCACTGAGCTACCAGATTTTTTCACCGAGATTTCCTCTAACTTTGCTGTTAAACTTTCACCATTAGATGGCGCAGGTTGGTAAACAATCTACAAAAAAATTTGAGGTTATCATTTGCTGTTACTGTACCCCTTTTAATGATACATTTTCTGACATGGTCACTGAAGTCATTTTGCTGGGTAAATTGGGGTGTAAAAAAAACGGCAAAAACCTTTCTAGACTAGAAGGGTGGCTTAGCACATTTTGTCATTGCACTATTTTAAAACATTCATATATTTCCTCTGCTTATTTTATATTGGGTCCCACATTATCCACCGTCTTTTATAACCTCGTTTCTGCAGGCAAAAACTCATGGGTCCCCTCACATGTCAAGTTGAAAATAATGCATTTTAAGAGATAACCATGTGAAAGTTTGGTGTTGTAAGGTAAAACACAGTGATCAGCACTGGGCTTAAATAATAATACTATGCAACCACAATAATTCAATCAATAGTACTGCAAAATTTGAGCCCAATCCGCCAATCTTTAAAATTTTGACCACTAGAGGAGATTTGAGCAACAGCTGTTAACAGTTCTGATGTCATAGGGCTGTTAACAACCCCCAACTGCCATTGCACAAAAACATCCACCAAGCAACCCACAAACACAAGTAACATACAACTGGTTGCCCTTGTAACACTATTGGGCCACAGAAATCTTTCGTTTGTGATGTCCAGTAACATACAAATACGTTTTACATTTTGGGGGCTAGTGGGGTAAATGGCCTACAGGGTTGAACACAACAATCAACACCTCTAAATGACCTCTTCTTCAAGCTATCGAAATTTCAGCCAATTCAGACACTGTTTAAAAACTCACCCATTTTAAGGGGTTAACAGGGTAAATACTGGGGTTATCAACACAAACAAAGTGAGAAGCACATCTACATAACTATATTTACCATATGTGTAAATTTCATCCAAATCCATTAAACATTTGATGGAAAAACGAGTCGGACAAACATTGGGGGGTAAAAAAAACATTTTAGGGGGCTAGCGGGGTAAGTACTGGGGTTATCAACACAAACAAAGTGGGATGCACATCTAAATAACTATATCTACCATCTGTGTAAATTTCATCCAAATTCATCAAACATTTGATGGAAAAACGAATCGGACAAACTTTGGGTGAAAAAAAACATTTTAGGGGGCTAGCGGGGTAAATAGTGGGGTTATCAACACAAACAAAGCGGGATGCACATCTACATAACTATATCTATCATCTGTGTAAGTTTGATCTAAATCTATCAAACATTTGATGGAAAAACGAGTCAGACAAACTTTGGGAAGAAAAAAAAAAGAAAGAAAAAAAGAGAAAAAAAACAAACAATTTGAGTAAAATCAGTATGTGTCCCCTTCAGGGAAGGGGACCTATAATTAATGTTTGCTAACAATATGTTGTTTGCATGCGTGACAGTGTTAAAGCAATATTGACCACATTAGGTAAATTCCTTATCAACTCTTAAGGAATGCCAAAACTTGATTACTTTTATCCACTCCCAGTTCTAGCTATGTCAATATTAAACGCTTACCGATTTTTTAAACAAGTTCCTCACTTAGCAATTCAAAACATTTTCATTCCTCCCTAATAGACTATATTGTAGATGTTAAACCATACAAAACATTTAAAAAGGGGTATTTTATCAACTTTACCAGACATAAGCCTGGAGTGTATATTTACAAACCACATGTAAAAAAAATTAAATTCCTCCCCTAAAGTTTTTAAATTCCTCCCAGGTTGGGAACCACTAGACTAAGTGTGACATCTTGCAATGAAATATATAAATTATTTTACCTCAATATTGTCCACAAATGTTGGAATTCTTCCCCAAGCAAGCATCACAGAATCATTAGATGAAGACTTCACTCGGAAACGGCTTACTGCAAAATATTTTGCATTTTAAGTTAACAGCAAATAAACCTACTTCAGTGCTTCTTAACTGGTTCAACCTTCAAAGTTATCTAAGAAGCCCGAAAAATAACAGAAAAATTAATCTATATGATATGATATTATTTACAATACATTGCAACAAGAAAAACACAGATAGGTTTAGGTGCACTGAAAGCTTCAGTTTAAACAATGCTTTACAACATTGCAACTGTATTTGCAAAACAACTTCCAAACCTTGGATGGATCCTAAAAAACAAACTACAATAAATACACTGACATGTATAGTGGATAAAATATTGCTTAACAGCCAAACCATACAATCATCACTACAATTATGAAGTCTACATGTAGTTTATATAGTAAGTGTTAGCTTGAAGATAGCAGTTTTATTGCAGAACCACACATGGTTTGATGTTGTATTGTAACATGCTTTGTTCATAGTTTAAAACAGTGGTCTAGAAAAGTTTAACACAAAGGTGGGCAACCTTTTTGTGCATGGGCCAAAAAGTAGTGATATTTCGAAGGCGGTCCACACCCATGGTCATGCAACAACATAGGAGTGTCGCCAAACTCCTCATCACTAACAACCATTCCCCAATTAGGTTGGGCCTCGTTCCTTCCAAGGTCACCTGACATTGACCTCCAGAACCCCAATCAGACATCCACTGGAGGGCGGGAGCTGTAAGATATACAAACTTCAGCAACATTCCAGCTTTCAAAAATCGAAAATAAATCTTTATGCAAATGTAATAGGACAAAGACATTTTGCCCTTACATGTAGATCACCTTCAGGATAAACAACACTTTAAGTGCAACAAACTATAATATATACAAACTTCAGAAAAAAGCCTTTTCAAAAATCTTAAATAAAACTTTGTGTCATTGTAATAAGGACAGTTCGAAGTAACATGTAGATCAGGATTAACAACACATCAAGTGCATAGTGCAACACACAAACAGACAGAGGCAAAAATCATCGGCATGAAGTTTCAACAAAATGCAAAGTGGCCGTATGGTTGTTGTTTTTAGTCTATGAAAAAGTTGAAACAATCTGCATCAAAATATCTAACAAAACAGTGGAAAGTAACTTTCCCGCCGCAAATGATATGGTCCGAATAAAAGCTGCAACGAAACTTTTGTTCATACATTAAAATTCAGTTTTATAACTTACACTGGGTTGGCACTATACCACTAGATGGAGCGCTTGTGGTTGGTAAGGGTTGAAGTTGCTCACTCCGAGGTGCAATGAGATTAACAGGAAGGAAGCGAGTGTTTGGAGTTTGGGGGAGCGTGATTGTGTTGATGATCGGATCAACAACTGCAGACAAAACACAAAATTAATAAGAACCTGTATATATTGGGGGTTGCGACCACAGAGCATTGTTAGATTAAATAAACTGATTAAACAAGCTCAGACGATATAATGGACAAATTTTGAGAACAAAACATTGAAACCATGTTATTTCCATGTGTTTACATCAACATACTCATTGTAGTACATGTATTTCCGATTTCCTATAGTGGATCTTATACTGACAATAGTGATGAAAACCATAATAAGGATTATGTAGACTACAAAGTTTGGTTTGGCAGCAGCAGAGCAATGTATGCCTTTTTCTGACAACTAATGAAGCTTCAAATAAAGGGTTTGGCAACCCCTGGCATGCGTAGCAAGGTTGGCACTCAAGGTGATTTTTCATGACAAATCTGTCTGCTGTCTCCTGATGTCAGCTGACACAAACCATTATTACTCAGAAAAACGTTGGCACACAAAGTCATTACCATGTGTAAATATCAAAGGACATAGCGTGGTGTTAACTCGTTCTTACTACGCCCCTATTTTTTGGAGTTTTTATAGTTGTTTGGCCATAGTGATTGAAAACAGCATACAGGATCATGCAGACTACATGATTTCAGATTGGCAGCAAAAAAAATGTAGGCCATACTCACAACTGATAAAACTTTAAACCAACCTTCAAACTGGTCAGTTGCAAATACACTTGTAGTGGTTTGTATAGTTGGCCGATCTGATGGCAAAATTGGTCTTCTACTGGCGACTGGTTCCACTCGTTCCATGTAACCACTTCCCGAGCCTTCCATGGGATGCAGAAGTTGCTTCGGACAATCCTCTGGAAATCTCCACTGGAAGGACAGAGCAACTGGGATAGAAATCATATTTTAACACTATCTACACTTGGGGTAGCAAAGAGTTTTTATGTATATAATGTGAAATATGTTTTTTTCTAATGTGAAATATGTTTTTTCTAATGTGAAATATGTTTCTCAAAATTTGTAAACCACAAAAAAGAGTGTTCACATAATGCATGCTTTGTTATATTTTATGTTGACAGAAGAGTTAATTTAACTTTCAGGTGAAAAACTTACACTTCTCAATGACAGCAAAACTGTATGCTGGCTCTCTGAAGCAGTTCCGTAAAAACCTCGCTTCACTAAACTGGAATCGGATTCCTATTGTCTGCATTCTCTCCTGCCATCCGATTTGTTGGAAGTACATCGTTCGTGATGACAAACTTGATTCAGCAACATTCAAACATGCATTCCATACCCTAGAAAAAAACAACATTATCATACAAGTGAGATGCACAAAACACAATTTGCATTACTAGAGATGACTTGCAAAAGTCTTTTATCCTGTAATCTAAAAACAAATTTTTCACATGTTAGGTAAGAAATAAGCTGCTGACCATGACACTTGGTTTACAGCCACAAAATAATGTTTAAACAAATGGCATAGTTGGAATAAATGGGAGAACACTTTCCACCATATTGAAATAATACTTTATTATTGTGAGATAAATAATGTGATGATAACAAGATTGTTGAGCACATTCTCAGATATTCACTTTTTGTCCTCCAGACAACTATTATACGCTTTACTTACATCAAGTCAATCGAGCTCTTCTGGCAGCAATAGCTTATATTTTTACTTACATCAAGTTCTGTAAGGGGGCAATCGTGGGGAAACCCCATTTTAAGTTGCCAAGCCCCAGTGGGTTGTAGATCGGGGAGTTCAAGTTTTATCTCAGCTCCTATCGCCCAAGTGTTGGTGAACTTTAAGATTGGGGTCATACCTTCAAACATAAAAAATGTTTATTAGAGCAGTGCATACAACCTTGTTCACTGAAGGGCTGGACATAATCAAACTATTTCAATCACAGGCTACACTGTTCAACAGTTCAAAATCCAATGTTCTAAATTGAACGTTCTTCAACATAAATGTTTATTAGCACAATTCATGCAACCTACTTCAATGAACATAATCAAACTAGTTAGATGACAAGCTGCACTATTACACATAAGTAAAACAACAAAGTACAAAGATTAAAACAGTATTTAGGTTGAATAAAATAAACTCATCAACTTACAATGTTCACAGTTGATACCAAAAACATTATCAGGACAAGTGCAAAGATAGTTGAACCCTTCCACACTGTTGCACTGACCGTTGTTCTCACACGGTGATGATGAGCAAGCTGCAATTTAAAAAATAAGATGAATTGTTGACAAAAGGAAACTCCAATAAATTACACTTTCATCACTTGGATGAGTTCAAAGTATCCACACAAAGCTATTTAGAAGACCCATATTAGTTATTTTCTACAGACAATGTTAGGAATAAAAAAAATTTAAGCAGTATTTTTTTAAGTTTGCACAAATTATACCAAGCTAGGACTCTCTAGCCTTTGAAAAAAATCCATAGCCCAGTAAATTAAAAGGCAACAATTATGTCGTTTACAAGTCAAGCAAGTTATTGGTGATGCTGTGTGGTCAAACAGTTAACAAATACACACATCCAATAACGTACAAATCATACATTCATACAATGTAATGGAAAAAGTCAACTTCATGTTAATCAGTTTACCATTAAGTTGAGAAGCTGTGTTAATTGCAAAAACTTGTCGTGCAATTTCTTGTGGGTCGAGCGCAACCAGAGATTGCCCTGAATTTATGCTTTCTATGTAAAGAATCCCCACTGCTGCCGATTGAAGCGAAGTTGTGAAGAATGTGAGGTTGGTTGCCAACAAAATTTTTCCTGCAAGATCAGAGGCAAAAGTAAAAAATCCAAGTAAACAATAAAGTGATTGTTAGTTGTTAGTTTTATTAACTGACTGCTAGTTGTCTTAAAACCAAAATACTTCTTTAATCAAAACATGTAAACAAAGCCTTAATGGCTTTAATAAAAAACAAATTGCCAGCAATGCAAAACAACATGTTTATTTTATTAAACAGTTTTTAACAACAGAGATTGTCGAAACGTCTGAACGATGTATTCTATATACACCAGTATCTTGGCAGTAATGTTTATGAATAAATTACTTTTCAAGTCTGTATATAGTGTTCCTATGAATATGTTTTATTGGAATATATTATGTTCAGTGCCGCAATAAGCGGAAAATTGAGGGGGCAGGCAACGAACTACCAACTTTCCCAAAAACGATTGTATTGCTAAGTGCGTATCATAGATTGGTCGAATGGTCCAATGCGCTTTTCCACTCATAATCTAAAAAAACTGGGATTCGTCCTTGGATTGTACGGCTTCGAATGCCATGAAAAAGTAACACTTGTAAGTCACAAAGTCCATTGTGATAGTATATTGACGTTTTAATCTAAGGCATTGTTTCATATCAAATAAACTCGTTCAACTGGGTGTTTACATGTTGATCTTTCAATCTGTCTACTAAGTTCCAACAAAGATCGTTGTTGCGGTTATTTAGGTTGTTGTATAAATACATCGCAGAAACTTCGTTTTTACCATCGCAATACATGCCGATGAAGCGATTTACTGCTGTGCCGGCGCCTTGTCCTGTCATTTGAAAGTAATTTTTAGCTTTGATGCGAACGAACATGTTTTCGGCGCTGTACGAGAGCCGTTATACGCAATAACGCTGATAGAAAAGGGACCTGGCATGACGACGAACCTGCCCCCCCCTAGTTGCGCCCATGATTACAATGCTGGAAATTTGGTTTTTATTCAAGCTACTATTTAAGTCCGTGTCTTGTGTACCTAAAAAAGCCTTAATGGAAACAATGAATGCAAAATATTTACACAAGAAACCCTCACATATTTGGTGGCATGCAACATGTTAAAACACAAAAACATGGAAGTGCACCCTACCTAGTGTCCACAAGATGTCCGCTGTCATCCGGTCCACCAACGATAGCTCCAGTTAATTCATGTGCGTTGTTGCTAGGCGACCCGAAAAATCCCCATCCGCACTGTTGAGGGGGAGTCGGACATGAGCTGGAAAAAAGTAGTTTATTAATGTTAGTGATGGGACGGGTACCCGGTACTCGGTATCGATGGTATCGAACGATTTCAGTGGTATCGATACTCGTACTCGGTATCGAAATATTTTGCCTCAGTTTTCGATACCAACGTGCGAGTACCAAAGGCCGATTTACACCATAAGAATACGGGCAATTTTTTGCCAATATTTGCTTCGGACAGCACAAAATTGGAAAAAAGTTCCGCCAGTTTACGTATATCTTTTTCGCTATCACGTGGAGATTACATTTTTCGGCGTGTGTGTGTGCACGCCTGTACCCCGACTATGGCAGATAAATTAGCCAGTGATATACAACTAAGTACAACACTACACCTAAGTACTCGGTAATCGTACTCGGTACTCGGTATCGAAGGTATATACATGTGGTACTCGTACTCGGTATCGGTACTCGCTTCAAAACCTGGTATCGTCCCATCACTAATTAATGTTATGGATGCAAAAAATCTGGAAATGTGGATAATTAAAGTTTGCTACAGAAATTTTTTATCGAGATGCATTCTCAGTTGCTAAGATGAAACACAAATTGATATAGTTGCAACATGGCAAAATAGTTTGTGAGCAACATTTAATTGTTCAACAAGGAAAACAATCAAATATCACTCATAGAAAAACACAATACACAATTTTTTACAATAGTTTCAGCAACAAGTTACAAAAAATCTTAATAGAAAATATTTTAATACACTCCAATGACATGAGAATATTACTATGCAGCCATTTTTGTGAAACAAAGTACAAACAACATTCAATAGATACACAGTAAACATTTTACTCTCCTACCTATCTCTGTCGTGCAACTTCTTGGGTAATCCGTTCCATACCCAACCATATAACTAACTCCGCTGTCTTTCCCAATAACCTCTGATATATGTTGTTTTACCATGGCCTGGTAGCTTGATGCTTGATTGAGATCTGATGTTTCTTCTGCTGTTAGTGTGCACAAAAATGCTGTGTTCGCTGAAAAAATATATAAGTATATATAATTGATCTATATTTTAGTTATGCTAGTTCATGTTTATTTTGTAAAGCACAAAACAGAACACGACAAATTTTGATGCCCGAAATATATCGGGCTACAAACAAATGCGGTTTTTGCTCAACCAATTTGTAAAACTTTTTTATGCTATTAACCAGATAATTTTGTTTATTTTGTAAAGCACAAAACAGAACACGACAAATTTTGATGCCCGAAATATATCGGGCTACAAACAAATGCGGTTTTTGCTCAACCAATTTGTAAAACTTTTTTATGCTATTAACCAGATAATTTTGCAAACAAACGGCTTTGGTTGGAATAGCATTTCCACTGTAGAGAAATGGATTATGTAAGTAACTGCATTCATCTGCATTAATAACCCACAACACCCTATGGTGCATGAAAGACAATGCAAAGTAATTTGTCGAAGACCAAAGCACCGTTTTAGAAAACCTGCATTAAAAGAACAGTTGTTCATGCTCTTAAAAGTAATAGACTATTTGAATAAATGATCACTTGTATGAAGTGAGTGGCATTTCAATGTTTTTAACTTCTCTTAAAGCATTGTTTTAAATATAGTGGCATTGGTAACCAAATCACAGGAATGTTAATGAGCCTTTTTTCCAATTACCTCAGTTATTCAATAAAAACAACAGTGACTTTAGCCCACAAATAACATTTTGTTTTTGATTTTTGGCATTGACAGCAGACCATCCGGAGTTTTGGGGGCATTTTGAGCACTCCACGTATCGCAGAAGTTTAGAACAGGAGTGATGTAGAAATCGTAATCTCCTGTTAGCTCAGATAATAAAAGCTGAATAAAAGAAACACAAATTTTCAACAAAATCATGATTTAAATTTAAATATTAAAATGTTTTTGTGCACTATGCAATCTGTTAGCTATTGACATTTAACGTAATAGAACCGACCTGTTCAGCCAATATTTTGTTGTCGTAGGTAAATCCTTTATCCGTGTTAATCTTATCAAGACCGAATTCCTGATATTTTGCAACGGCATCACCCAATTAAGATTGCTTATAAGTTGCTTTATGAAGCCAAATCACGGCCAAAACCAGCTCATCGCAAACAAAATATCTTTAAAACTACGCTATCTGTACTTGATACATATACATAATCAGATAAATATTTTTAACACAATAAAACCAATTCCAATATTAGTAAACAACTTGGATTTCGCGCCACAACATGCAGTAATAAGAGAAAACAATTTATACGAACATTAAACTTACGGATAAAAATTTGCTGCTCCTGGCATAGAAAAAACGTCGTATTTTGCCCGATGCGTGTCAAAATTGCGGCGCATGTACTTGGTATTCCTGACTGTCCGTGTTGCCAGTGAATTATACAATACCGATATGTTGGAAATAACTCGAGATGAACTGAATCGGCTTTAACTTAAATTAGCCCAATCCAACCGAATTTGCGAAGTCGTACCAGCACCAAGTTTCTCTACCACGCAAACAGTGGTGCTACAGCCATGGTTGCCAGCTTGCTAATGAATTACTGGCATTAGGACAGGTAATTTATTCCTAAACGTAACTGCCAGAGTACCGGTGTATAATAAAATACATCGTACAGACGTTTCAACAAGCACGGTTGTCATCATCTGTACAGGTTGTTGAAACGTCTGCATAATCTATTCCATTTACACAAATGCTTCGACAGTTATGTAGTGTTCCTAAGGACAAGTATTACTCTTAAAACTGTAAAACTTCCTACTGTTATCTATATTAAATGATACAAAAGAACTTTCTTACTGAGGAACGATTACATCGCAAAATAATTTAGAAAGGCAATTGCACTGTTTTATTGTCCAAATTTTACGAACGACAGTAAGTAAAAAAAAATCAATAAAAGTAAAACAAACAAACAAATGGGACAAAAAAGTTCCGCTCATCCGATAATCCAAGGTATTCTGAAAGTTCGCAAAAACATCAGGTAGATACTTTAACACCAAAAACTAGCGGCACTGGAGTCCGGTTCACTTTAGGTCAAATGACAAATAGTATATGATAGTTTATAAGTGCTGTTTAAACCAATAGAATGCAACTGTTGCTGTAGTGTAGTGGAAAAAACAATGCCTCAAGTGCATAATTTTTGGGTTCAAATCCCGTTTAATTTTTATCTTTTTTTTTCTTTTTTTTTGCAGACTTGTAGAAATGCCGGCGGTTAGGGCTATTAGGGTCAGGTGAAGGTTTAAAATCATAAATAACGTTGAAAACAAGCATTTTCAAACATTTGACCTGACGTTACCTTTTTGACCTAAAGTGAACCGGACTCCAGTGCCGCTAGTTTTTGGTGTTAAAGTATCTACCAAAACATCAAGGTTCTGAGGGTTGATCTTGGTTTAAAAGCCATTGCACCGCGTCAAGGTGTCAACCCACGCAATGGGTTTCGTCTAAGGCAGTAGAGAAACCCTCGTTCGGTGCAGAACTACAACCGAAAAGAGGAAAACAGACTGGCGCACGAAAAGCGCAAGCTGAAAACATGGTAATAAAAAGCGATAATGTCAATAACAGATAATAACATACCCCTAAATTTGCGGCTGACCGCCCAAAACTAACGTTAATAACAAATGTTCAAGTTATAAAACACAAACTGTACGAACTTATATTATTGTTACGAAAGTTATGAATGAGTAATATGTAATATGTAAACATGCTTAAAAACATACGCTAATACAGCTACAAAAATACAGGCTATTTGCTTACCATTAAAATTAATTCCATATATTATTACGGTGACAAACTATATTTACAAATCTACAAACAATTATACTTAAAATTAACGATGGCAGTCCATAGGGTAGATTACAAAACCTCAAGTAAATATTACGTAACGTGTTATAGGCGCATATGGGATTCCCCTACTAAGACGTAACATGTTGGGGGCCCCATATGGGATTTCCCCTACTATGACGTAACGCGTTGGGGGGCGCATGGGAATTCCCCCACAATGACGTAACATGTTAGGGGCTTGGGGACAAATAAGGGAATTCCCCTACTATGACGTAACATGTTGGGAACGTAATGAAACCATGAACGCAAAAATGTGTTTAATTTTTTACATTTTGAAACTAATCTTTAACCCAGAACCTTGTTTAAAAAATCCGTACAAATAATATAAAGGGCCGTGCACACACTCGATATTATATAATGCGGCGAAAAAAATGTAAAATATAAAAAACGAAAAGAATAAAAAAATGTAAATAAAAATATAACATAAACGAACAAAAATAAAGAGAAAATAAAAGAGAAGTAAATAAAAATGAAACAAATGCAAAAAAAAATGAAAACAAAACAAGGTTCCGAGTAAACAAGGTTCCGCGGTCAACACACCAAAACCACCGGACGACGTGGTCGCACTGTCGGTGTGTCTAAGAAGAAGTAAACAATGACCTTCTTTCACTGAAAAATTGCTGCAATTTTATAAATTATGCGGCAGATTATTTCGCAGATTTATTGAGATTTTAGCTATTATAGAAATGTTTGAACATGTTTGTAACTTGTAGCTGAGAAAATATGTATTACTTATTGATTCTAAGATCGGGGTACAGGGGTTATTAATTTGTAAACCACAGTTTAGGGTCAAATAAGTATTATTTATGTAAGGATTGTCAGATAGGTAACGAAACAATTAAAACAGGCTCATTGCTAACAACCGTTCAAGATATTATGCGTCTTATCAATTATCGGGGGACAAAATGGTTGAATGGCAAACTCAGCAGGTTGGGATTATTCATTTGTATCAGATAATGCGGGTGTTGCAGGATGGTTAACCAAGCGCATTAAAATAAATGTCAGAAAAGTGGTCAGTATGACGGTTAAGTGAATAATGATCATCTACATGTGATGCATGTAAATGTCAGCAAACTGGTCAGGTATGATTAAGTTAACATGTTGGGATTATTTTGACATCAGTTATTTTAGGCAGGTCGTTGGTTTAGTTATATAGTTCAGTAAAACACTTCAGGTCTTCATTATTACGCGATTTAAGTTAAAATAAAATTTAGTTTCATGTAGTGCAGTTAATAATTAATACGGGAGTAATATATAGGATCGAATATTGCGAGTTTTTAAGTTGGATATTGTTCAACGTTAAGCTAGAGGTTTGGTAAACTAACCGAGTAAAATTAAGTTTTAAGATATCTAACACAGCTAGCCTAACCATATTTATATCTATCTATTCAAACTAAGCTAGCTTACAAAATTCATATAGCGAGTCTGTCATGCATTTTCGTCGTCCAAATATAAAAAAGCAAAACCCAGTTACGGGAAATGCAAGAAAATAAATTATTAAGTGATTACAAATCTATTGACGGAGTTAGTAAAATTAAATATGTAGTTATTATGATTTGGTTGGACGACCTGGGTGAATCACACGACAGACTTCTAACAAAACTTATCAGGAGGAAAGTTGCTTGTTCGATGGAGAGGTGGAGTTTGGTGGTATCGCAGAGAAGGAGGTTGGATTCCTGTTAAGAAATAAACTATTTGTTGTTGTTTGCTAAGAATATTTGCTACTACCACCAAGATGCCTTTGTGTATAAGAATTTACAAACACATTTCACAAAATATGAATGGAATAAAATTTATATAAAGCGTGGGATTATTAAACATTCATTTAAACAGTTGCAGACAAATCAACAATACTTAAAACACATCAATAAAATGTTTAAAACTGCGATACAAAGTACTTTTAACTTAAGAGTTGGTTGCTAAAACGTTATTCAAACTATTTATTATCATTTAAACAGTTACCTCGTTCCCTTAATAATTTTGTTGTGTCGCTGGTTTGTCCAGTCATCTTACTTTCAGGAATCCAACCGCTCCATGGATCCGATCATCGTCGCTTCTTATCCCGTCGTCTCCAATCAGCTGAAGACAAATCAACAATGCTTAAAACACATTAATAAAATGTTTAACTGTGATATAAAGTGATATAACCTTCGGTAGTTGCTAAAAAGTTATTTAAACAACTAATAACAGTTACCTCGTTCCTGTCATGATATTGTTGTGTCGCTGGTTTGCCGAGTCATCTTACTTTCAGAATCCAACCGCTCCATGGATCCGATCATCGTCGCTTCGTTATCCCGTCGTCTCCACTCCGCTGCAGACAAATCAACGATGCTTATACACACATCGTGCAACAAACATGGCGAGTGTCATACGGGTTTTGAAGTCGTACTGCTCCGACGTGTGACGTCATCGAATAGTGACCGCGTTCTGGTTCTCACTGGTGCTTCGGTTCCATTGGATCATGTTGCAATTCCCATTAGATGACATCATCAATGGTTGTGTCACATGCGTGAAAACAAAATAAAACTTATTACTAAATATTTTGATTTTATCGCGATACAAACAAACAAATAGTTTATGCGCGTAAAAACCCAGAACCTTGTTTGGTAAAATCCGCAAAAACAATATAGAGAGTCTGGCCAAACCCTCTATATTGTATAGTGCGGCGAAAAAAAATACAATAGAAATAAAAAGAATAAAAGTGAAGTGAAGTAAAGTAAATAAAAATAGTAAACCAAGGTTCTGGGTTGGTCCCTAAACTTTAAACCGTGTTTTTATAACAACAAAATCCAGCAACAACGACGAACCTGTATAGCTTGGCTTCCTCCATCCGCTTCCAGCAACACGTGCTTTTAACGCAGCAAATCAGCTGTTTAACTTTTATATCAACCTCAGCGCCCCTGCAAGTCAGCTTTGGAGTCCAATTCTGCGCGCAAATTGCCTGCTTAATGTCACGTGTTTTGACCGACCAATCATCGCCTCGGAAAAAGATCCTTCAAACACCTGTAGTCCCAATCTTTCTGCCTGTGGAGTTTTCGGGCAACGATTAGTTAATCACTTTACCGCGCGTTTTTACCGAACATTCACCTCCTCAGGGACGAAACAACTATTGGTTTACAAACAGTGGAAAGAAGTGACAACATAATCAAACACTGACTTGTGTCAGGTGATGTCACATAAACATAATTAGGACGGACTTGATTAAAATAAACATGTAACAGTCAGACACCGCATCAATATATTCAGGTCGTTCTTGTTGTGTTCCATCGGAAAAAAATCGACTTAAAACCGTTATTAGGTTAAATCCAATTTGCTGGACAGGGTGGAACACAGGAATAGAATACATGAGAAACTTTGGCCCGCGACCTCATTTTTGTTAAGAAGCCCTCGAACTAAGCATTAAACATTTAATTTTCAGTTACTACGTCACCTTCACCAAATCTTCACACCTTGGCTCAAAGTGTAGAGAAACACCTTTACACAGGTGACCCACTGATAAGGAGGGAGACTACATAGATCCACGGAACATTGTCACTAGCAGCAATTTGCATGAACAATCTCGTCGTTTTCAACCAGCTGCGTTTTCAACTAGCTGCGTTTTCAACTAAATATAAAAGCAACAACAGTTTCAACTGGCTGCCTAACTATCGTTCGCATTGTTATGTCATTTGAAACTGCGTCTTCTTGTTTACAACCTTTTTGCGAAATCAACTACTCAGCTCGGAAACAAAGTGTCAAATACATTTGCAACATTTCACCATGAACAACACAAACACGTCTGCAAAGACGAAGTAGGTTATGTAGAAACAGTGGATGGAAATTTATTAAGTCTCCCAAAACCGGTTGCACGAAAAACGAAACATGTTACTTATACATGGTCAGCATGAAGCGGGTTTGCAAGCGAGCTTCGTACATTCAAGCGTGCTGATGTTTTGAAATACACGAGAAAATATCTTGTAGCTGGGTTGGTTATGGATGACTGCACAAAGCTTGTTTAAAACCCGCTTTAACACAACACTGCATCAAACTGCGAAATAATTTTGTGAACTTATACACGAAGGCACTGGGAGGTAGAAAAACCAGATTTATTAATATGGCAAAATCCTGAAAAGAAAACATACCGACACTAGACGGAGCACTTTATGAGTTGACTGGATGAGAGGTGTGTAAATATTTTATTTGGCAACAAAAGTAACTTTTCCTTTAATAATTTTGACTTTTCTAAGTAGTGTTGTTTTGATATTTTGGATTTGACCTAAACCCGGGTTCAAGAAAATTTCTTCTTTTACAAATAAATCAGTAGTAGGAAAAAATGTAAACAAAAATATGCAAGCAACAACTGTGCTTTGTTCACCGCCACTGAAGAAAAATGCTGCAAGTTGGAATAAATAACAAGGACTGAAAAAAAAATTGCATAAATAAAGTTTTCAAACAACAAAAATATAGAATTCATAATTACAGAGAAACAAATTGAACGAAATAACTTCACAGCAATGATATTATCACGAGGTAGATGGATGTAGCTTGGTTCAAGTCAATTCTTAATTCCCAATTTATTGCATACCACAGTGATAAATTAACTAGTTTTAACTATTTGAGATTGTTGCAAGTTTAAATGTCATCACCATTAGTGTTAATATTTCAAAATGTGAAACTTTTAGACAGGGTTCAATTTTTTCCCCAGACACATTTTGTCGAAATTGATTTTGGTCAATACTAAGTTGAATTTACCAACACTTCTTGTGAATAACTCAAGCGATTTTCCCAACTAATAACAAACTAAAGTTTTGGAATTCAGTATGTAACAAAACAGAATTTGCAATTATTTGGAATCGTCCTATCACAGGAAAGTGTTTGTGCAAACTCCTTTTGTGACATCACACAGCGTCGCGCGACAATATTTTTCCACCATCAACCTGGGTATGGACGATATCAACCAAGCGATCAGAGTATTCTTGTAACAGGGAAACCACCGGTGAATTGTCACTGAGATTGTCCATTGAAATATGATTTGAATCGGTGACAATATTGAGGTCAGTAATGTTTTAGCCAACTTTTCAACACCACGGTCATTACGATTTCCACAAAATTCCTACAAATAACATCAAAATATTGCAATTATTAAATTTGTACCGGCACCGGTCCGCGTCAACGTTTCGGCCGGTCCGCCAAATATATTACAATTTTATATCTCATTTGCAAAATGCAAGATGTTGAAGGCAGAGAAATCGTGTGGAAGTCAACGCTGTACTTCGCCTTGCAGAAACTTCATTAGAACCGCGTTTAACACGCATGATATCAAACAGACAGCAGTAAACTTCCCATTTAATTGAATTTTTCATACTTTTTTGATCTGCATATTTTTGTCGTGATGACATTTTGGGTTGATTTTGAAAGTCCACCGGTCCGCAAAATTATTTTTGAAAGTTTACCGGTCCGCAAACTTAAAAGGTTGAGAACCACTGGCTTAAAGAGTGTAAATTTGTAAAGTATATTTTATGACGGGTGTTACATCTCCACGTTCAGTTACGCATGATTAACTTGTCTCATTATTCCCCTGCTATGACGTTACAATCGCCATGTGCGTAACAGTAAAATTAGAAGGCCTTTGTCTGTATGTTGCAATGATTAGTTCATTTACTGTACAACGTGGTCGAGTAAGGTGATTTATTACTGCATTAAGTAAATTCGTTTGTGTTGCATTTTTAGAGACGAATAAGGCTAAATTAAATATTGTGACGACTGACTAATTAATCTTCAAGTGAAGGCTGTTTACCGTGATTGTCGGTGAGTGTTTAATTCGATTTGTGACCTAAATTAATTCATGGCTTTATGTGTGACTTATGGCATGCTGTATTTTCCTATAGTGATTGCAGCGATTGTTTCATCGTCTTGCAACTGTTGATACGTGTACTGTACCTGTTGACCTGTGTCGCAAAATAGTTGGTAAGTTAGTCATTGGCATTTTTGTGCGTTGACATATGTCAATGTGTTTCGTTTTCTTGTTTAGAAAACCGTTCCCGTACCCGTTCCCGTTTCGTTCTCAACCCTGTTTCTGTCCGTTCCTGATTGTGTACGACGTTGTGGTTGTTGCCGCTGTTGTCGCTGTGGATTATTACACGTGATTCGGGAAGTGTGATTTGTGTGGGAAAGGGCGGGGCGTGTTTCAACGTGACAAACCCCTTTGTGAGGCTCAGCCTTGCAGGTCGGCCGTTCAGAGTCTACATAAAGAAGTTTTCAACTATTGCTCGTTGAAAAAGAAGTTTTCAACTGTTGCTCGTTAGCTAGGTGAAGAAAAATGATTTCCGACATGATTGAAGAGGATAAGGGTGAACAGCTCGTCAAATTGCAACGTTCATTGCAAGAAGCCTACACCCGAACGGAATGTTTAATGGTCAGTCTCAATAACTTAGTTTCTGTACATACATCGGTGCGAATTACAAATGAAAGATACCGACTTCTTGTGGAGCATATTACTTCAAATTTATCTGAAAATGAAGATCTTGATAAGGATTTGCTAAAGCGATACACTGAAGAGAAGACGGAGTTTGATAGCAGGGTTGCTGAATGGATCGAAAAGGCCCAGCCTGCTACGTCCCCACCGCCACAAGTTGGTTCAAAAAAGTCGGTTAAAAGTTGCACTTCTAGTTGCCCTACTTCAGCAAGTACGAGTTCCAGTGTTCGTAGAACTGAAGCACGAATTAAGCTTGAGATGGCTCGCGCAAAGCTTCGTCAGGCCAAGGAAAGACAGGACGAGGAGAACGAGCGACGAAAGAAGCTGCTTGACGACGAACGCAAGTTGCGTGAGTCAGAGCGCCGATTGACAGCCGACGCAGAAATTCGCGAGGTACAACGTCAAGCCGAACTAGCCGAAATCGAAGCTCGCGGATGGGAAGGTAAATTCGAAGCGGAATTCGTTTATCCGCCAACCGTAGAGAGGCCTTTTGTGCAAACGGTCACCGAATGTCCAAAACTTGTACCGCGTTGTGATAGGCAGGAGCTGCCTAAAGTAAGTCATCAGCCTCCTATCTACGCTACTCCGCAATACGATTGTCAAAGTAGGAATAATCCCACAGTAGCGCAGGAACCTCGTTACAGCTCAGATGAGCGTTTTCTACCGCGTCCGAAGATAATGTCATTTAACGGCGATCCAATGGAATACTGGACGTTCATTCGCAACTTTGAAGCGCACGTTGCCACTAAAGTTCACTCTGACGATTTGCGGTTGGTTTATCTGCTGCAACATTGTGATGACAAAGTGCGACCTAAAATTGATCACTTGACGAAAAGGCCAGTCGAGGGTTACCGACAGGCACGCCAAAAGCTATTTCATGAGTACGGACAGCCGCACATTATCGCAAATGCCTGTGAGCAGCATTTGAAGAAGAGTCCTCGCTTGAAAGGAGATCAACCGGAACGACTAATGCAGTTTGCAGATCTGCTGGAAAAATGTCTCACTACACTGGAGGATATCGATGAATATGCCGGTCTTAATTCACTTGACACCATGCTGCAGCTCATTGACAAGTTGCCCTATCGCTTGCAGGAAAAATGGATAGAGCGATCAGTCGAAGTTCTGCATCGCACTAATCGTGAAGCCGGATTTAGCCACTTTGTTCAGTTTGTTTCGGAGCGTGCTGAGGTGGAAAATTCCCTCTACGGGAGTAGGATTATGGGTTCTAGGCGCGACAAGGATCCTGGTCCACCGATGAGAAAGCCAAGAGCGTCTGCGTACGTTGTGAACCCAGTAGAAGTTCGACAGCGTCCGACAGAGAGGCCGACTACTTCCGCTACGTGTCTGTTCTGTGGTAAGGCTCACGATTTGTCCAGGTGCTTTGAGTTTAAACGTAAAACGTACTCCGAACGTGTGGAATTTGTCAGTCGTAAGAGATTGTGCTTCAGATGCCTTACTCCAGGTCACCGTGTTAGACGATGTAAAGCGAGAACTGCCTGCGAAGAAAACGACTGTTCGAGTCACTATCACCACACATTGCTGCATAGGCCTGCTCCAGCCGCAAAGCCAGAGTCACCAGCGACACCGGTTGAACCACGTACTTGAAGCGACGCCTGGAGAAGGATCACTCACTGAAGGAAAAGTACGTGGGCACAATGCAGTCCTACCTCGAGAAAGGGTACGCAAGAGAGATACCTCGAGAAGAAATCGAATCGGTTGATGGTGTTTGCTGGTATTTACCACACCATCCTGTACTTCATCCCCGTAAGCCAGACAAGGTTCGTGTAGTTTTTGATTGCGCTGCAAAGCACAAGGGCGTTTCCCTCAATGATGTGCTGATGCAGGGCCCGGATCTCGTAAACAGTTTGGTGGGTGTTTTGACTCGATTTCGCAAAGAGCGGTACGCTTTGGTGGCCGATATAGAATCGATGTTCCACCAGATTCGTGTTACCCCTAAGGACAGGGACGCCTTGCGATTTCTGTGGTGGCCAAGAGGGGATTTGACAAATCAACCAACAGCGCATCAAATGACTGTGCACCTGTTCGGGGCGACTTCATGCCCTAGTTGCGCGAGTTTTTGCTTGAAGCAAACAGCCTTGGATTTTGGTCAAGATTTCAATGCACAAGCGTCTTCGGTCGTCAGAAGAAATTTTTACGTGGACGACTGCCTGACTTCGGTTGCATCTACAGTGGAGGGAATTCAAATGACCAAAGAGATTTCAGATTTGTTGTCACGCGGAGGATTCCACTTGACAAAATGGCTCAGTAATAACCAGAAGATTCTGTCAAAAATTCCTGAAGAAGAGAGGTCAAAGGCAGTGCGAAACAAAAGCTTGAGTGATGACGTCACAGAGAGAGTGCTTGGTGTCCACTGGAACGTGCACGAAGATACGTTTGGATTTAAGGTCAACCTTCCTGAAACGGCGAAGACTCGAAGAGGACTTCTTTCTGCATTGAGTTCACTGTACGACCCTCTTGGATTCGTTGCACCGTGCACGCTTGGAGCCAAATTATTACTCCAAGGTTTGTGCAAACGTGGAGTTGGCTGGGACGACTGCATTTTGGAATCGGAAGCAACACAATGGAGCGAATGGCTTGGGCGTTTACCGAAGCTTCATGACCTGTGTCTTCCTCGTTGTTTTAAGCCCGATGATTTCGCCACTTTGCAGATGCTTCCTCCGTGGCCTACGGAGCTGTGTGTTATCTGAGGATAGTCGACGTCGGTTCGCGTGTTCACTGCGTGTTTCTTGTTGGCAAGTGTCGACTAGCGCCGCTGAAAACAGTGTCAATTCCAAGACTGGAACTGACGGCGGCAGTTTTGTCCGTGAAGCTAGATGAAATGATGCGACGAGAGCTTGGCCTACCGGTGCATCGGTCTGTGTTCTGGACAGACTCCACTGCCGTCCTACAGAGCATCAGGAATTCGAAGAAGAGATTCCCTACGTTCGTTGCTAATCGAATTGCAAAGATTGAAAGGCAAAGCGATCCTTCAAGCTGGAGACATGTTCCTTCAAAGCTCAATCCGGCGGACGAGGCGTCACGTGGTTTGACGTCAGAGGCGTTAGTGACGACTGGCCGCTGGTTGCGTGGTCCACAGTTTTTGTTGGAGTCTGAGGATCACTGGCCCGTGAGTCCGATTGTTTTACCCGATTTACCTGCTGAGTTCAGTCCCGTAAAAAAGCAGGAAGTCTCCATACATATGGTTGTAGAGAAGCAGACCATTGTTGAGAGGATCATCCATCGGTACTCTTCGTTGCATCGTTTGAAAAAGAGTATCGCATGGCTGTTACGATATAAGAATTTTTTACTGTCGCGTGTTCGGCGTGACAAAGCTGTGGTGGATAATCGTGGATCATTGTCCGTTGAAGAATTAAATGCTGCCGAACTGGAGTTGATTAAATATGTGCAGCGAAAGCATTTCAGCCCTGAGCTTGCTGCGTTGGAGAAGGGATCTCTTTCCAAGACCTCTGTGAAACGTCACATGTTCAAACTAAATCCAATGGTTGTTAACTCCGTGCTTCGAGTTGGTGGTCGACTAGAAAAGGCTTTCATTCCGTACGATGCCAAACATCCGATTCTTCTACCACATTCGTGTCATTTTACTGACTTGGTTATTGAGAGACATCATCGTCTTGTCGGACATTCTGGGATGGGCCACACTTGGTCGTCGCTACGCCAAAGGTTTTGGATACTTAAAGGTGGAGTAGCCGTACGCCGAGTGATTGGGAATTGCCTGTTCTGCAAGAGAAGAAATGCTTCCGCTGGAGTACAGAGGATGGCAGACCTTCCTTCAGCAAGACTGCATCCGGACGAGCCCCCGTTTTCACACGTAGGGGTTGATTATTTCGGTCCCTTTCCAGTTAAGCAGGGACGGAGCATAGTGAAACGGTATGGCGCAGTGTTTACCTGCCTATCAATTCGAGCTGTCCATATCGAAGTTGCCCACAGCCTATCTACAGACTCGTTCATCGACGCGCTTCGTCGTTTCATTGGTCGGCGTGGGAATCCTGAAAATATATATTCCGACAATGGGACGAACTTTGTCGGTGCAGAACGGATACTGAGAGAATCACTGCAGTCTTGGAACCAAGTTCACATTGAGGAGTACCTGAAACAAAGCGGAATTCGTTGGTCGTTCAATCCCCCGACAGCCAGTCATATGGGAGGTGCGTGGGAACGAATGGTGCGCTCCATCCGGCGAATTCTGACGTCTCTGATGACACAGCAAGTTGTTTCCGACGAAACATTGTCAACGCTTTTTGTTGAGGTTGAGTCAATACTCAACTCGCGTCCTCTTATTCCTGTCACCTTTGATCCCCGCGATGATGAGCCGATCACACCCAATCATCTCTTGCTCATGAGATGCAACTCGAATTTGCCTCCTGGCTTGTTCGATAAAAAGGACTGTTACGTGCGGCGCCGTTGGGCGCAAGTGCAGTACTTGGCGAATCAATTTTGGATCCGCTGGGTTCGCGAATATCTACCGAACATCATTTCCAGGCAGAAGTGGTTCCAGAAGAAGAGAGATCTCCAGATCAACGATGTGGTTCTCGTCGTGGATGATTCACAGCCACGCTCCAAGTGGTTGATGGGTCGCGTTGCGGATACATTTCCCGATAAAACGGGAACTGTACGCTCGGTGCTTGTGCAAACGCGATACAATCGTGTCAAACGACCGATTGCAAAACTTTGCTTGATTGTCGCCGCTGAAAGTGATGCTTAGTGTGCTGTTTTGTTTATTGAATTTCGTTGAACGTTCGATGTTTGTTTGTGTGTGAAATGTATTTACCCGGGTCATACATTTAGGTGGGGGTATGTTACATCTCCACGTTCAGTTACGCATGATTAACTTGTCTCATTATTCCCCTGCTATGACGTTACAATCGCCATGTGCGTAACAGTAAAATTAGAAGGCCTTTGTCTGTATGTTGCAATGATTAGTTCATTTACTGTACAACGTGGTCGAGTAAGGTGATTTATTACTGCATTAAGTAAATTCGTTTGTGTTGCATTTTTAGAGACGAATAAGGCTAAATTAAATATTGTGACGACTGACTAATTAATCTTCAAGTGAAGGCTGTTTACCGTGATTGTCGGTGAGTGTTTAATTCGATTTGTGACCTAAATTAATTCATGGCTTTATGTGTGACTTATGGCATGCTGTATTTTCCTATAGTGATTGCAGCGATTGTTTCATCGTCTTGCAACTGTTGATACGTGTACTGTACCTGTTGACCTGTGTCGCAAAATAGTTGGTAAGTTAGTCATTGGCATTTTTGTGCGTTGACATATGTCAATGTGTTTCGTTTTCTTGTTTAGAAAACCGTTCCCGTACCCGTTCCCGTTTCGTTCTCAACCCTGTTTCTGTCCGTTCCTGATTGTGTACGACGTTGTGGTTGTTGCCGCTGTTGTCGCTGTGGATTATTACACGTGATTCGGGAAGTGTGATTTGTGTGGGAAAGGGCGGGGCGTGTTTCAACGTGACAAACCCCTTTGTGAGGCTCAGCCTTGCAGGTCGGCCGTTCAGAGTCTACAACGGGCTTCAATTAAACAGCTTTAAAAACCTAAAGTGAAGAAAAAGGTGCCAAAACCAGGGGTTCCAGTACTTTGCCATAACACAAAACACTTGCTGTAAAAACTTGCATACCCGACACATTAAACCATCAATGCTCTGGTGGATAATATTGAAAATACCGTATAAAAGTGTGTGTGGGGGGGAGGGGGGACAAAGAAAACTAGAAGGGTGGCTTCTAGCACATATTGCCCTTGCACATACACTATGATCTATTTTAAAACATAAATATATTTCCTATGCTTATTTTGTATTGGGTCCCATATTAGCCATCGTCTTTTATAACCTTGGTTGTTTCTGCAAGCAAAAACTCATGGGTCCCCACACATGCAAAGTTATAGATAATGCATTTAAATAGATAACAATGAGTAAGTTTGGTATTGTGAAGACAAACACAGTGATTGGTACTGTGCATATTTAAATATGCTATATGGAGTAAAAACTATTTAAATTAAAAAACTCATTTTAGGGGGCTAGTAGGATAACTAATGGAGGTTCAACACACACAAACTTAAAAGTAGGAAACCACAAAGACTCAATCAATAGTACTGCAAAATTTCAATCCAATCTTCCAACGTTTAAAATTTCAACCACTAGAGGTGTTTTGAGCGACAACCGTTAATGTTTCTGACGTCAAAGGGCTGTTAACAACCCCCGAACTGCAATGGCGCAATAACGATAATTGGCATACTTTACAAGCTATCCAAATTTTAGCCAATTCTGACATTGTTTACAAACTCACCCCTTTTAGGGGGTAAATACTAGGGTTATCCGGACAAACAAAGTGGGATGCACATCTACATAACTATATCTACCATCTGTATAAGTTTCAGCCACATCCATCAAGCATTTGATAGAAAAACAAGTCGGACAAACTTCGGGGGAAAATACCCATTTTAGGGGGCTAGCGGGGTAAATACTAGGGTTATCAACAAAAACAAAGTGGGATGCACATCTACATAACTACATCTACCATCTGTGTAAATTTCAGCCGAATCCATCAAACATTTGATGGAAAAACGAGTCGGATAAACTTCGGGGGAAAATACCCATTTTAGGGGGCTAGCGGGGTAAATACTGGGGTTATCAACAAAAAACAAAGTGGGATGCACATCTACATAACTACATCTACCATCTGTATAAGTTTCAGCCACATCCATCAAGCATTTGATGGCAAAACGAGTCAGACAAACTTCGGGGGGGGGGGGGGGGGACATTTTAGGGGGCTAGCGGGGTAAATACTGGGGTTATCAACAAAAACAAAGTGGGATGCACATCTACATAACTACATCTACCATATGTGCAAATTTCACCCAAATCCATCAAACATTTGATGGAAAAACGAGTCGGACAAACTTCGGGGAAAAAAATACTCATTTTAGGGGGCTAGCGGGGTAAATACTGGGGTTATCAACAAAAACAAAGTGGGATGCACATCTACATAACTATATCTACCATCTGTGTAAATTTCAGCCAAATCCATCAAACATTTGATAGAAAAACGAGTCGGACAAACTTTGGGAAGAAAAAAAAACAAGAAAAAAACAAGAAAAAACACACAAACATTTTGAGTAAAATTAATAGGGGGCCCATAATAATCCATCAGTAAATCCAAGCTATGACTCAAATGTTGGTATGTATGTGTCCTTCTGCTACTTTGCAAGCCTGAAATAAGAATACAAAAAGTCATTTGTAAATGAAATCAAAGTTCAAAATGTATATGTGGCTTTGCCAAGCATATACTGGTCAAAAATATTTAGCCCCAAGGGTCAGCCTACACTTGCCTAAGAAAATTGGTTTCCAGGCCAAACATAAACAGCTTAGCAATGTGACTTAGTTGTTTTTAGAAACTGACAATGCCTATTACTTAGGTAAAATATATATGTCTAATAAAACGGTGGATGACTTGTTTTCAGTCGGTCACATATTTGTAAAGTTAAATCCCAACATCCCACCTTTTCTTTGTGTAATTTATCTCCTATTTCCCCAGTTCAGGTAAAGGTTTGTTGCTTAATAACCCTGACTCATCGTTGGACAACTGCTTAGTCACCCACTTTGACAGCAATGACTCATCAGTATTTTGTTGCTCAGCATCTGAAAAAGCAATTGTAAGTTCTTAAAGAGCCAAACAAAATAAATAAAAACCAGCAAAATGCATAAAAATGTTGACACAAAAATTAAATTTGCATAATGAAGTTTGTACTGATGTGTGTAATAAGAAAAACAATAAAGGAATCATAATATAAAAAAAATGTATTCTGAATGTCAATAAATATGATAATAGTAACATATCAAACCAGGCAAAATAGTGGTCATTCTGTTTAAATCAAGGAACAAAAATCAAGATACAAAAAAAGATCATGGTAATTGATCATTTGCAAAAAAGTTGATACCTAAAACCATTGCTTTTTTAATGTCCTTATAGAGCAAAACCAAATACCGTATAAATGTAGGGGTGCATTCACGAAGGAAAGAATCTGTCAGTAAATCCAAGCTATGATTCAAATGTCGGTATGTATGTGTCCTTTGGCGACTTTGCACGCCTGTAATAAGAATACAAAAAGACATTTAGAAGTGAAATCAAAGCTTAAAATGCACATGTGGCTTTACCAAGCTTATAGTTCTCAACAATATTTTGTGGCAAGTGTCAGCTACACTTGACCATGAAAATATGTTTCCGGGCCAAACATAAACAGCACAGCAATGCAGGATAGATATAAACAACAAAATTATGTACCGTATTTTACGGACCATAAGGCGCAACTTAAATCATTTTTTTTCCTCATAAATTGATCGTGCGCCTTATAAGCCGGTGCGCCTAATGTATGGACCAAGTAGTGCTTTATTGCTTTGTTTAATGAGCTTTATACGGTAACCCATACTCCTTAAAATACGTTGCGTTCTATAGCCCGGTGCGCCTTATGTATGAACAAAAAACTAATCAAAGCAATTTATTGACAGTGCGCCTTATAATCGGGTGCGCTTGATGGTCCGTAAAATACGGTATGCCATTCTAGTCTATCACCCCTGGTGAAAAAGATTTCATGATGACAAAAAACTCACTATCATGGTAATTGATCATTTGCAAAAAAGTTGATACCTAAAACCATTGCTTTTTTTGATGTCCTTATAGAGCAAAACCAAATACCGTATAAATGTAGGGGTGCATTCACGAAGAAAAGAATCTGTCAGTAAATCCAAGCTATGATTCAAATGTCTGTATGTATGCGTCCTTTGCACGCCTGCAATAAGAATACAAAAAGACATTTAGAAGTGAAATCAAAGTTTAAAATGCACATGTGGCTTTACCAAGCTTAAAGTTCTCAAGAATATTTTGTGGCAAGTGTCAGCTACACTTGACCATGAAAATTTGTTTCCGGGCCAAACATAAACAGCACAGCAATGCAGGCTAGTTATAAACAACAAATTATGTATGCCTATTCTACTCTATCACCCCTGGTGAAAAAGATTTAATGATGACAAAAAACTCACTATCATGGTAATTGATCATTTGCAAAAAAGTTGATACCTAAAACCATTGCTTTTTTAATGTCCTTATAGAGCAAAACCAAATACCGTATAAATGTAGGGGTGCATTCACGAAGGAAAGAATCTGTCAGTAAATCCAAGCTATGATTCAAATGTCGGTATGTATGTGTCCTTTGGCGACTTTGCACGCCTGTAATAAGAATACAAAAAGACATTTAGAAGTGAAATCAAAGCTTAAAATGCACATGTGGCTTTACCAAGCTTATAGTTCTCAACAATATTTTGTGGCAAGTGTCAGCTACACTTGACCACGAAAATATGTTTCCGGGCCAAACATAAACAGCACAGCAATGCAGGATAGATATAAACAACAAAATTATGTACCGTATTTTACGGACCATAAGGCGCAACTTAAATCATTTTTTTTCCTCATAAATTGATCGTGCGCCTTATAAGCCGGTGCGCCTAATGTATGGACCAAGTAGTGCTTTATTGCTTTGTTTAATGAGCTTTATACGGTAACCCATACTCCTTAAAATACGTTGCGTTCTATAGCCCGGTGCGCCTTATGTATGAACAAAAAACTAATCAAAGCAATTTATTGACAGTGCGCCTTATAATCGGGTGCGCTTGATGGTCCGTAAAATACGGTATGCCATTCTAGTCTATCACCCCTGGTGAAAAAGATTTCATGATGACAAAAAACTCACTATCATGGTAATTGATCATTTGCAAAAAAGTTGATACCTAAAACCATTGCTTTTTTTGATGTCCTTATAGAGCAAAACCAAATACCGTATAAATGTAGGGGTGCATTCACGAAGAAAAGAATCTGTCAGTAAATCCAAGCTATGATTCAAATGTCTGTATGTATGCGTCCTTTGGCGACTTTGCACGCCTGCAATAAGAATACAAAAAGACATTTAGAAGTGAAATCAAAGTTTAAAATGCACATGTGGCTTTACCAAGCTTAAAGTTCTCAACAATATTTTGTGGCAAGTGTCAGCTACACTTGACCATGAAAATTTGTTTCCGGGCCAAACATAAACAGCACAGCAATGCAGGCTACTTATAAACAACAAATTATGTATGCCTATTCTACTCTATCACCCCTGGTGAAAAAGATTTAATGATGACAAAAAACTCACTATCATGGTAATTGATCATTTGCAAAAAAGTTGATACCTAAAACCATTGCTTTTTTAATGTCCTTATAGAGCAAAACCAAATACCGTATAAATGTAGGGGTGCATTCACGAAGAAAAGAATCTGTCAGTAAATCCAAGCTATGATTCAAATGTCTGTATGTATGTGTCCTTTGGCGACTTTGCACACCTGTAATAAGAATACAAACAGACATTTAGAAGTGAAATCAAAGTTTAAAATGCACAGGTGGCTTTACCAAGCATATAGTTCTCAAGAATATTGTGAGGCAAGTGTCAGCTACACTTGACCATGAAAATTTGTTTCCGGGCCAAACAAAAACAGCACAGCAATGCAGGATAGTTATAGGCAACAAATTATGTACACCATTCTAGTCCAATGCTCTTCAACCGGTGTGCAAGGTGCACCAGTACGAAAAGGTATACAAGGGTGCATCACAAACTTTTAATGAACCATTAATATTTGACTTACAAGATATTAGAAAAAAGATGTAGGTTTCAACTCATGTACAACACCAAGGTAAACTTTTTCCATGGTTTATACCTGTGTCCAGTTTGATAGTGTCTGTGTTACATTCGGGTGATGTTTGGATATCGAGTGATGATTTTTTCGCCAATGTTTCATAGAAAATTTGCGAACATATGCTTGGAGTTATTTGACAAAATGATATGCATAACAATTTTTCATATCGCTTTTTATCTCAGTTTACCTTTTAAGTAAACAGGGTGCATGAGTACGTCACAACAACTTCAAGGGTTCACCACACCAAAAAAGATTGAAGAGCACTGTTCTAGTCTATCACCCCTATGAAAAACATTTCATGATGATAAAAAACTCACTATCATGGTAATTGATCATTTACAAAAAAGTTGATACCTAAAACCTTTGCTTTTTTAATGTCCTCATTGAGCAAAACCAAATACCGTAGAAAAGTAGGTGTGAAATCACGAAGAAAAGAATCTGTCAGTAAATCCAGCTATGATTCAAATGCCGGTATGTATGTGTGACACACATAATGTGTCCTTTGGCTATTTTGCACGTCTGTAATAAGAACAAAAAAAAACATTTAGAAGTGAAATCAAAGTTTAAAATGCACATGTGGCTTTACCAAGCTTATAGTTCTCAACAATATTTTGTGGCAAGTGTCAGCTACACTTGACCATGAAAATTTGTTTCCGGGCCAAACATAAATAGCACAGCAATGCAGGCTAGTTATAAACAACAAAATTATGTATGCCATTCTAGTCTATCACCCCTGGTGAAAACGATTTTATGATGACAAAAAACCAAATATCATGGTAATTGATCATTTGCAAAAAAGTTTATACCTAAAACCATTGCTTTTTTAATGTCCTTATAGAGCAAAACCAAATACCGTATAAATGTAGGGGTGCATTCACGAAGAAAAGAATCTGTCAGTAAATCCAAGGTATGATTCAAATGTCTGTAAGTATGTGTCCTTTGGCGACTTTGCACGCCTGTAATAAAAATACAAAAAGACATTTAGAAGTGAAATCAAAGTTTTTTCTTAGTAAACTGAAAAACTGAGTCATCGGCAGACAATGTTTCCAAGTTAAATTGAAACTCAAACTTTTAGAATATTATTCCAAAAACGAATTACCAAACAATTTTGTCTTTGATCTTCATAATTTTGCGACAAAACGACCAAAAACAGTCTCAATTTTTAAGATAAAAATTTTCGCCACGTCTGTTTACAAACAGCTGATCGCTGATGACGCAATGTTTATTTTCACAGTTGTTCAATAAATATGTTTCGCGCTCAATATCTTTCGAAAATAAATGCATATTAACGAACTCCTGAACTTGCTATTCCATCGAGGCGTAAAAGTTTAACTTGCAAATCACTTTTGCAGCAAAAAGACGCACTACTATCGTTCTTAGGCCAATGAAACGGTACTTCTTTATTTGAGTTTGCATTCGGCAAAACGTCATCACGCGATCAATTTTTTAAAAAAAAGAATTTATTACCCATTTATTGGCACAAAACAAAATCGGACATAGCAAGCAGTAGCTCAATTTCGGCACTGGAAACTTCTGGAAAAATTTTACGTCATAACTAAACACTGAAATCATATTTGCCAAACTCATGAATTATTGCGTCACGTTAATTAGATTCAGAAAACTTCACTAATAAAGTTTTTAAACAACTTCGGCAAATTAAAACACAAAATATTATTCTAACTCCAAAAGTGCAATTTATTCCCCAAATTCATGCCGCAATTGATAACAAAGTATTTTTTTATGGTATCACTTTTCATGACATTGTCATTAGTGCGTGACCAAATTTCCACAAAAAGCTTGTAAACAAACATTTTTGACAAATCTCAACGGTTACATGTGATTTTATGGACTCCTTTTATTCTATGTTTAAATCAATCTCTACCTGCCTTCTCAAGAAACAACGCAAACATAATCAAGAGATACTTTACAAAATGCAAAACAACACTGATCAATCTAGAAGAAAACTTTATTCACGCCAAAAACATGCAACAGATTTTGAACACAAGCGAAAACATACAAAATAGTATCGACTAAAAAATGACATTTCATTTACTGGAAGCATGCCTTCTACAAAACACACCTTCTATTCAAACTATTTCAGCAACCTTACTGTCTGAAGCGATGCAATGTCAAATGTTTTCAAGCAGGCAGGTTTGTAAAATCAAGGGACACACTAATGAACATATACAGCAATTAGGCTACAAATACAAAGTAGAAACAACAATTGGTGCTGAAAGGATAGGGGTTTGTATCCACATAAGTTAGCCTGTTTGAATCAAAACATAAAAATAACGGCTGGAATTTGAATGTAAGATGTCTTATCAAATGTTACCTTCTGAGACCAACACATTAACCCAGAAATGAAAAACGGAAAGACACAATCCCAGTACTATACTCACATGTGGCTTAAAGAGTGCAAATCTGAAAGTATGTTTTTTGACGGGTTTCAATTACACAGCTTTAAAAACTTACAGCGAAGAAAAAGATGCGGAACCCATGGGTTTAGCATATGTATCCTTCGGCTACTTTGCACGCCTGTAATAAGAATACAAAAAGACATTTAGAAGTGAAATCAAAGTTTAAAATGCACATGTGGCTTTACCAAGCTTATAGTTCTCAACAATATTTTGTGGCAAGTGTCAGCTACACTTGACCATGAAAATTTGTTTCCGGGCCAAACATAAACAGCACAGCAATGCAGGCTAGTTATAAACAACAAAATTATGTATGCCATTCTAGTCTATCACCCCTGGTTAAAAAGATGTCACGATGACAAAAAACCCACTATCATGGTAATTGACCATTTGCAAAAAAGTTTATACCTAAAACCATTGCTTTTTTAATGTCCCTATAGAGCAAAACCAAATACCGTATAAATGTAGGGGTGCATTCACGAAGGAAAGAATCTGTCAGTAAATCCAAGCTATGATTCAAATGTCGGTATGTATGTGTCCCTTGGCGACTTTGCACGCCTGTAATAAGAATACAAAAAGACATTTAGAAGTGAAACCAAAGCTTAAAATGCACATGTGGCTTTACCAAGCTTATAGTTCTCAACAATATTTTGTGGCAAGTGTCAGCTACACTTGACCATGAAAATTTGTTTCCGGGCCAAACATAAACAGCACAGCAATGCAGGCTAGATATAAACAACAAAATTATGTACCGTATTTTACGGACCATAAGGCGCAACTTAAATCATTTTTTTTCCTCATAAATTGATCGTGCGCCTTATAAGCCGGTGCGCCTAATGTATGGACCAAGTAGTGCTTTATTGCTTTGTTTAATGAGCTTTATACGGTAACCCATACTCCTTAAAATACGTTGCGTTCTATAGCCCGGTGCGCCTTATGTATGAACAAAAAACTAATCAAAGCAATTTATTGACAGTGCGCCTTATAATCGGGTGCGCTTGATGGTCCGTAAAATACGGTATGCCATTCTAGTCTATCACCCCTGGTGAAAAAGATTTCATGATGACAAAAAACTCACTATCATGGTAATTGATCATTTGCAAAAAAGTTGATACCTAAAACCATTGCTTTTTTTGATGTCCTTATAGAGCAAAACCAAATACCGTATAAATGTAGGGGTGCATTCACGAAGAAAAGAATCTGTCAGTAAATCCAAGCTATGATTCAAATGTCTGTATGTATGCGTCCTTTGCACGCCTGCAATAAGAATACAAAAAGACATTTAGAAGTGAAATCAAAGTTTAAAATGCACATGTGGCTTTACCAAGCTTAAAGTTCTCAACAATATTTTGTGGCAAGTGTCAGCTACACTTGACCATGAAAATTTGTTTCCGGGCCAAACATAAACAGCACAGCAATGCAGGCTAGTTATAAACAACAAATTATGTATGCCTATTCTACTCTATCACCCCTGGTTAAAAAGATGTCACGATGACAAAAAACCCACTATCATGGTAATTGACCATTTGCAAAAAAGTTGATACCTAAAACCATTGCTTTTTTAATGTCCCTATAGAGCAAAACCAAATACCGTATAAATGTAGGGGTGCATTCACGAAGGAAAGAATCTGTCAGTAAATCCAAGCTATGATTCAAATGTTGGTATGTATGTGTCCCTTGGCGACTTTGCACGCCTGTAATAAGAATACAAAAAGACATTTAGAAGTGAAATCAAAGCTTAAAATGCACATGTGGCTTTACCAAGCTTATAGTTCTCAACAATATTTTGTGGCAAGTGTCAGCTACACTTGACCATGAAAATTTGTTTCCGGGCCAAACATAAACAGCACAGCAATGCAGGCTAGATATAAACAACAAAATTATGTACCGTATTTTACGGACCATAAGGCGCAACTTAAATCATTTTTTTTCCTCATAAATTGATCGTGCGCCTTATAAGCCGGTGCGCCTAATGTATGGACCAAGTAGTGCTTTATTGCTTTGTTTAATGAGCTTTATACGGTAACCCATACTCCTTAAAATACGTTGCGTTCTATAGCCCGGTGCGCCTTATGTATGAACAAAAAACTAATCAAAGCAATTTATTGACAGTGCGCCTTATAATCGGGTGCGCTTGATGGTCCGTAAAATACGGTATGCCATTCTAGTCTATCACCCCTGGTGAAAAAGATTTCATGATGACAAAAAACTCACTATCATGGTAATTGGTCATTTGCAAAAAAGTTGATACCTAAAACCATTGCTTTTTTTGATGTCCTTATAGAGCAAAACCAAATACCGTATAAATGTAGGGGTGCATTCACGAAGAAAAGAATCTGTCAGTAAATCCAAGCTATGATTCAAATGTCTGTATGTATGCGTCCTTTGGCGACTTTGCACGCCTGCAATAAGAATACAAAAAGACATTTAGAAGTGAAATCAAAGTTTAAAATGCACATGTGGCTTTACCAAGCTTAAAGTTCTCAACAATATTTTGTGGCAAGTGTCAGCTACACTTGACCATGAAAATTTGTTTCCGGGCCAAACATAAACAGCACAGCAATGCAGGCTAGTTATAAACAACAAATTATGTATGCCTATTCTACTCTATCACCCCTGGTGAAAAAGATTTAATGATGACAAAAAACTCACTATCATGGTAATTGATCATTTGCAAAAAAGTTGATACCTAAAACCATTGCTTTTTTAATGTCCTTATAGAGCAAAACCAAATACCGTATAAATGTAGGGGTGCATTCACGAAGAAAAGAATCTGTCAGTAAATCCAAGCTATGATTCAAATGTCTGTATGTATGTGTCCTTTGGCGACTTTGCACACCTGTAATAAGAATACAAACATACATTTAGAAGTGAAATCAAAGTTAAAAATGCACAGGTGGCTTTACCAAGCATATAGTTCTCAAGAATATTGTGAGGCAAGTGTCAGCTACACTTGACCATGAAAATTTGTTTCCGGGCCAAACATAAACAGCACAGCAATGCAGGATAGTTATAGGCAACAAATTATGTACACCATTCTAGTCCAATGCTCTTCAACCGGTGTGCAAGGTGCACCAGTACGAAAAGGTATACAAGGGTGCATCACAAACTTTTAATGAACCATTAATATTTGACTTACAAGATATTAGAAAAAAGATGTAGGTTTCAACTCATGTACAACACCAAGGTAAACTTTTTCCATGGTTTATACCTGTGTCCAGTTTGATAGTGTCTGTGTTACATTCGGGTGATGTTTGGATATCGAGTGATGATTTTTTCGCCAATGTTTCATAGAAAATTTGCGAACATATGCTTGGAGTTATTTGACAAAATGATATGCATAACAATTTTTCATATCGCTTTTTATCTCAGTTTACCTTTTAAGTAAATAGGGTGCATGAGTTCGTCACAACAACTTCAAGGGTTCACCACACCAAAAAAGATTGAAGAGCACTGTTCTAGTCTATCACCCCTATGAAAAACATTTCATGATGACAAAAAACTCACTATCATGGTAATTGATCATTTACAAAAAAGTTGATACCTAAAACCTTTGCTTTTTTAATGTCCTCATTGAGCAAAACCAAATACCGTAGAAAAGTAGGTGTGAAATCACGAAGAAAAGAATCTGTCAGTAAATCCAGCTATGATTCAAATGCAGGTATGTATGTGTGACACACATAATGTGTCCTTTGGCTATTTTGCACGTCTGTAATAAGAACACAAAAAAACATTTAGAAGTGAAATCAAAGTTTAAAATGCACATGTGGCTTTACCAAGCTTATAGTTCTCAAGAACATTTTGTGGCAAGTGTCAGCTACACTTGACCATGAAAATTTGTTTCCGGGCCAAACATAAATAGCACAGCAATGCAGGCTAGTTATAAACAACAAAATTATGTATGCCATTCTAGTCTATCACCCCTGGTGAAAACGATTTTATGATGACAAAAAACCAAATATCATGGTAATTGATCATTTGCAAAAAAGTTGATACCTAAAACCATTGCTTTTTTAATGTCCTTATAGAGCAAAACCAAATACCGTATAAATGTAGGGGTGCATTCACGAAGAAAAGAATCTGTCAGTAAATCCAAGGTATGATTCAAATGTCTGTAAGTATGTGTCCTTTGGCGACTTTGCACGCCTGTAATAAAAATACAAAAGACATTTAGAAGTGAAATCAAAGCTTAAAATGCACATGTGGCTTTACCAAGCTTATAGTTCTCAACAATATTTTGTGGCAAGTGTCAGCTACACTTGACCATGAAAATTTGTTTCCGGGCCAAACATAAACAGCACAGCAATGCAGGCTAGATATAAACAACAAAATTATGTACCGTATTTTACGGACCATGAGGCGCAACTTAAATCATTTTTTTTCCTCATAAATTGATCGTGCGCCTTATAAGCCGGTGCGCCTAATGTATGGACCAAGTAGTGCTTTATTGCTTTGTTTAATGAGCTTTATACGGTAACCCATACTCCTTAAAATACGTTGCGTTCTATAGCCCGGTGCGCCTTATGTATGAACAAAAAACTAATCAAAGCAATTTATTGACAGTGCGCCTTATAATCGGGTGCGCTTGATGGTCCGTAAAATACGGTATGCCATTCTAGTCTATCACCCCTGGTGAAAAAGATTTCATGATGACAAAAAACTCACTATCATGGTAATTGATCATTTGCAAAAAAGTTGATACCTAAAACCATTGCTTTTTTTGATGTCCTTATAGAGCAAAACCAAATACCGTATAAATGTAGGGGTGCATTCACGAAGAAAAGAATCTGTCAGTAAATCCAAGGTATGATTCAAATGTCTGTAAGTATGTGTCCTTTGGCGACTTTGCACGCCTGTAATAAAAATACAAAAAGACATTTAGAAGTGAAATCAAAGTTTTTTCTTAGTAAACTGAAAAACTGAGTCATCGGCAGACAATGTTTCCAAGTTAAATTGAAACTCAAACTTTTAGAATATTATTCCAAAAACGAGTTACCAAACAATTTTGTCTTTGATCTTCATAATTTTGCGACAAAACGACCAAAAACAGTCTCAATTTTTAAGATAAAAATTTTCGCCACGTCTGTTTACAAACAGCTGATCGCTGATGACGCAATGTTTATTTTCACAGTTGTTCAATAAATATGTTTCGCGCTCAATATCTTTCGAAAATAAATGCATATTAACGAACTCCTGAACTTGCTATTCCATCGAGGCGTAAAAGTTTAACTTGCAAATCACTTTTGCAGCAAAAAGACGCACTACTATCGTTCTTAGGCCAATGAAACGGTACTTCTTTATTTGAGTTTGCATTCGGCAAAACGTCATCACGCGATCAATTTTTTAAAAAAAAAGAATTTATTACCCATTTATTGGCACAAAACAAAATCGGACATAGCAAGCAGTAGCTCAATTTCGGCACTGGAAACTTCTGGAAAAATTTTACGTCATAACTAAACACTGAAATCATATTTGCCAAACTCATGAATTATTGCGTCACGTTAATTAGATTCAGAAAACTTCACTAATAAAGTTTTTAAACAACTTCGGCAAATTAAAACACAAAATATTATTCTAACTCCAAAAGTGCAATTTATTCCCCAAATTCATGCCGCAATTGATAACAAAGTATTTTTTTATGGTATCACTTTTCATGACATTGTCATTAGTGCGTGACCAAATTTCCACAAAAAGCTTGTAAACAAACATTTTTGACAAATCTCAACGGTTACATGTGATTTTATGGACTCCTTTTATTCTATGTTTAAATCAATCTCTACCTGCCTTCTTAAGAAACAACGCAAACATAATCAAGAGATACTTTACAAAATGCAAAACAACACTGATCAATCTAGAAGAAAACTTTATTCACGCCAAAAACATGCAACAGATTTTGAACACAAGCGAAAACATACAAAATAGTATCGACTAAAAAATGACATTTCATTTACTGGAAGCATGCCTTCTACAAAACACACCTTCTATTAAAACTATTTCAGCAACCTTACTGTCTGAAGAGATGCAATGTCAAATGTTTTCAAGCAGGCAGGTTTGTAAAATCAAGGGACACACTAATGAACATATACAGCAATTAGGCTACAAATACAAAGTAGAAACAACAATTGGTGCTGAAAGGATAGGGGTTTGTATCCACACAAGTTAGCCTGTTTGAATCAAAACATAAAAATAACGGCTGGAATTTGAATGTAAGATGTCTTATCAAATGTTACCTTCTGAGACCAACACATTAACCCAGAAATGAAAAACGGAAAGACACAATCCCAGTACTATACTCACATGTGGCTTAAAGAGTGCAAATCTGAAAGTATCTTTTTTGACGGGTTTCAATTACACAGCTTTAAAAACTTACAGCGAAGAAAAAGATGCGGAACCCACGGGTTTAGCATATGTATCCTTCGGCTACTTTGCACGCCTGTAATAAGAATACAAAAAGACATTTAGAAGTGAAATCAAAGTTTAAAATGCACATGTGGCTTTACCAAGCTTATAGTTCTCAAGAATATTTTGTGGCAAGTGTCAGCTACACTTGACCATGAAAATTTGTTTCCGGGCCAAACATAAACAGCACAGCAATGCAGGCTAGTTATAAACAACAAAATTATGTATGCCATTCTAGTCTATCACCCCTGGTTAAAAAGATGTCACGATGACAAAAAACCCACTATCATGGTAATTGACCATTTGCAAAAAAGTTTATACCTAAAACCATTGCTTTTTTAATGTCCCTATAGAGCAAAACCAAATACCGTATAAATGTAGGGGTGCATTCACGAAGGAAAGAATCTGTCAGTAAATCCAAGCTATGATTCAAATGTCGGTATGTATGTGTCCCTTGGCGACTTTGCACGCCTGTAATAAGAATACAAAAAGACATTTAGAAGTGAAATCAAAGCTTAAAATGCACATGTGGCTTTACCAAGCTTATAGTTCTCAACAATATTTTGTGGCAAGTGTCAGCTACACTTGACCATGAAAATTTGTTTCCGGGCCAAACATAAACAGCACAGCAATGCAGGCTAGATATAAACAACAAAATTATGTACCGTATTTTACGGACCATAAGGCGCAACTTAAATCATTTTTTTTCCTCATAAATTGATCGTGCGCCTTATAAGCCGGTGCGCCTAATGTATGGACCAAGTAGTGCTTTATTGCTTTGTTTAATGAGCTTTATACGGTAACCCATACTCCTTAAAATACGTTGCGTTCTATAGCCTGGTGCGCCTTATGTATGAACAAAAAACTAATCAAAGCAATTTATTGACAGTGCGCCTAATAATCGGGTGCGCTTGATGGTCCGTAAAATACGGTATGCCATTCTAGTCTATCACCCCTGGTGAAAAATATTTCATGATGACAAAAAACTCACTATCATGGTAATTGATCATTTGCAAAAAAGTTGATACCTAAAACCATTGCTTTTTTTGATGTCCTTATAGAGCAAAACCAAATACCGTATAAAAGTAGGGGTGCATTCACGAAGAAAAGAATCTGTCAGTAAATCCAAGCTATGATTCAAATGTCTGTATGTATGCGTCCTTTGCACGCCTGCAATAAGAATACAAAAAGACATTTAGAAGTGAAATCAAAGTTTAAAATGCACATGTGGCTTTACCAAGCTTAAAGTTCTCAACAATATTTTGTGGCAAGTGTCAGCTACACTTGACCATGAAAATTTGTTTCCGGGCCAAACATAAACAGCACAGCAATGCAGGCTAGTTATAAACAACAAATTATGTATGCCTATTCTACTCTATCACCCCTGGTGATAAAGATTTAATGATGACAAAAAACTCACTATCATGGTAATTGATCATTTGCAAAAAAGTTGATACCTAAAACCATTGCTTTTTTAATGTCCTTATAGAGCAAAACCAAATACCGTATAAATGTAGGGGTGCATTCACGAAGGAAAGAATCTGTCAGTAAATCCAAGCTATGATTCAAATGTCGGTATGTATGTGTCCTTTGGCGACTTTGCACGCCTGTAATAAGACTACAAAAAGACATTTAGAAGTGAAATCAAAGCTTAAAATGCACATGTGGCTTTACCAAGCTTATAGTTCTCAAGAATATTTTGTGGCAAGTGTCAGCTACACTTGACCATGAAAATTTGTTTCCGGGCCAAACATAAACAGCACAGCAATGCAGGCTAGTTATAAACAACAAAATTATGTATGCCATTCTAGTCTATCACCCCTGGTTAAAAAGATGTCACGATGACAAAAAACCCACTATCATGGTAATTGACCATTTGCAAAAAAGTTGATACCTAAAACCATTGCTTTTTTAATGTCCCTATAGAGCAAAACCAAATACCGTATAAATGTAGGGGTGCATTCACGAAGGAAAGAATCTGTCAGTAAATCCAAGCTATGATTCAAATGTCGGTATGTATGTGTCCCTTGGCGACTTTGCAAGCCTGTAATAAGAATACAAAAAGACATTTAGAAGTGAAATCAAAGCTTAAAATGCACATGTGGCTTTACCAAGCTTATAGTTCTCAACAATATTTTGTGGCAAGTGTCAGCTACACTTGACCATGAAAATTTGTTTCCGGGCCAAACATAAACAGCACAGCAATGCAGGCTAGATATAAACAACAAAATTATGTACCGTATTTTACGGACCATAAGGCGCAACTTAAATCATTTTTTTTCCTCATAAATTGATCGTGCGCCTTATAAGCCGGTGCGCCTAATGTATGGACCAAGTAGTGCTTTATTGCTTTGTTTAATGAGCTTTATACGGTAACCCATACTCCTTAAAATACGTTGCGTTCTATAGCCCGGTGCGCCTTATGTATGAACAAAAAACTAATCAAAGCAATTTATTGACAGTGCGCCTTATAATCGGGTGCGCTTGATGGTCCGTAAAATACGGTATGCCATTCTAGTCTATCACCCCTGGTGAAAAAGATTTCATGATGACAAAAAACTCACTATCATGGTAATTGATCATTTGCAAAAAAGTTGATACCTAAAACCATTGCTTTTTTTGATGTCCTTATAGAGCAAAACCAAATACCGTATAAATGTAGGGGTGCATTCACGAAGAAAAGAATCTGTCAGTAAATCCAAGCTATGATTCAAATGTCTGTATGTATGCGTCCTTTGCACGCCTGCAATAAGAATACAAAAAGACATTTAGAAGTGAAATCAAAGTTTAAAATGCACATGTGGCTTTACCAAGCTTAAAGTTCTCAACAATATTTTGTGGCAAGTGTCAGCTACACTTGACCATGAAAATTTGTTTCCGGGCCAAACATAAACAGCACAGCAATGCAGGCTAGTTATAAACAACAAATTATGTATGCCTATTCTACTCTATCACCCCTGGTGAAAAAGATTTAATGATGACAAAAAACTCACTATCATGGTAATTGATCATTTGCAAAAAAGTTGATACCTAAAACCATTGCTTTTTTAATGTCCTTATAGAGCAAAACCAAATACCGTATAAATGTAGGGGTGCATTCACGAAGGAAAGAATCTGTCAGTAAATCCAAGCTATGATTCAAATGTCTGTCTGTATGTATGTGTCCTTTGGCGACTTTGCACGCCTGTAATAAGAATACAAAAAGACATTTAGAAGTGAAATCAAAGCTTAAAATGCACATGTGGCTTTACCAAGCTTATAGTTCTCAACAATATTTTGTGGCAAGTGTCAGCTACACTTGACCATGAAAATTTGTTTCCGGGCCAAACATAAACAGCACAGCAATGCAGGCTAGATATAAACAACAAAATTATGTACCGTATTTTACGGACCATAAGGCGCAACTTAAATCATTTTTTTTCCTCATAAATTGATCGTGCGCCTTATAAGCCGGTGCGCCTAATGTATGGACCAAGTAGTGCTTTATTGCTTTGTTTAATGAGCTTGATACGGTAACCCATACTCCTTAAAATACGTTGCGTTCTATAGCCCGGTGCGCCTTATGTATGAACAAAAAACTAATCAAAGCAATTTATTGACAGTGCGCCTTATAATCGGGTGCGCTTGATGGTCCGTAAAATACGGTATGCCATTCTAGTCTATCACCCCTGGTGAAAAAGATTTCATGATGACAAAAAACTCACTATCATGGTAATTGATCATTTGCAAAAAAGTTGATACCTAAAACCATTGCTTTTTTGATGTCCTTATAGAGCAAAACCAAATACCGTATAAATGTAGGGGTGCATTCACGAAGAAAAGAATCTGTCAGTAAATCCAAGCTATGATTCAAATGTCTGTATGTATGCGTCCTTTGGCGACTTTGCACGCCTGCAATAAGAATACAAAAAGACATTTAGAAGTGAAATCAAAGTTTAAAATGCACATGTGGCTTTACCAAGCTTAAAGTTCTCAACAATATTTTGTGGCAAGTGTCAGCTACACTTGACCATGAAAATTTGTTTCCGGGCCAAACATAAACAGCACAGCAATGCAGGCTAGTTATAAACAACAAATTATGTATGCCTATTCTACTCTATCACCCCTGGTGAAAAAGATTTAATGATGACAAAAAACTCACTATCATGGTAATTGATCATTTGCAAAAAAGTTGATACCTAAAACCATTGCTTTTTTAATGTCCTTATAGAGCAAAACCAAATACCGTATAAATGTAGGGGTGCATTCACGAAGAAAAGAATCTGTCAGTAAATCCAAGCTATGATTCAAATGTCTGTATGTATGTGTCCTTTGGCGACTTTGCACACCTGTAATAAGAATACAAACATACATTTAGAAGTGAAATCAAAGTTAAAAATGCACATGTGGCTTTACCAAGCATATAGTTCTCAAGAATATTGTGAGGCAAGTGTCAGCTACACTTGACCATGAAAATTTGTTTCCGGGCCAAACATAAACAGCACAGCAATGCAGGATAGTTATAGGCAACAAATTATGTACACCATTCTAGTCCAATGCTCTTCAACCGGTGTGCAAGGTGCACCAGTACGAAAAGGTATACAAGGGTGCATCACAAACTTTTAATGAACCATTAATATTTGACTTACAAGATATTAGAAAAAAGATGTAGGTTTCAACTCATGTACAACACCAAGGTAAACTTTTTCCATGGTTTATACCTGTGTCCAGTTTGATAGTGTCTGTGTTACATTCGGGTGATGTTTGGATATCGAGTGATGATTTTTTCGCCAATGTTTCATAGAAAATTTGCGAACATATGCTTGGAGTTATTTGACAAAATGATATGCATAACAATTTTTCATATCGCTTTTTATCTCAGTTTACCTTTTAAGTAAACAGGGTGCATGAGTTCGTCACAACAACTTCAAGGGTTCACCACACCAAAAAAGATTGAAGAGCACTGTTCTAGTCTATCACCCCTATGAAAAACATTTCATGATGACAAAAAACTCACTATCATGGTAATTGATCATTTACAAAAAAGTTGATACCTAAAACCTTTGCTTTTTTAATGTCCTCATTGAGCAAAACCAAATACCGTAGAAAAGTAGGTGTGAAATCACGAAGAAAAGAATCTGTCAATAAATCCAGCTATGATTCAAATGCAGGTATGTATGTGTGACACACATAATGTGTCCTTTGGCTATTTTGCACGTCTGTAATAAGAACACAAAAAAACATTTAGAAGTGAAATCAAAGTTTAAAATGCACATGTGGCTTTACCAAGCTTATAGTTCTCAAGAACATTTTGTGGCAAGTGTCAGCTACACTTGACCATGAAAATTTGTTTCCGGGCCAAACATAAATAGCACAGCAATGCAGGCTAGTTATAAACAACAAAATTATGTATGCCATTCTAGTCTATCACCCCTGGTGAAAACGATTTTATGATGACAAAAAACCAAATATCATGGTAATTGATCATTTGCAAAAAAGTTGATACCTAAAACCATTGCTTTTTTAATGTCCTTATAGAGCAAAACCAAATACCGTATAAATGTAGGGGTGCATTCACGAAGAAAAGAATCTGTCAGTAAATCCAAGGTATGATTCAAATGTCTGTAAGTATGTGTCCTTTGGCGACTTTGCACGCCTGTAATAAAAATACAAAAGACATTTAGAAGTGAAATCAAAGCTTAAAATGCACATGTGGCTTTACCAAGCTTATAGTTCTCAACAATATTTTGTGGCAAGTGTCAGCTACACTTGACCATGAAAATTTGTTTCCGGGCCAAACATAAACAGCACAGCAATGCAGGCTAGATATAAACAACAAAATTATGTACCGTATTTTACGGACCATAAGGCGCAACTTAAATCATTTTTTTTCCTCATAAATTGATCGTGCGCCTTATAAGCCGGTGCGCCTAATGTATGGACCAAGTAGTGCTTTATTGCTTTGTTTAATGAGCTTTATACGGTAACCCATACTCCTTAAAATACGTTGCGTTCTATAGCCCGGTGCGCCTTATGTATGAACAAAAAACTAATCAACGCAATTTATTGACAGTGCGCCTTATAATCGGGTGCGCTTGATGGTCCGTAAAATACGGTATGCCATTCTAGTCTATCACCCCTGGTGAAAAAGATTTCATGATGACAAAAAACTCACTATCATGGTAATTGATCATTTGCAAAAAAGTTGATACCTAAAACCATTGCTTTTTTTGATGTCCTTATAGAGCAAAACCAAATACCGTATAAATGTAGGGGTGCATTCACGAAGAAAAGAATCTGTCAGTAAATCCAAGCTATGATTCAAATGTCTGTATGTATGCGTCCTTTGCACGCCTGCAATAAGAATACAAAAAGACATTTAGAAGTGAAATCAAAGTTTAAAATGCACATGTGGCTTTACCAAGCTTAAAGTTCTCAACAATATTTTGTGGCAAGTGTCAGCTACACTTGACCATGAAAATTTGTTTCCGGGCCAAACATAAACAGCACAGCAATGCAGGCTAGTTATAAACAACAAATTATGTATGCCTATTCTACTCTATCACCCCTGGTGAAAAAGATTTAATGATGACAAAAAACTCACTATCATGGTAATTGATCATTTGCAAAAAAGTTGATACCTAAAACCATTGCTTTTTTAATGTCCTTATAGAGCAAAACCAAATACCGTATAAATGTAGGGGTGCATTCACGAAGGAAAGAATCTGTCAGTAAATCCAAGCTATGATTCAAATGTCGGTATGTATGTGTCCTTTGGCGACTTTGCACGCCTGTAATAAGAATACAAAAAGACATTTAGAAGTGAAATCAAAGCTTAAAATGCACATGTGGCTTTACCAAGCTTATAGTTCTCAACAATATTTTGTGGCAAGTGTCAGCTACACTTGACCATGAAAATTTGTTTCCGGGCCAAACATAAACAGCACAGCAATGCAGGCTAGATATAAACAACAAAACTATGTACCGTATTTTATGGACCATAAGGCGCAACTTAAATCACTTTTTTTCCTCATAAATTGATCGTGCGCCTTATAAGCCGGTGCGCCTAATGTATGGACCAAGTAGTGCTTTATTGCTTTGTTTAATGAGCTTTATACGGTAACCCATACTCCTTAAAATACGTTGCGTTCTATAGCCCGGTGCGCCTTATGTATGAACAAAAAACTAATCAAAGCAATTTATTGACAGTGCGCCTTATAATCGGGTGCGCTTGATGGTCCGTAAAATACGGTATGCCATTCTAGTCTATCACCCCTGGTGAAAAAGATTTCATGATGACAAAAAACTCACTATCATGGTAATTGATCATTTGCAAAAAAGTTGATACCTAAAACCATTGCTTTTTTTGATGTCCTTATAGAGCAAAACCAAATACCGTATAAATGTAGGGGTGCATTCACGAAGAAAAGAATCTGTCAGTAAATCCAAGCTATGATTCAAATGTCTGTATGTATGCGTCCTTTGCACGCCTGCAATAAGAATACAAAAAGACATTTAGAAGTGAAATCAAAGTTTAAAATGCACATGTGGCTTTACCAAGCTTAAAGTTCTCAAGAATATTTTGTGGCAAGTGTCAGCTACACTTGACCATGAAAATTTGTTTCCGGGCCAAACATAAACAGCACAGCAATGCAGGCTAGTTATAAACAACAAATTATGTATGCCTATTCTACTCTATCACCCCTGGTGAAAAAGATTTAATGATGACAAAAAACTCACTATCATGGTAATTGATCATTTGCAAAAAAGTTGATACCTAAAACCATTGCTTTTTTAATGTCCTTATAGAGCAAAACCAAATACCGTATAAATGTAGGGGTGCATTCACGAAGGAAAGAATCTGTCAGTAAATCCAAGCTATGATTCAAATGTCAGTATGTATGTGTCCTTTGGCGACTTTGCACGCCTGTAATAAGAATACAAAAAGACATTTAGAAGTGAAATCAAAGCTTAAAATGCACATGTGGCTTTACCAAGCTTATAGTTCTCAACAATATTTTGTGGCAAGTGTCAGCTACACTTGACCATGAAAATTTGTTTCCGGGCCAAACATAAACAGCACAGCAATGCAGGCTAGATATAAACAACAAAACTATGTACCGTATTTTATGGACCATAAGGCGCAACTTAAATCACTTTTTTTCCTCATAAATTGATCGTGCGCCTTATAAGCCGGTGCGCCTAATGTATGGACCAAGTAGTGCTTTATTGCTTTGTTTAATGAGCTTTATACGGTAACCCATACTCCTTAAAATACGTTGCGTTCTATAGCCCGGTGCGCCTTATGTATGAACAAAAAACTAATCAAAGCAATTTATTGACAGTGCGCCTTATAATCGGGTGCGCTTGATGGTCCGTAAAATACGGTATGCCATTCTAGTCTATCACCCCTGGTGAAAAAGATTTCATGATGACAAAAAACTCACTATCATGGTAATTGATCATTTGCAAAAAAGTTGATACCTAAAACCATTGCTTTTTTTGATGTCCTTATAGAGCAAAACCAAATACCGTATAAATGTAGGGGTGCATTCACGAAGAAAAGAATCTGTCAGTAAATCCAAGCTATGATTCAAATGTCTGTATGTATGCGTCCTTTGCACGCCTGCAATAAGAAAACAAAAAGACATTTAGAAGTGAAATCAAAGTTTAAAATGCACATGTGGCTTTACCAAGCTTAAAGTTCTCAACAATATTTTGTGGCAAGTGTCAGCTACACTTGACCATGAAAATTTGTTTCCGGGCCAAACATAAACAGCACAGCAATGCAGGCTAGTTATAAACAACAAATTATGTATGCCTATTCTACTCTATCACCCCTGGTGAAAAAGATTTAATGATGACAAAAAACTCACTATCATGGTAATTGATCATTTGCAAAAAAGTTGATACCTAAAACCATTGCTTTTTTTGATGTCCTTATAGAGCAAAACCAAATACCGTATAAATGTAGGGGTGCATTCACGAAGGAAAGAATCTGTCAGTAAATCCAAGCTATGATTCAAATGTCGGTATGTATGTGTCCTTTGGCGACTTTGCACGCCTGTAATAAGAATACAAAAAGACATTTAGAAGTGAAATCAAAGCTTAAAATGCACATGTGGCTTTACCAAGCTTATAGTTCTCAACAATATTTTGTGGCAAGTGTCAGCTACACTTGACCATGAAAATTTGTTTCCGGGCCAAACATAAACAGCACAGCAATGCAGGCTAGATATAAACAACAAAATTATGTACCGTATTTTACGGACCATAAGGCGCAACTTAAATCATTTTTTTTCCTCATAAATTGATCGTGCGCCTTATAAGCCGGTGCGCCTAATGTATGGACCAAGTAGTGCTTTATTGCTTTGTTTAATGAGCTTTATACGGTAACCCATACTCCTTAAAATACGTTGCGTTCTATAGCCCGGTGCGCCTTATGTATGAACAAAAAACTAATCAAAGCAATTTATTGACAGTGCGCCTTATAATCGGGTGCGCTTGATGGTCCGTAAAATACGGTATGCCATTCTAGTCTATCACCCCTGGTGAAAAAGATTTCATGATGACAAAAAACTCACTATCATGGTAATTGATCATTTGCAAAAAAGTTGATACCTAAAACCATTGCTTTTTTTGATGTCCTTATAGAGCAAAACCAAATATATACCGTATAAATGTAGGGGTGCATTCACGAAGAAAAGAATCTGTCAGTAAATCCAAGCTATGATTCAAATGTCTGTATGTATGCGTCCTTTGGCGACTTTGCACGCCTGCAATAAGAATACAAAAAGACATTTAGAAGTGAAATCAAAGTTTAAAATGCACATGTGGCTTTACCAAGCTTAAAGTTCTCAACAATATTTTGTGGCAAGTGTCAGCTACACTTGACCATGAAAATTTGTTTCCGGGCCAAACATAAACAGCACAGCAATGCAGGCTAGTTATAAACAACAAATTATGTATGCCTATTCTACTCTATCACCCCTGGTGAAAAAGATTTCATGATGACAAAAAACTCACTATCATGGTAATTGATCATTTGCAAAAAAGTTGATACCTAAAACCATTGCTTTTTTAATGTCCTTATAGAGCAAAACCAAATACCGTATAAATGTAGGGGTGCATTCACGAAGAAAAGAATCTATCAGTAAATCCAAGCTATGATTCAAATGTCTGTATGTATGCGTCCTTTGGCGACTTTGCACGCCTGCAATAAGAATACAAAAAGACATTTAGAAGTGAAATCAAAGTTTAAAATGCACATGTGGCTTTACCAAGCTTAAAGTTCTCAACAATATTTTGTGGCAAGTGTCAGCTACACTTGACCATGAAAATTTGTTTCCGGGCCAAACATAAACAGCACAGCAATGCAGGCTAGTTATAAACAACAAATTATGTATGCCTATTCTACTCTATCACCCCTGGTGAAAAAGATTTCATGATGACAAAAAACTCACTATCATGGTAATTGATCATTTGCAAAAAAGTTGATACCTAAAACCATTGCTTTTTTAATGTCCTTATAGAGCAAAACCAAATACCGTATAAATGTAGGGGTGCATTCACGAAGAAAAGAATCTGTCAGTAAATCCAAGCTATGATTCAAATGTCTGTATGTATGTGTCCTTTGGCGACTTTGCACACCTGTAATAAGAATACAAACAGACATTTAGAAGTGAAATCAAAGTTTAAAATGCACAGGTGGCTTTACCAAGCATATAGTTCTCAAGAATATTGTGAGGCAAGTGTCAGCTACACTTGACCATGAAAATTTGTTTCCGGGCCAAACATAAACAGCACAGCAATGCAGGATAGTTATAGGCAACAAATTATGTACACCATTCTAGTCCAATGCTCTTCAACCGGTGTGCAAGGTGCACCAAAACATGCATGGGGTGCACCAGTACGAAAAGGTATACAAGGGTGCATCACAAACTTTTAATGAACCATTAATATTTGACTTACAAGATATTAGAAAAAAGATGTAGATTTCAACTCATGTACAACACCAAGGTAAACTTTTTCCATGGTTTATACCTGTGTCCAGTTTGATAGTGTCTGTGTTACATTCGGGTGATGTTTGGATATCGAGTGATGATTTTTTCGCCAATGTTTCATAGAAAATTTGCGAACATATGCTTGGAGTTATTTGACAAAATGATATGCATAACAATTTTTCATATCGCTTTTTATCTCAGTTTACCTTTTAATTAAACAGGGTGCATGAGTTCGTCACAACAACTTCAAGGGTTCACCACACCAAAAAAGATTGAAGAGCACTGTTCTAGTCTATCACCCCTATGAAAAACATTTCATGATGACAAAAAACTCACTATCATGGTAATTGATCATTTACAAAAAAGTTGATACCTAAAACCTTTGCTTTTTTAATGTCCTCATTGAGCAAAACCAAATACCGTAGAAAAGTAGGTGTGAAATCACGAAGAAAATAATCTGTCAGTAAATCCAAGCTATGATTCAAATGCCGGTATGTATGTGTGACACACATAATGTGTCCTTTGGCTATTTTGCACGCCTGCAATAAGAATACAAAAAGACATTTAGAAGTGAAATCAAAGTTTAAAATGCACGTGTGGCTTTACCAAGCTTAAAGTTCTCAACAATATTTTGTGGCAAGTGTCAGCTACACTTGACCATGAAAATTTGTTTCCGGGCCAAACATAAACAGCACAGCAATGCAGGCTAGTTATAAACAACAAATTACGTATGCCTATCTACTCTGTCACCCCTGGTGAAAAAGATTTAATGATGACAAAAAACTCACTATCATGGTAATTGATCATTTACAAAAAAGTTGATACCTAAAACCATTGCTTTTTTAATGTCCTTATAGAGCAAAACCAAATACCGTATAAATGTAGGGGTGCATTCACGAAGGAAAGAATCTGTCAGTAAATCCAAGCTATGATTCAAATGTCGGTATGTATGTGTCCTTTGGCGACTTTGCACGCCTGTAATAAGACTACAAAAAGACATTTAGAAGTGAAATCAAAGCTTAAAATGCACATGTGGCTTTACCAAGCTTATAGTTCTCAAGAATATTTTGTGGCAAGTGTCAGCTACACTTGACCATGAAAATTTGTTTCCGGGCCAAACATAAACAGCACAGCAATGCAGGCTAGTTATAAACAACAAAATTATGTATGCCATTCTAGTCTATCACCCCTGGTTAAAAAGATGTCACGATGACAAAAAACCCACTATCATGGTAATTGACCATTTGCAAAAAAGTTGATACCTAAAACCATTGCTTTTTTAATGTCCCTATAGAGCAAAACCAAATACCGTATAAATGTAGGGGTGCATTCACGAAGGAAAGAATCTGTCAGTAAATCCAAGCTATGATTCAAATGTCGGTATGTATGTGTCCCTTGGCGACTTTGCAAGCCTGTAATAAGAATACAAAAAGACATTTAGAAGTGAAATCAAAGCTTAAAATGCACATGTGGCTTTACCAAGCTTATAGTTCTCAACAATATTTTGTGGCAAGTGTCAGCTACACTTGACCATGAAAATTTGTTTCCGGGCCAAACATAAACAGCACAGCAATGCAGGCTAGATATAAACAACAAAATTATGTACCGTATTTTACGGACCATAAGGCGCAACTTAAATCATTTTTTTTCCTCATAAATTGATCGTGCGCCTTATAAGCCGGTGCGCCTAATGTATGGACCAAGTAGTGCTTTATTGCTTTGTTTAATGAGCTTTATACGGTAACCCATACTCCTTAAAATACGTTGCGTTCTATAGCCCGGTGCGCCTTATGTATGAACAAAAAACTAATCAAAGCAATTTATTGACAGTGCGCCTTATAATCGGGTGCGCTTGATGGTCCGTAAAATACGGTATGCCATTCTAGTCTATCACCCCTGGTGAAAAAGATTTCATGATGACAAAAAACTCACTATCATGGTAATTGATCATTTGCAAAAAAGTTGATACCTAAAACCATTGCTTTTTTTGATGTCCTTATAGAGCAAAACCAAATACCGTATAAATGTAGGGGTGCATTCACGAAGAAAAGAATCTGTCAGTAAATCCAAGCTATGATTCAAATGTCTGTATGTATGCGTCCTTTGCACGCCTGCAATAAGAATACAAAAAGACATTTAGAAGTGAAATCAAAGTTTAAAATGCACATGTGGCTTTACCAAGCTTAAAGTTCTCAACAATATTTTGTGGCAAGTGTCAGCTACACTTGACCATGAAAATTTGTTTCCGGGCCAAACATAAACAGCACAGCAATGCAGGCTAGTTATAAACAACAAATTATGTATGCCTATTCTACTCTATCACCCCTGGTGAAAAAGATTTAATGATGACAAAAAACTCACTATCATGGTAATTGATCATTTGCAAAAAAGTTGATACCTAAAACCATTGCTTTTTTAATGTCCTTATAGAGCAAAACCAAATACCGTATAAATGTAGGGGTGCATTCACGAAGGAAAGAATCTGTCAGTAAATCCAAGCTATGATTCAAATGTCTGTCTGTATGTATGTGTCCTTTGGCGACTTTGCACGCCTGTAATAAGAATACAAAAAGACATTTAGAAGTGAAATCAAAGCTTAAAATGCACATGTGGCTTTACCAAGCTTATAGTTCTCAACAATATTTTGTGGCAAGTGTCAGCTACACTTGACCATGAAAATTTGTTTCCGGGCCAAACATAAACAGCACAGCAATGCAGGCTAGATATAAACAACAAAATTATGTACCGTATTTTACGGACCATAAGGCGCAACTTAAATCATTTTTTTTCCTCATAAATTGATCGTGCGCCTTATAAGCCGGTGCGCCTAATGTATGGACCAAGTAGTGCTTTATTGCTTTGTTTAATGAGCTTGATACGGTAACCCATACTCCTTAAAATACGTTGCGTTCTATAGCCCGGTGCGCCTTATGTATGAACAAAAAACTAATCAAAGCAATTTATTGACAGTGCGCCTTATAATCGGGTGCGCTTGATGGTCCGTAAAATACGGTATGCCATTCTAGTCTATCACCCCTGGTGAAAAAGATTTCATGATGACAAAAAACTCACTATCATGGTAATTGATCATTTGCAAAAAAGTTGATACCTAAAACCATTGCTTTTTTGATGTCCTTATAGAGCAAAACCAAATACCGTATAAATGTAGGGGTGCATTCACGAAGAAAAGAATCTGTCAGTAAATCCAAGCTATGATTCAAATGTCTGTATGTATGCGTCCTTTGGCGACTTTGCACGCCTGCAATAAGAATACAAAAAGACATTTAGAAGTGAAATCAAAGTTTAAAATGCACATGTGGCTTTACCAAGCTTAAAGTTCTCAACAATATTTTGTGGCAAGTGTCAGCTACACTTGACCATGAAAATTTGTTTCCGGGCCAAACATAAACAGCACAGCAATGCAGGCTAGTTATAAACAACAAATTATGTATGCCTATTCTACTCTATCACCCCTGGTGAAAAAGATTTAATGATGACAAAAAACTCACTATCATGGTAATTGATCATTTGCAAAAAAGTTGATACCTAAAACCATTGCTTTTTTAATGTCCTTATAGAGCAAAACCAAATACCGTATAAATGTAGGGGTGCATTCACGAAGAAAAGAATCTGTCAGTAAATCCAAGCTATGATTCAAATGTCTGTATGTATGTGTCCTTTGGCGACTTTGCACACCTGTAATAAGAATACAAACATACATTTAGAAGTGAAATCAAAGTTAAAAATGCACATGTGGCTTTACCAAGCATATAGTTCTCAAGAATATTGTGAGGCAAGTGTCAGCTACACTTGACCATGAAAATTTGTTTCCGGGCCAAACATAAACAGCACAGCAATGCAGGATAGTTATAGGCAACAAATTATGTACACCATTCTAGTCCAATGCTCTTCAACCGGTGTGCAAGGTGCACCAGTACGAAAAGGTATACAAGGGTGCATCACAAACTTTTAATGAACCATTAATATTTGACTTACAAGATATTAGAAAAAAGATGTAGGTTTCAACTCATGTACAACACCAAGGTAAACTTTTTCCATGGTTTATACCTGTGTCCAGTTTGATAGTGTCTGTGTTACATTCGGGTGATGTTTGGATATCGAGTGATGATTTTTTCGCCAATGTTTCATAGAAAATTTGCGAACATATGCTTGGAGTTATTTGACAAAATGATATGCATAACAATTTTTCATATCGCTTTTTATCTCAGTTTACCTTTTAAGTAAACAGGGTGCATGAGTTCGTCACAACAACTTCAAGGGTTCACCACACCAAAAAAGATTGAAGAGCACTGTTCTAGTCTATCACCCCTATGAAAAACATTTCATGATGACAAAAAACTCACTATCATGGTAATTGATCATTTACAAAAAAGTTGATACCTAAAACCTTTGCTTTTTTAATGTCCTCATTGAGCAAAACCAAATACCGTAGAAAAGTAGGTGTGAAATCACGAAGAAAAGAATCTGTCAGTAAATCCAGCTATGATTCAAATGCAGGTATGTATGTGTGACACACATAATGTGTCCTTTGGCTATTTTGCACGTCTGTAATAAGAACACAAAAAAACATTTAGAAGTGAAATCAAAGTTTAAAATGCACATGTGGCTTTACCAAGCTTATAGTTCTCAAGAACATTTTGTGGCAAGTGTCAGCTACACTTGACCATGAAAATTTGTTTCCGGGCCAAACATAAATAGCACAGCAATGCAGGCTAGTTATAAACAACAAAATTATGTATGCCATTCTAGTCTATCACCCCTGGTGAAAACGATTTTATGATGACAAAAAACCAAATATCATGGTAATTGATCATTTGCAAAAAAGTTGATACCTAAAACCATTGCTTTTTTAATGTCCTTATAGAGCAAAACCAAATACCGTATAAATGTAGGGGTGCATTCACGAAGAAAAGAATCTGTCAGTAAATCCAAGGTATGATTCAAATGTCTGTAAGTATGTGTCCTTTGGCGACTTTGCACGCCTGTAATAAAAATACAAAAGACATTTAGAAGTGAAATCAAAGCTTAAAATGCACATGTGGCTTTACCAAGCTTATAGTTCTCAACAATATTTTGTGGCAAGTGTCAGCTACACTTGACCATGAAAATTTGTTTCCGGGCCAAACATAAACAGCACAGCAATGCAGGCTAGATATAAACAACAAAATTATGTACCGTATTTTACGGACCATAAGGCGCAACTTAAATCATTTTTTTTCCTCATAAATTGATCGTGCGCCTTATAAGCCGGTGCGCCTAATGTATGGACCAAGTAGTGCTTTATTGCTTTGTTTAATGAGCTTTATACGGTAACCCATACTCCTTAAAATACGTTGCGTTCTATAGCCCGGTGCGCCTTATGTATGAACAAAAAACTAATCAAAGCAATTTATTGACAGTGCGCCTTATAATCGGGTGCGCTTGATGGTCCGTAAAATACGGTATGCCATTCTAGTCTATCACCCCTGGTGAAAAAGATTTCATGATGACAAAAAACTCACTATCATGGTAATTGATCATTTGCAAAAAAGTTGATACCTAAAACCATTGCTTTTTTTGATGTCCTTATAGAGCAAAACCAAATACCGTATAAATGTAGGGGTGCATTCACGAAGAAAAGAATCTGTCAGTAAATCCAAGCTATGATTCAAATGTCTGTATGTATGCGTCCTTTGCACGCCTGCAATAAGAATACAAAAAGACATTTAGAAGTGAAATCAAAGTTTAAAATGCACATGTGGCTTTACCAAGCTTAAAGTTCTCAACAATATTTTGTGGCAAGTGTCAGCTACACTTGACCATGAAAATTTGTTTCCGGGCCAAACATAAACAGCACAGCAATGCAGGCTAGTTATAAACAACAAATTATGTATGCCTATTCTACTCTATCACCCCTGGTGAAAAAGATTTAATGATGACAAAAAACTCACTATCATGGTAATTGATCATTTGCAAAAAAGTTGATACCTAAAACCATTGCTTTTTTAATGTCCTTATAGAGCAAAACCAAATACCGTATAAATGTAGGGGTGCATTCACGAAGGAAAGAATCTGTCAGTAAATCCAAGCTATGATTCAAATGTCGGTATGTATGTGTCCTTTGGCGACTTTGCACGCCTGTAATAAGAATACAAAAAGACATTTAGAAGTGAAATCAAAGCTTAAAATGCACATGTGGCTTTACCAAGCTTATAGTTCTCAACAATATTTTGTGGCAAGTGTCAGCTACACTTGACCATGAAAATTTGTTTCCGGGCCAAACATAAACAGCACAGCAATGCAGGCTAGATATAAACAACAAAACTATGTACCGTATTTTATGGACCATAAGGCGCAACTTAAATCACTTTTTTTCCTCATAAATTGATCGTGCGCCTTATAAGCCGGTGCGCCTAATGTATGGACCAAGTAGTGCTTTATTGCTTTGTTTAATGAGCTTTATACGGTAACCCATACTCCTTAAAATACGTTGCGTTCTATAGCCCGGTGCGCCTTATGTATGAACAAAAAACTAATCAAAGCAATTTATTGACAGTGCGCCTTATAATCGGGTGCGCTTGATGGTCCGTAAAATACGGTATGCCATTCTAGTCTATCACCCCTGGTGAAAAAGATTTCATGATGACAAAAAACTCACTATCATGGTAATTGATCATTTGCAAAAAAGTTGATACCTAAAACCATTGCTTTTTTTGATGTCCTTATAGAGCAAAACCAAATACCGTATAAATGTAGGGGTGCATTCACGAAGAAAAGAATCTGTCAGTAAATCCAAGCTATGATTCAAATGTCTGTATGTATGCGTCCTTTGCACGCCTGCAATAAGAATACAAAAAGACATTTAGAAGTGAAATCAAAGTTTAAAATGCACATGTGGCTTTACCAAGCTTAAAGTTCTCAAGAATATTTTGTGGCAAGTGTCAGCTACACTTGACCATGAAAATTTGTTTCCGGGCCAAACATAAACAGCACAGCAATGCAGGCTAGTTATAAACAACAAATTATGTATGCCTATTCTACTCTATCACCCCTGGTGAAAAAGATTTAATGATGACAAAAAACTCACTATCATGGTAATTGATCATTTGCAAAAAAGTTGATACCTAAAACCATTGCTTTTTTAATGTCCTTATAGAGCAAAACCAAATACCGTATAAATGTAGGGGTGCATTCACGAAGGAAAGAATCTGTCAGTAAATCCAAGCTATGATTCAAATGTCAGTATGTATGTGTCCTTTGGCGACTTTGCACGCCTGTAATAAGAATACAAAAAGACATTTAGAAGTGAAATCAAAGCTTAAAATGCACATGTGGCTTTACCAAGCTTATAGTTCTCAACAATATTTTGTGGCAAGTGTCAGCTACACTTGACCATGAAAATTTGTTTCCGGGCCAAACATAAACAGCACAGCAATGCAGGCTAGATATAAACAACAAAACTATGTACCGTATTTTATGGACCATAAGGCGCAACTTAAATCACTTTTTTTCCTCATAAATTGATCGTGCGCCTTATAAGCCGGTGCGCCTAATGTATGGACCAAGTAGTGCTTTATTGCTTTGTTTAATGAGCTTTATACGGTAACCCATACTCCTTAAAATACGTTGCGTTCTATAGCCCGGTGCGCCTTATGTATGAACAAAAAACTAATCAAAGCAATTTATTGACAGTGCGCCTTATAATCGGGTGCGCTTGATGGTCCGTAAAATACGGTATGCCATTCTAGTCTATCACCCCTGGTGAAAAAGATTTCATGATGACAAAAAACTCACTATCATGGTAATTGATCATTTGCAAAAAAGTTGATACCTAAAACCATTGCTTTTTTGATGTCCTTATAGAGCAAAACCAAATACCGTATAAATGTAGGGGTGCATTCACGAAGAAAAGAATCTGTCAGTAAATCCAAGCTATGATTCAAATGTCTGTATGTATGCGTCCTTTGGCGACTTTGCACGCCTGCAATAAGAATACAAAAAGACATTTAGAAGTGAAATCAAAGTTTAAAATGCACATGTGGCTTTACCAAGCTTAAAGTTCTCAACAATATTTTGTGGCAAGTGTCAGCTACACTTGACCATGAAAATTTGTTTCCGGGCCAAACATAAACAGCACAGCAATGCAGGCTAGTTATAAACAACAAATTACGTATGCCTATTCTACTCTATCACCCCTGGTGAAAAAGATTTCATGATGACAAAAAACTCACTATCATGGTAATTGATCATTTGCAAAAAAGTTGATACCTAAAACCATTGCTTTTTTAATGTCCTTATAGAGCAAAACCAAATACCGTATAAATGTAGGGGTGCATTCACGAAGAAAAGAATCTATCAGTAAATCCAAGCTATGATTCAAATGTCTGTATGTATGCGTCCTTTGGCGACTTTGCACGCCTGCAATAAGAATACAAAAAGACATTTAGAAGTGAAATCAAAGTTTAAAATGCACATGTGGCTTTACCAAGCTTAAAGTTCTCAACAATATTTTGTGGCAAGTGTCAGCTACACTTGACCATGAAAATTTGTTTCCGGGCCAAACATAAACAGCACAGCAATGCAGGCTAGTTATAAACAACAAATTATGTATGCCTATTCTACTCTATCACCCCTGGTGAAAAAGATTTCATGATGACAAAAAACTCACTATCATGGTAATTGATCATTTGCAAAAAAGTTGATACCTAAAACCATTGCTTTTTTAATGTCCTTATAGAGCAAAACCAAATACCGTATAAATGTAGGGGTGCATTCACGAAGAAAAGAATCTGTCAGTAAATCCAAGCTATGATTCAAATGTCTGTATGTATGTGTCCTTTGGCGACTTTGCACACCTGTAATAAGAATACAAACAGACATTTAGAAGTGAAATCAAAGTTTAAAATGCACAGGTGGCTTTACCAAGCATATAGTTCTCAAGAATATTGTGAGGCAAGTGTCAGCTACACTTGACCATGAAAATTTGTTTCCGGGCCAAACATAAACAGCACAGCAATGCAGGATAGTTATAGGCAACAAATTATGTACACCATTCTAGTCCAATGCTCTTCAACCGGTGTGCAAGGTGCACCAAAACATGCATGGGGTGCACCAGTACGAAAAGGTATACAAGGGTGCATCACAAACTTTTAATGAACCATTAATATTTGACTTACAAGATATTAGAAAAAAGATGTAGATTTCAACTCATGTACAACACCAAGGTAAACTTTTTCCATGGTTTATACCTGTGTCCAGTTTGATAATGTCTGTGTTACATTCGGGTGATGTTTGGATATCGAGTGATGATTTTTTCGCCAATGTTTCATAGAAAATTTGCGAACATATGCTTGGAGTTATTTGACAAAATGATATGCATAACAATTTTTCATATCGCTTTTTATCTCAGTTTACCTTTTAATTAAACAGGGTGCATGAGTTCGTCACAACAACTTCAAGGGTTCACCACACCAAAAAAGATTGAAGAGCACTGTTCTAGTCTATCACCCCTATGAAAAACATTTCATGATGACAAAAAACTCACTATCATGGTAATTGATCATTTACAAAAAAGTTGATACCTAAAACCTTTGCTTTTTTAATGTCCTCATTGAGCAAAACCAAATACCGTAGAAAAGTAGGTGTGAAATCACGAAGAAAATAATCTGTCAGTAAATCCAAGCTATGATTCAAATGCCGGTATGTATGTGTGACACACATAATGTGTCCTTTGGCTATTTTGCACGCCTGCAATAAGAATACAAAAAGACATTTAGAAGTGAAATCAAAGTTTAAAATGCACGTGTGGCTTTACCAAGCTTAAAGTTCTCAACAATATTTTGTGGCAAGTGTCAGCTACACTTGACCATGAAAATTTGTTTCCGGGCCAAACATAAACAGCACAGCAATGCAGGCTAGTTATAAACAACAAATTACGTATGCCTATCTACTCTGTCACCCCTGGTGAAAAAGATTTAATGATGACAAAAAACTCACTATCATGGTAATTGATCATTTACAAAAAAGTTGATACCTAAAACCTTTGCTTATTTAATGTCCTCATTGAGCAAAACCAAATACCGTAGAAAAGTAGGTGTGAAATCACGAAGAAAAGAATCTGTCAGTAAATCCAGCCATGATTCAAATGCCGGTATGTATGTGTGACACACATAATGTGTCCTTTGGATATTTTGCACGCCTGCAATAAGAATACAAAAAGACATTTAGAAGTGAAATCAAAGTTTAAAATGCACATGTGGCTTTACCAAGCTTATAGTTCTCAACAATATTTTGTGGTAAGTGTCAGCTACACTTGACCATGAAAATTTGTTTCCGGGCCAAACATAAATAGCACAGCAATGCAGGCTAGTTATAAACAACAAAATTATGTATGCCATTCTAGTCTATCACCCCTGGTGAAAAAGATTTTATGATGACAAAAAACCAAATATCATGGTAATTGATCATTTGCAAAAAAGTTGATACCTAAAACCATTGCTTTTTTAATGTCCTTATAGAGCAAAACCAAATACCGTATAAATGTAGGGGTGCATTCACGAAGAAAAGAATCTGTCAGTAAATCCAAGCTATGATTCAAATGTCTGTATGTATGTGTCCTTTGGCGACTTTGCACGCCTGTAATAAAAATACAAAAAGACATTTAGAAGTGAAATCAAAGTTTTTTCTTAGTAAACTGAAAAACTGAGTCATCGGCAGACAATGTTTCCAAGTTAAATTGAAACTCAAACTTTTAGAATATTATTCCAAAAACGAGTTACCAAACGATTTTGTCTTTGATCTTCATAATTTTGCGACAAAACGACCAAAAACAGTCTCAATTTTTAAGATAAAAATTTTCGCCACGTCTGTTTACAAACAGCTGATCGCTGATGATGCAATGTTTATTTTCACAGTTGTTCAATAAATATGTTTCGCGCTCAATATCTTTCGAAAATAAATGCATATTAACGAACTCCTGAACTTGCTATTCCATCGAGGCGTAAAAGTTTAACTTGCAAATCACTTTTGCAGCAAAAAGACGCACTAACATCGTTCTTAGGCCAATGAAACGGTACTTCTTTATTTGAGTTTGCATTCGGCAAAACGTCATCACGCGATCAATTTTTTCAAAAAAAAAGAATTTATTACCCATTTATTGGCACAAAACAAAATCGGACATAGCAAGCAGTAGCTCAATTTCGGCACTGGAAACTTCTGGAAAAATTTTACGTCATAACTAAACACTGAAATCATATTTGCCAAACTCATGAATTATTGCGTCACGTTAATTAGATTCAGAAAACTTCACTAATAAAGTTTTTAAACAACTTCGGCAAATTAAAACACAAAATATTATTCTAACTCCAAAAGTGCAATTTTTTCCCCCAAATTCATGCCGCAATTGATAACAAAGTATTTTTTTATGGTATCACTTTTCATGACATTGTCATTAGTGCGTGACCAAATTTCCACAAAAAGCTTGTAAACAAACATTTTTGACAAATCTCAACGGTTACATGTGATTTTATGGACTCCTTTTATTCTATGTTTAAATCAATCTCTACCTGCCTTCTCAAGAAACAACGCAAACATAATCAAGAGATACTTTACAAAATGCAAAACAACACTGATCAATCTAGAAGAAAACTTTATTCACGCCAAAAACATGCAACAGATTTTGAACACAAGCGAAAACATACAAAATAGTATCGACTAAAAAATGACATTTCATTTACTGGAAGCATGCCTTCTACAAAACACACCTTCTATTAAAACTATTTCAGCAACCTAACTGTCTGAAGCGATGCAATGTCAAATGTTTTCAAGCAGGCAGGTTTGCAAAATCAAGGGACACACTAATGAACATATACAGCAATTAGGCTACAAATACAAAGTAGAAACAATAATTGGTGCTGAAAGGATAGGGGTTTGTATCCACATAAGTTAGCCTGTTTGAATCAAAACATAAAAATAACGGCTGGAATTTGAATGTAAGATGTCTTATCAAATGTTACCTTCTGAGACCAACACATTAACCCAGAAATGAAAAACGGAAAGACACAATCCCAGTACTATACTCACATGTGGCTTAAAGAGTGCAAATCTGAAAGTATGTTTTTTGACGGGTTTCAATTACACAGCTTTAAAAACTTACAGCGAAGAAAAAGATGCGGAACCCATGGGTTTAGCATATGTATCCTTCGGCTACTTTGCACGCCTGCAATAAGAATACAAAAAGACATTTAGAAGTGAAATCAAAGTTTAAAATGCACATGTGGCTTTACCAAGCTTATAGTTCTCAAGAATATTTTGTGGCAAGTGTCAGCTACACTTGACCATGAAAATTTGTTTCCGGGCCAAACATAAACAGCACAGCAATGCAGGCTAGTTATAAACAACAAAATTATGTATGCCATTCTAGTCTATCACCCCTGGTTAAAAAGATGTCACGATGACAAAAAACCCACTATCATGGTAATTGACCATTTGCAAAAAAGTTGATACCTAAAACCATTGCTTTTTTAATGTCCTTATAGAGCAAAACCAAATACCGTATAAATGTAGGGGTGCATTCACGAAGGAAAGAATCTGTCAGTAAATCCAAGCTATGATTCAAATGTCGGTATGTATGTGTCCTTTGGCGACTTTGCACGCCTGTAATAAGAATACAAAAAGACATTTAGAAGTGAAATCAAAGCTTAAAATGCACATGTGGCTTTACCAAGCTTATAGTTCTCAACAATATTTTGTGGCAAGTGTCAGCTACACTTGACCATGAAAATTTGTTTCCGGGCCAAACATAAACAGCACAGCAATGCAGGCTAGATATAAACAACAAAATTATGTACCGTATTTTACGGACCATAAGGCGCAACTTAAATCATTTTTTTTCCTCATAAATTGATCGTGCGCCTTATAAGCCGGTGCGCCTAATGTATGGACCAAGTAGTGCTTTATTGCTTTGTTTAATGAGCTTTATACGGTAACCCATACTCCTTAAAATACGTTGCGTTCTATAGCCCGGTGCGCCTTATGTATGAACAAAAAACTAATCAAAGCAATTTATTGACAGTGCGCCTTATAATCGGGTGCGCTTGATGGTCCGTAAAATACGGTATGCCATTCTAGTCTATCACCCCTGGTGAAAAAGATTTCATGATGACAAAAAACTCACTATCATGGTAATTGATCATTTGCAAAAAAGTTGATACCTAAAACCATTGCTTTTTTTGATGTCCTTATAGAGCAAAACCAAATACCGTATAAATGTAGGGGTGCATTCACGAAGAAAAGAATCTGTCAGTAAATCCAAGCTATGATTCAAATGTCTGTATGTATGCGTCCTTTGCACGCCTGCAATAAGAATACAAAAAGACATTTAGAAGTGAAATCAAAGTTTAAAATGCACATGTGGCTTTACCAAGCTTAAAGTTCTCAACAATATTTTGTGGCAAGTGTCAGCTACACTTGACCATGAAAATTTGTTTCCGGGCCAAACATAAACAGCACAGCAATGCAGGCTAGTTATAAACAACAAATTATGTATGCCTATTCTACTCTATCACCCCTGGTGAAAAAGATTTAATGATGACAAAAAACTCACTATCATGGTAATTGATCATTTGCAAAAAAGTTGATACCTAAAACCATTGCTTTTTTAATGTCCTTATAGAGCAAAACCAAATACCGTATAAATGTAGGGGTGCATTCACGAAGAAAAGAATCTGTCAGTAAATCCAAGCTATGATTCAAATGTCTGTATGTATGCGTCCTTTGGCGACTTTGCACGCCTGCAATAAGAATACAAAAAGACATTTAGAAGTGAAATCAAAGTTTAAAATGCACATGTGGCTTTACCAAGCTTAAAGTTCTCAACAATATTTTGTGGCAAGTGTCAGCTACACTTGACCATGAAAATTTGTTTCCGGGCCAAACATAAACAGCACAGCAATGCAGGCTAGTTATAAACAACAAATTATGTATGCCTAATCTACTCTATCACCCCTGGTGAAAAAGATTTAATGATGACAAAAAACTCACTATCATGGTAATTGATCATTTGCAAAAAAGTTGATACCTAAAACCATTGCTTTTTTAATGTCCTTATAGAGCAAAACCAAATACCGTATAAATGTAGGGGTGCATTCACGAAGAAAAGAATCTGTCAGTAAATCCAAGCTATGATTCAAATGTCTGTATGTATGTGTCCTTTGGCGACTTTGCACACCTGTAATAAGAATACAAACAGACATTTAGAAGTGAAATCAAAGTTTAAAATGCACAGGTGGCTTTACCAAGCATATAGTTCTCAAGAATATTGTGAGGCAAGTGTCAGCTACACTTGACCATGAAAATTTGTTTCCGGGCCAAACATAAACAGCACAGCAATGCAGGATAGTTATAGGCAACAAATTATGTACACCATTCTAGTCCAATGCTCTTCAACCGGTGTGCAAGGTGCACCAAAACATGCATGGGGTGCACCAGTACGAAAAGGTATACAAGGGTGCATCACAAACTTTTAATGAACCATTAATATTTGACTTACAAGATATTAGAAAAAAGATGTAGATTTCAACTCATGTACAACACCAAGGTAAACTTTTTCCATGGTTTATACCTGTGTCCAGTTTGATAGTGTCTGTGTTACATTCGGGTGATGTTTGGATATCGAGTGATGATTTTTCCGCCAATGTTTCATAGAAAATTTGCGAACATATGCTTGGAGTTATTTGACAAAATGATATGCATAACAATTTTTCATATCGCTTTTTATCTCAGTTTACCTTTTAAGTAAACAGGGTGCATGAGTTCGTCACAACAACTTCAAGGGTTCACCACACCAAAAAAGATTGAAGAGCACTGTTCTAGTCTATCACCCCTATGAAAAACATTTCATGATGACAAAAAACTCACTATCATGGTAATTGATCATTTACAAAAAAGTTGATACCTAAAACCTTTGCTTTTTTAATGTCCTCATTGAGCAAAACCAAATACCGTAGAAAAGTAGGTGTGAAATCAGGAAGAAAAGAATCTGTCAGTAAATCCAAGGTATGATTCAAATGTCTGTAAGTATGTGTCCTTTGGCGACTTTGCACGCCTGTAATAAAAATACAAAAAGACATTTAGAAGTGAAATCAAAGTTTTTTCTTAGTAAACTGAAAAACTGAGTCATCGGCAGACAATGTTTCCAAGTTAAATTGAAACTCAAACTTTTAGAATATTATTCCAAAAACGAGTTACCAAACGATTTTGTCTTTGATCTTCATAATTTTGCGACAAAATGACCAAAAACAGTCTCAATTTTTAAGATAAAAATTTTCGCCACGTCTGTTTACAAACAGCTGATCGCTGATGACGCAATGTTTATTTTCACAGTTGTTCAATAAATATGTTTCGCGCTCAATATCTTTCGAAAATAAATGCATATTAACGAACTCCTGAACTTGCTATTCCATCGAGGCGTAAAAGTTTAACTTGCAAATCACTTTTGCAGCAAAAAGACGCACTACTATCGTTCTTAGGCCAATGAAACGGTACTTCTTTATTTGAGTTTGCATTCGGCAAAACGTCATCACGCGATCATTTTTTTCAAAAAAAAGAATTGATTACCCATTTATTGGCACAAAACAAAATCGGACATAGCAAGCAGTAGCTCAATTTCGGCACTGGAAACTTCTGGAAAAATTTTACGTCATAACTAAACACTGAAATCATATTTGCCAAACTCATGAATTATTGCGTCACGTTAATTAGATTCAGAAAACTTCACTAATAAAGTTTTTAAACAACTTCGGCAAATTAAAACACAAAATATTATTCTAACTCCAAAAGTGCAATTTTTTCCCCCAAATTCATGCCGCAATTGATAACAAAGTATTTTTTTATGGTATCACTTTTCATGACATTGTCATTAGTGCGTGACCAAATTTCCACAAAAAGCTTGTAAACAAACATTTTTGACAAATCTCAACGGTTACATGTGATTTTATGGACTCCTTTTATTCTATGTTTAAATCAATCTCTACCTGCCTTCTCAAGAAACAACGCAAACATAATCAAGAGATACTTTACAAAATGCAAAACAACACTGATTAATCTAGAAGAAAACTTTATTCACGCCAAAAACATGCAACAGATTTTGAAAACATACAAAGTAGTATCGACTAAAAAATGACATTTCATTTACTGGAAGCATGCCTTCTACAAAACACACCTTCTATTAAAACTATTTCAGCAACCTTACTGTCTGAAGCGATGCAATGTCAAATGTTTTCAAGCAGGCAGGTTTGTAAAATCAAGGGACACACTAATGAACATATACAGCAATTAGGCTACAAATACAAAGTAGAAACAATAATTGGTGCTGAAAGGATAGGGGTTTGTATCCACATAAGTTAGCCTGTTTGAATCAAAACATAAAAATAACGGCTGGAATTTGAATGTAAGATGTCTTATCAAATGTTACCTTCTGAGACCAACACATTAACCCAGAAATGAAAAACGGAAAGACACAATCCCAGTACTATACTCACATGTGGCTTAAAGAGTGCAAATCTGAAAGTATGTTTTTTGACGGGTTTCAATTACACAGCTTTAAAAACTTACAGCGAAGAAAAAGATGCGGAACCCATGGGTTTAGCAGATGTATCCTTCGGCTACTTTGCACGCCTGCAATAAGAATACAAAAAGACATTTAGAAGTGAAATCAAAGTTTAAAATGCACATGTGGCTTTACCAAGCTTATAGTTCTCAAGAATATTTTGTGGCAAGTGTCAGCTACACTTGACCATGAAAATTTGTTTCCGGGCCAAACATAAACAGCACAGCAATGCAGGCTAGTTATAAACAACAAAATTATGTATGCCATTCTAGTCTATCACCCCTGGTTAAAAAGATGTCACGATGACAAAAAACCCACTATCATGGTAATTGACCATTTGCAAAAAAGTTGATACCTAAAACCATTGCTTTTTTAATGTCCTTATAGAGCAAAACCAAATACCGTATAAATGTAGGGGTGCATTCACGAAGGAAAGAATCTGTCAGTAAATCCAAGCTATGATTCAAATGTCGGTATGTATGTGTCCTTTGGCGACTTTGCACGCCTGTAATAAGAATACAAAAAGACATTTAGAAGTGAAATCAAAGCTTAAAATGCACATGTGGCTTTACCAAGCTTATAGTTCTCAACAATATTTTGTGGCAAGTGTCAGCTACACTTGACCATGAAAATTTGTTTCCGGGCCAAACATAAACAGCACAGCAATGCAGGCTAGATATAAACAACAAAATTATGTACCGTATTTTACGGACCATAAGGCGCAACTTAAATCATCTTTTTTCCTCATAAATTGATCGTGCGCCTTATAAGCCGGTGCGCCTAATGTATGGACCAAGTAGTGCTTTATTGCTTTGTTTAATGAGCTTTATACGGTAACCCATACTCCTTAAAATACGTTGCATTCTATAGCCCGGTGCGCCTTATGTATGAACAAAAAACTAATCAAAGCAATTTATTGACAGTGCGCCTTATAATCGGGTGCGCTTGATGGTCCGTAAAATATGGTATGCCATTCTAGTCTATCACCCCTGGTGAAAAAGATTTCATGATGACAAAAAACTCACTATCATGGTAATTGATCATTTGCAAAAAAGTTGATACCTAAAACCATTGCTTTTTTTGATGTCCTTATAGAGCAAAACCAAATACCGTATAAATGTAGGGGTGCATTCACGAAGAAAAGAATCTGTCAGTAAATCCAAGCTATGATTCAAATGTCTGTATGTATGCGTCCTTTGGCGACTTTGCACGCCTGCAATAAGAATACAAAAAGACATTTAGAAGTGAAATCAAAGTTTAAAATGCACATGTGGCTTTACCAAGCTTAAAGTTCTCAACAATATTTTGTGGCAAGTGTCAGCTACACTTGACCATGAAAATTTGTTTCCGGGCCAAACATAAACAGCACAGCAATGCAGGCTAGTTATAAACAACAAATTATGTATGCCTATTCTACTCTATCACCCCTGGTGAAAAAGATTTAATGATGACAAAAAACTCACTATCATGGTAATTGATCATTTGCAAAAAAGTTGATACCTAAAACCATTGCTTTTTTAATGTCCTTATACAGCAAAACCAAATACCGTATAAATGTAGGGGTGCATTCACGAAGAAAAGAATCTGTCAGTAAATCAAAGCTATGATTCAAATGTCTGTATGTATGTGTCCTTTGGCGACTTTGCACACCTGTAATAAGAATACAAACAGACATTTAGAAGTGAAATCAAAGTTTAAAATGCACAGGTGGCTTTACCAAGCATATAGTTCTCAAGAATATTGTGAGGCAAGTGTCAGCTACACTTGACCATGAAAATTTGTTTCCGGGCCAAACATAAACAGCACAGCAATGCAGGATAGTTATAGGCAACAAATTATGTACACCATTCTAGTCCAATGCTCTTCAACCGGTGTGCAAGGTGCACCAGTACGAAAAAGTATACAAGGGTGCATCACAAACTTTTAATGAACCATTAATATTTGACTTACAAGATATTAGAAAAAAGATGTAGGTTTCAACTCATGTACAACACCAAGGTAAACTTTTTCCATGGTTTATACCTGTGTCCAGTTTGATAGTGTCTGTGTTACATTCGGGTGATGTTTGGATATCGAGTGATGATTTTTTCGCCAATGTTTCATAGAAAATTTGCGAACATATGCTTGGAGTTATTTGACAAAATGATATGCATAACAATTTTTCATATCGCTTTTTATCTCAGTTTACCTTTTAAGTAAACAGGGTGCATGAGTTCGTCACAACAACTTCAAGGGTTCACCACACCAAAAAAGATTGAAGAGCACTGTTCTAGTCTATCACCCCTATGAAAAACATTTCATGATGACAAAAAACTCACTATCATGGTAATTGATCATTTACAAAAAAGTTGATACCTAAAACCTTTGCTTTTTTAATGTCCTCATTGAGCAAAACCAAATACCGTAGAAAAGTAGGTGTGAAATCACGAAGAAAAGAATCTGTCAGTAAATCCAGCTATGATTCAAATGCCGGTATGTATGTGTGACACACATAATGTGTCCTTTGGCTAGTTTGCACGTCTGTAATAAGAACACAAAAAAACATTTAGAAGTGAAATCAAAGTTTAAAATGCACATGTGGCTTTACCAAGCTTATAGTTCTCAAGAACATTTTGTGGCAAGTGTCAGCTACACTTGACCATGAAAATTTGTTTCCGGGCCAAACATAAATAGCACAGCAATGCAGGCTAGTTATAAACAACAAAATTATGTATGCCATTCTAGTCTATCACCCCTGGTGAAAACGATTTTATGATGACAAAAAACCAAATATCATGGTAATTGATCATTTGCAAAAAAGTTGATACCTAAAACCATTGCTTTTTTAATGTCCTTATAGAGCAAAACCAAATACCGTATAAATGTAGGGGTGCATTCACGAAGAAAAGAATCTGTCAGTAAATCCAAGGTATGATTCAAATGTCTGTAAGTATGTGTCCTTTGGCGACTTTGCACGCCTGTAATAAAAATACAAAAAGACATTTAGAAGTGAAATCAAAGTTTTTTCTTAGTAAACTGAAAAACTGAGTCATCGGCAGACAATGTTTCCAAGTTAAATTGAAACTCAAACTTTTAGAATATTATTCCAAAAACGAGTTACCAAACGATTTTGTCTTTGATCTTCATAATTTTGCGACAAAACGACCAAAAACAGTCTCAATTTTTAAGATAAAAATTTTCGCCACGTCTGTTTACAAACAGCTGATCGCTGATGACGCAATGTTTATTTTCACAGTTGTTCAATAAATATGTTTCGCGCTCAATATCTTTCGAAAATAAATGCATATTAACGAACTCCTGAACTTGCTATTCCATCGAGGCGTAAAAGTTTAACTTGCAAATCACTTTTGCAGCAAAAAGACGCACTACTATCGTTCTTAGGCCAATGAAACGGTACTTCTTTATTTGAGTTTGCATTCGGCAAAACGTCATCACGCGATCAATTTTTTCAAAAAAAAGAATTTATTACCCATTTATTGGCACAAAACAAAATCGGACATAGCAAGCAGTAGCTCAATTTCGGCACTGGAAACTTCTGGAAAAATTTTACGTCATAACTAAACACTGAAATCATATTTGCCAAACTCATGAATTATTGCGTCACGTTAATTAGATTCAGAAAACTTCACTAATAAAGTTTTTAAACAACTTCGGCAAATTAAAACACAAAATATTATTCTAACTCCAAAAGTGCAATTTATTCCCCAAATTCATGCCGCAATTGATAACAAAGTATTTTTTTATGGTATCACTTTTCATGACATTGTCATTAGTGCGTGACCAAATTTCCACAAAAAGCTTGTAAACAAACATTTTTGACAAATCTCAACGGTTACATGTGATTTTATGGACTCCTTTTATTCTATGTTTAAATCAATCTCTACCTGCCTTCTCAAGAAACAACGCAAACATAATCAAGAGATACTTTACAAAATGCAAAACAACACTGATTAATCTAGAAGAAAACTTTATTCACGCCAAAAACATGCAACAGATTTTGAAAACATACAAAGTAGTATCGACTAAAAAATGACATTTCATTTACTGGAAGCATGCCTTCTACAAAACACACCTTCTATTAAAACTATTTCAGCAACCTTACTGTCTGAAGCGATGCAATGTCAAATGTTTTCAAGCAGGCAGGTTTGTAAAATCAAGGGACACACTAATGAACATATACAGCAATTAGGCTACAAATACAAAGTAGAAACAATAATTGGTGCTGAAAGGATAGGGGTTTGTATCCACATAAGTTAGCCTGTTTGAATCAAAACATAAAAATAACGGCTGGAATTTGAATGTAAGATGTCTTATCAAATGTTACCTTCTGAGACCAACACATTAACCCAGAAATGAAAAACGGAAAGACACAATCCCAGTACTATACTCACATGTGGCTTAAAGAGTGCAAATCTGAAAGTATGTTTTTTGACGGGTTTCAATTACACAGCTTTAAAAACTTACAGCGAAGAAAAAGATGCGGAACCCATGGGTTTAGCAGATGTATCCTTCGGCTACTTTGCACGCCTGCAATAAGAATACAAAAAGACATTTAGAAGTGAAATCAAAGTTTAAAATGCACATGTGGCTTTACCAAGCTTATAGTTCTCAAGAATATTTTGTGGCAAGTGTCAGCTACACTTGACCATGAAAATTTGTTTCCGGGCCAAACATAAACAGCACAGCAATGCAGGCTAGTTATAAACAACAAAATTATGTATGCCATTCTAGTCTATCACCCCTGGTTAAAAAGATGTCACGATGACAAAAAACCCACTATCATGGTAATTGACCATTTGCAAAAAAGTTGATACCTAAAACCATTGCTTTTTTAATGTCCTTATAGAGCAAAACCAAATACCGTATAAATGTAGGGGTGCATTCACGAAGGAAAGAATCTGTCAGTAAATCCAAGCTATGATTCAAATGTCGGTATGTATGTGTCCTTTGGCGACTTTGCACGCCTGTAATAAGAATACAAAAAGACATTTAGAAGTGAAATCAAAGCTTAAAATGCACATGTGGCTTTACCAAGCTTATAGTTCTCAACAATATTTTGTGGCAAGTGTCAGCTACACTTGACCATGAAAATTTGTTTCCGGGCCAAACATAAACAGCACAGCAATGCAGGCTAGATATAAACAACAAAATTATGTACCGTATTTTACGGACCATAAGGCGCAACTTAAATCATCTTTTTTCCTCATAAATTGATCGTGCGCCTTATAAGCCGGTGCGCCTAATGTATGGACCAAGTAGTGCTTTATTGCTTTGTTTAATGAGCTTTATACGGTAACCCATACTCCTTAAAATACGTTGCATTCTATAGCCCGGTGCGCCTTATGTATGAACAAAAAACTAATCAAAGCAATTTATTGACAGTGCGCCTTATAATCGGGTGCGCTTGATGGTCCGTAAAATATGGTATGCCATTCTAGTCTATCACCCCTGGTGAAAAAGATTTCATGATGACAAAAAACTCACTATCATGGTAATTGATCATTTGCAAAAAAGTTGATACCTAAAACCATTGCTTTTTTTGATGTCCTTATAGAGCAAAACCAAATACCGTATAAATGTAGGGGTGCATTCACGAAGAAAAGAATCTGTCAGTAAATCCAAGCTATGATTCAAATGTCTGTATGTATGCGTCCTTTGGCGACTTTGCACGCCTGCAATAAGAATACAAAAAGACATTTAGAAGTGAAATCAAAGTTTAAAATGCACATGTGGCTTTACCAAGCTTAAAGTTCTCAACAATATTTTGTGGCAAGTGTCAGCTACACTTGACCATGAAAATTTGTTTCCGGGCCAAACATAAACAGCACAGCAATGCAGGCTAGTTATAAACAACAAATTATGTATGCCTATTCTACTCTATCACCCCTGGTGAAAAAGATTTAATGATGACAAAAAACTCACTATCATGGTAATTGATCATTTGCAAAAAAGTTGATACCTAAAACCATTGCTTTTTTAATGTCCTTATACAGCAAAACCAAATACCGTATAAATGTAGGGGTGCATTCACGAAGAAAAGAATCTGTCAGTAAATCAAAGCTATGATTCAAATGTCTGTATGTATGTGTCCTTTGGCGACTTTGCACACCTGTAATAAGAATACAAACAGACATTTAGAAGTGAAATCAAAGTTTAAAATGCACAGGTGGCTTTACCAAGCATATAGTTCTCAAGAATATTGTGAGGCAAGTGTCAGCTACACTTGACCATGAAAATTTGTTTCCGGGCCAAACATAAACAGCACAGCAATGCAGGATAGTTATAGGCAACAAATTATGTACACCATTCTAGTCCAATGCTCTTCAACCGGTGTGCAAGGTGCACCAGTACGAAAAAGTATACAAGGGTGCATCACAAACTTTTAATGAACCATTAATATTTGACTTACAAGATATTAGAAAAAAGATGTAGGTTTCAACTCATGTACAACACCAAGGTAAACTTTTTCCATGGTTTATACCTGTGTCCAGTTTGATAGTGTCTGTGTTACATTCGGGTGATGTTTGGATATCGAGTGATGATTTTTTCGCCAATGTTTCATAGAAAATTTGCGAACATATGCTTGGAGTTATTTGACAAAATGATATGCATAACAATTTTTCATATCGCTTTTTATCTCAGTTTACCTTTTAAGTAAACAGGGTGCATGAGTTCGTCACAACAACTTCAAGGGTTCACCACACCAAAAAAGATTGAAGAGCACTGTTCTAGTCTATCACCCCTATGAAAAACATTTCATGATGACAAAAAACTCACTATCATGGTAATTGATCATTTACAAAAAAGTTGATACCTAAAACCTTTGCTTTTTTAATGTCCTCATTGAGCAAAACCAAATACCGTAGAAAAGTAGGTGTGAAATCACGAAGAAAAGAATCTGTCAGTAAATCCAGCTATGATTCAAATGCCGGTATGTATGTGTGACACACATAATGTGTCCTTTGGCTAGTTTGCACGTCTGTAATAAGAACACAAAAAAACATTTAGAAGTGAAATCAAAGTTTAAAATGCACATGTGGCTTTACCAAGCTTATAGTTCTCAAGAACATTTTGTGGCAAGTGTCAGCTACACTTGACCATGAAAATTTGTTTCCGGGCCAAACATAAATAGCACAGCAATGCAGGCTAGTTATAAACAACAAAATTATGTATGCCATTCTAGTCTATCACCCCTGGTGAAAACGATTTTATGATGACAAAAAACCAAATATCATGGTAATTGATCATTTGCAAAAAAGTTTATACCTAAAACCATTGCTTTTTTAATGTCCTTATAGAGCAAAACCAAATACCGTATAAATGTAGGGGTGCATTCACGAAGAAAAGAATCTGTCAGTAAATCCAAGGTATGATTCAAATGTCTGTAAGTATGTGTCCTTTGGCGACTTTGCACGCCTGTAATAAAAATACAAAAAGACATTTAGAAGTGAAATCAAAGTTTTTTCTTAGTAAACTGAAAAACTGAGTCATCGGCAGACAATGTTTCCAAGTTAAATTGAAACTCAAACTTTTAGAATATTATTCCAAAAACGAGTTACCAAACGATTTTGTCTTTGATCTTCATAATTTTGCGACAAAACGACCAAAAACAGTCTCAATTTTTAAGATAAAAATTTTCGCCACGTCTGTTTACAAACAGCTGATCGCTGATGACGCAATGTTTATTTTCACAGTTGTTCAATAAATATGTTTCGCGCTCAATATCTTTCGAAAATAAATGCATATTAACGAACTCCTGAACTTGCTATTCCATCGAGGCGTAAAAGTTTAACTTGCAAATCACTTTTGCAGCAAAAAGACGCACTACTATCGTTCTTAGGCCAATGAAACGGTACTTCTTTATTTGAGTTTGCATTCGGCAAAACGTCATCACGCGATCAATTTTTTCAAAAAAAAGAATTTATTACCCATTTATTGGCACAAAACAAAATCGGACATAGCAAGCAGTAGCTCAATTTCGGCACTGGAAACTTCTGGAAAAATTTTACGTCATAACTAAACACTGAAATCATATTTGCCAAACTCATGAATTATTGCGTCACGTTAATTAGATTCAGAAAACTTCACTAATAAAGTTTTTAAACAACTTCGGCAAATTAAAACACAAAATATTATTCTAACTCCAAAAGTGCAATTTATTCCCCAAATTCATGCCGCAATTGATAACAAAGTATTTTTTTATGGTATCACTTTTCATGACATTGTCATTAGTGCGTGACCAAATTTCCACAAAAAGCTTGTAAACAAACATTTTTGACAAATCTCAACGGTTACATGTGATTTTATGGACTCCTTTTATTCTATGTTTAAATCAATCTCTACCTGCCTTCTCAAGAAACAACGCAAACATAATCAAGAGATACTTTACAAAATGCAAAACAACACTGATCAATCTAGAAGAAAACTTTATTCACGCCAAAAACATGCAACAGATTTTGAACACAAGCGAAAACATACAAAATAGTATCGACTAAAAAATGACATTTCATTTACTGGAAGCATGCCTTCTACAAAACACACCTTCTATTAAAACTATTTCAGCAACCTTACTGTCTGAAGCGATGCCATGTCAAATGTTTTCAAGCAGGCAGGTTTGTAAAATCAAGGGACACACTAATGAACATATACAGCAATTAGGCTACAAATACAAAGTAGAAACAACAATTGGTGCTGAAAGGATAGGGGTTTGTATCCACATAAGTTAGCCTGTTTGAATCAAAACATAAAAATAACGGCTGGAATTTGAATGTAAGATGTCTTATCAAATGTTACCTTCTGAGACCAACACATTAACCCAGAAATGAAAAACGGAAAGACACAATCCCAGTACTATACTCACATGTGGCTTAAAGAGTGCAAATCTGAAAGTATGTTTTTTGACGGGTTTCAATTACACAGTATAACAAAGTATTGCTCATCCAGCAGTTTTTATTATAAATAATCGACGTTTCGACGTCCTATACAAGACGCCTTCATCAGGATAATGACGTAACTTGGAGAACAAAATTCTTATAAAGCGACAAATTGCAAAACACACACACAAAAATAGCGATAAGAAGATCGCGCGGCTGCAAACTCGCACCACGCAATGATAACACAGCTCAGTGCTGTAAAAGCGCCCGATAATTTATCGGCATTAGAACATCTGTTTTAACGTTCATTGTGTTGGCGCGTGAATGGATGTTCCAAGACTCTAGGAAACTGCGCTTGTGGTAATCAGTTTCCTTCACCAACACCTGTGCAGCAGAAAAATTAATGCTGTGGTGGTGAGTAGTTGCATGGTTTGCCAACGCTGATTTCTTGGCATCATTCTTGCCCACATCCCTTTCGTGCTCCTTCCGGCGCGTATTAAGACTTCTGCCCGTTTCACCGATGTAAATTTCGTCACAATCTCCGCACGGTATAGCATAAACCACACCCCTTGTCGCAGTAGCATCTAGCGGGTCTTTTGGGTGCGACAGAATCTGACGTAGGGTGTTTGCTGGTTTGACCCCAACCGATACACCGAAATCGGTCAACATACGACGGATTATATCTGTCAACCCTGGTATATAGGGTAAGGTGACGAAGGCACGTTCTTTGCACTGGATCTGTTTCCGTGAAACCTTCTTATTTTCACGGAGAATCCAGTTCGGGTAGTCATTTAACCGCAAGGTCTCATTTACCCTGTGCAACTCCGATTGGAGCAGTGCAGGGTCTGTCGTCAAGCGAACGGCCTGGTCTTTAAGCGCTTTGACAACAGCCCTTTTTTGGTATAATGGATGATGGGATTTAAAGTGTAAATAGCGCGTGGTACTGGTCGGCTTGTGGTACACACGCGTGGAAAGTTTACCATCCGCCGCTTTCAAAATTTCCACATCTAGAAACGGAAGACTGTTGTTACTTTCCAATTCCATAGTGAATGTAATTCCTCGTTGCACATTGTTCAAATGTCGCAGAAACTCTGTTACCCGGTGTTTATGAATGATACAGAATGTATCATCTACATACCGTCGCCAAAACCGTGGTGGTGTGGTAAAAGTTTGCAGGGCACGTTCCTCCACAGACTCCATGACCATGTTGGCAACGGCCACTGACACAGGAGAGCCCATGGCCGTGCCATACATTTGCTTGTAAAAGGAACCTCTGAATCTGAAGTATGTTTGTTCCAAACAAATCTCAAGCCCCCTATGTATATCTTCATGAGTCCATGTGGTCCTGTCTTTAAGGCTGTAATCATCGAGTAAACGCGACTCCGTTATCTCCAATGCTAGATCGATTGGTACGTTGGTAAACAACGAAGTAACATCAAATGAAACCAACGTTTCGTCTTCACACAATGATTGTTGCGCATTCAAATCTTTCACAAACTCTGCAGAATTTCTGACGGTAAATTCCGTGTTTCCGACCAACGGTGCTAAAAGTCGCGCTAGATATTTGGCTAGGTTGTAAGTGGGGCTTCCAATAAACGACACAATTGGACGTAGAGGTACATTCTTCTTGTGGACTTTCGGCAATCCATATAACCTTGGAGCAGAACCATCTGTGCTGTGCAGGTGGTGAAACATCGCATCGGAGATGCGGAATGGCCTTCATTCGACTGCGTATAGGCCTCTCTCACCATCGGATAAGGGAATGCTCTCAGCTCTCAGAAGAGCTTTTGCGCAGATTAGCCGCAATTCTATCACACCATCACATGTGTCGCTTTGAACTGTATGTTAAATCGGGTAACGAAGCCCTTCAACATCAACTCAAGATTAACACGGAACGTCACCTATGTTCGATTGCCCCAAAACGCAAGGAAGCCACAAATGCAACCGGAATGCTTCAAAAGAAAAATTGGGTCGTTAATCTGTCCAGCTATCAGCCGAATGAAGTGGAGCTAAAGGTTCTGCAACTAGGAACCAACTTTGCAGTTGCACCAAAACAGTTCCGAAGGCAAGTATGTTGGCCTGTGTTGAGAAGGGTATATATTCTTTGCCGATGCATGTTAAAACTTTAATACAAAGCAAGCTCGTCAATTGTATTAAAAGTCACAGGGGCAATACTTGTAATCTTACGACATCCGAGCGTCGTGCAGTCACAGATCTCAAAGCCAATGACGACATTACTATTCTACCCGCTGACAAAGGTAATAGTACTGTTATTTTG
>NC_137256.1:27910305-28066278 GCF_965637545.1 Phallusia mammillata | reverse complement strand
GCTCGTCAATTGTATTAAAAGTCACAGGGGCAATACTTGTAATCTTACGACATCCGAGCGTCGTGCAGTCACAGATCTCAAAGCCAATGACGACATTACTATTCTACCCGCTGACAAAGGTAATAGTACTGTTATTTTGGACCGCAAGGTTTATGACGACAAAATTCAAGAGCTTTTGCACGACTCAAGCACGTACAAGAAACTGCCACGTGACCCGACCCGAAGAACGGAACTAGTTCTTAACAAGTTTGTTAGTGCTTTGCACAAGGAGAAGAAATGCATCTCCGATGCGATGTTTCACCACCTGCACAGCACAGATGGTTCTGCTCCAAGGTTATATGGATTGCCGAAAGTCCACAAGAAGAATGTACCTCTACGTCCAATTGTGTCGTTTATTGGAAGCCCCACTTACAACCTAGCCAAATATCTAGCGCGACTTTTAGCACCGTTGGTCGGAAACACGGAATTTACCGTCAGAAATTCTGCAGAGTTTGTGAAAGATTTGAATGCGCAACAATCATTGTGTGAAGACGAAACGTTGGTTTCATTTGATGTTACTTCGTTGTTTACCAACGTACCAATCGATCTAGCATTGGAGATAACGGAGTCGCGTTTACTCGATGATTACAGCCTTAAAGACAGGACCACATGGACTCATGAAGATATACATAGGGGGCTTGAGATTTGTTTGGAACAAACATACTTCAGATTCAGAGGTTCCTTTTACAAGCAAATGTATGGCACGGCCATGGGCTCTCCTGTGTCAGTGGCCGTTGCCAACATGGTCATGGAGTCTGTGGAGGAACGTGCCCTGCAAACTTTTACCACACCACCACGGTTTTGGCGACGGTATGTAGATGATACATTCTGTATCATTCATAAACACCGGGTAACAGAGTTTCTGCGACATTTGAACAATGTGCAACGAGGAATTACATTCACTATGGAATTGGAAAGTAACAACAGTCTTCCGTTTCTAGATGTGGAAATTTTGAAAGCGGCGGATGGTAAACTTTCCACGCGTGTGTACCACAAGCCGACCAGTACCACGCGCTATTTACACTTTAAATCCCATCATCCATTATACCAAAAAAGGGCTGTTGTCAAAGCGCTTAAAGACCAGGCCGTTCGCTTGACGACAGACCCTGCACTGCTCCAATCGGAGTTGCACAGGGTAAATGAGACCTTGCGGTTAAATGACTACCCGAACTGGATTCTCCGTGAAAATAAGAAGGTTTCACGGAAACAGATCCAGTGCAAAGAACGTGCCTTCGTCACCTTACCCTATATACCAGGGTTGACAGATATAATCCGTCGTATGTTGACCGATTTCGGTGTATCGGTTGGGGTCAAACCAGCAAACACCCTACGTCAGATTCTGTCGCACCCAAAAGACCCGCTAGATGCTACTGCGACAAGGGGTGTGGTTTATGCTATACCGTGCGGAGATTGTGACGAAATTTACATCGGTGAAACGGGCAGAAGTCTTAATACGCGCCGGAAGGAGCACGAAAGGGATGTGGGCAAGAATGATGCCAAGAAATCAGCGTTGGCAAACCATGCAACTACTCACCACCACAGCATTAATTTTTCTGCTGCACAGGTGTTGGTGAAGGAAACTGATTACCACAAGCGCAGTTTCCTAGAGTCTTGGAACATCCATTCACGCGCCAACACAATGAACGTTAAAACAGATGTTCTAATGCCGATAAATTATCGGGCGCTTTTACAGCACTGAGCTGTGTTATCATTGCGTGGTGCGAGTTTGCAGCCGCGCGATCTTCTTATCGCTATTTTTGTGTGTGTGTTTTGCAATTTGTCGCTTTATAAGAATTTTGTTCTCCAAGTTACGTCATTATCCTGATGAAGGCGTCTTGTATAGGACGTCGAAACGTCGATTATTTATAATAAAAACTGCTGGATGAGCAATACTTTGTTATACAGTATGCCTGGCAGCAATAGCCTATTTCAATTACACAGCTTTAAAAACTTACAGCGAAGAAAAAGATGCGGAACCCATGGGTTTAGCATATGTATCCTTCGGCTACTTTGCACGCCTGTAATAAGAATACAAAAAGACATTTAGAAGTGAAATCAAAGTTTAAAATGCACATGTGGCTTTACCAAGCTTATAGTTCTCAACAATATTTTGTGGCAAGTGTCAGCTACACTTGACCATGAAAATTTGTTTCCGGGCCAAACATAAACAGCACAGCAATGCAGGCTAGTTATAAACAACAAAATTATGTATGCCATTCTAGTCTATCACCCCTGGTTAAAAAGATGTCACGATGACAAAAAACCCACTATCATGGTAATTGACCATTTGCAAAAAAGTTGATACCTAAAACCATTGCTTTTTTAATGTCCCTATAGAGCAAAACCAAATACCGTATAAATGTAGGGGTGCATTCACGAAGGAAAGAATCTGTCAGTAAATCCAAGCTATGATTCAAATGTCGGTATGTATGTGTCCCTTGGCGACTTTGCACGCCTGTAATAAGAATACAAAAAGACATTTAGAAGTGAAATCAAAGCTTAAAATTCACATGTGGCTTTACCAAGCTTATAGTTCTCAACAATATTTTGTGGCAAGTGTCAGCTACACTTGACCATGAAAATTTGTTTCCGGGCCAAACATAAACAGCACAGCAATGCAGGCTAGATATAAACAACAAAATTATGTACCGTATTTTACGGACCATAAGGCGCAACTTAAATCATTTTTTTTCCTCATAAATTGATCGTGCGCCTTATAAGCCGGTGCGCCTAATGTATGGACCAAGTAGTGCTTTATTGCTTTGTTTAATGAGCTTTATACGGTAACCCATACTCCTTAAAATACGTTGCGTTCTATAGCCCGGTGCGCCTTATGTATGAACAAAAAACTAATCAAAGCAATTTATTGACAGTGCGCCTTATAATCGGGTGCGCTTTATGGTCCGTAAAATACGGTATGCCATTCTAGTCTATCACCCCTGGTGAAAAAGATTTCATGATGACAAAAAACTCACTATCATGGTAATTGATCATTTGCAAAAAAGTTGATACCTAAAACCATTGCTTTTTTAATGTCCTTATAGAGCAAAACCAAATACCGTATAAATGTAGGGGTGCATTCACGAAGAAAAGAATCTGTCAGTAAATCCAAGCTATGATTCAAATGTCTGTATGTATGCGTCCTTTGGCGACTTTGCACGCCTGCAATAAGAATACAAAAAGACATTTAGAAGTGAAATCAAAGTTTAAAATGCACATGTGGCTTTACCAAGCTTAAAGTTCTCAACAATATTTTGTGGCAAGTGTCAGCTACACTTGACCATGAAAATTTGTTTCCGGGCCAAACATAAACAGCACAGCAATGCAGGCTAGTTATAAACAACAAATTATGTATGCCTATTCTACTCTATCACCCCTGGTGAAAAAGATTTCATGATGACAAAAAACTCACTATCATGGTAATTGACCATTTGCAAAAAAGTTGATACCTAAAACCATTGCTTTTTTAATGTCCTTATAGAGCAAAACCAAATACCGTATAAATGTAGGGGTGCATTCACGAAGGAAAGAATCTGTCAGTAAATCCAAGCTATGATTCAAATGTCGGTATGTATGTGTCCCTTGGCGACTTTGCACGCCTGTAATAAGAATACAAAAAGACATTTAGAAGTGAAATCAAAGCTTAAAATGCACATGTGGCTTTACCAAGCTTATAGTTCTCAACAATATTTTGTGGCAAGTGTCAGCTACACTTGACCATGAAAATTTGTTTCCGGGCCAAACATAAACAGCACAGCAATGCAGGCTAGATATAAACAACAAAATTATGTACCGTATTTTACGGACCATAAGGCGCAACTTAAATCATTTTTTTTCCTCATAAATTGATCGTGCGCCTTATAAGCCGGTGCGCCTAATGTATGGACCAAGTAGTGCTTTATTGCTTTGTTTAATGAGCTTTATACGGTAACCCATACTCCTTAAAATACGTTGCGTTCTATAGCCCGGTGCGCCTTATGTATGAACAAAAAACTAATCAAAGCAATTTATTGACAGTGCGCCTTATAATCGGGTGCGCTTTATGGTCCGTAAAATACGGTATGCCATTCTAGTCTATCACCCCTGGTGAAAAAGATTTCATGATGACAAAAAACTCACTATCATGGTAATTGATCATTTGCAAAAAAGTTTATACCTAAAACCATTGCTTTTTTTGATGTCCTTATAGAGCAAAACCAAATACCGTATAAATGTAGGGGTGCATTCACGAAGAAAAGAATCTGTCAGTAAATCCAAGCTATGATTCAAATGTCTGTATGTATGCGTCCTTTGGCGACTTTGCACGCCTGCAATAAGAATACAAAAAGACATTTAGAAGTGAAATCAAAGTTTAAAATGCACATGTGGCTTTACCAAGCTTAAAGTTCTCAACAATATTTTGTGGCAAGTGTCAGCTACACTTGACCATGAAAATTTGTTTCCGGGCCAAACATAAACAGCACAGCAATGCAGGCTAGTTATAAACAACAAATTATGTATGCCTATTCTACTCTATCACCCCTGGTGAAAAAGATTTAATGATGACAAAAAACTCACTATCATGGTAATTGATCATTTGCAAAAAAGTTTATACCTAAAACCATTGCTTTTTTAATGTCCTTATAGAGCAAAACCAAATACCGTATAAATGTAGGGGTGCATTCACGAAGGAAAGAATCTGTCAGTAAATCCAAGCTATGATTCAAATGTCGGTATGTATGTGTCCTTTGGCGACTTTGCACGCCTGTAATAAGAATACAAAAAGACATTTAGAAGTGAAATCAAAGCTTAAAATGCACATGTGGCTTTACCAAGCTTATAGTTCTCAACAATATTTTGTGGCAAGTGTCAGCTACACTTGACCATGAAAATTTGTTTCCGGGCCAAACATAAACAGCACAGCAATGCAGGATAGTTATAGGCAACAAATTATGTACACCATTCTAGTCCAATGCTCTTCAACCGGTGTGCAAGGTGCACCAGTACGAAAAAGTATACAAGGGTGCATCACAAACTTTTAATGAACCATTAATATTTGACTTACAAGATATTAGAAAAAAGATGTAGGTTTCAACTCATGTACAACACCAAGGTAAACTTTTTCCATGGTTTATACCTGTGTCCAGTTTGATAGTGTCTGTGTTACATTCGGGTGATGTTTGGATATCGAGTGATGATTTTTTCGCCAATGTTTCATAGAAAATTTGCGAACATATGCTTGGAGTTATTTGACAAAATGATATGCATAACAATTTTTCATATCGCTTTTTATCTCAGTTTACCTTTTAAGTAAACAGGGTGCATGAGTTCGTCACAACAACTTCAAGGGTTCACCACACCAAAAAAGATTGAAGAGCACTGTTCTAGTCTATCACCCCTATGAAAAACATTTCATGATGACAAAAAACTCACTATCATGGTAATTGATCATTTACAAAAAAGTTGATACCTAAAACCTTTGCTTTTTTAATGTCCTCATTGAGCAAAACCAAATACCGTAGAAAAGTAGGTGTGAAATCACGAAGAAAAGAATCTGTCAGTAAATCCAGCTATGATTCAAATGCCGGTATGTATGTGTGACACACATAATGTGTCCTTTGGCTAGTTTGCACGTCTGTAATAAGAACACACAAAAACATTTAGAAGTGAAATCAAAGTTTAAAATGCACATGTGGCTTTACCAAGCTTATAGTTCTCAAGAACATTTTGTGGCAAGTGTCAGCTACACTTGACCATGAAAATTTGTTTCCGGGCCAAACATAAATAGCACAGCAATGCAGGCTAGTTATAAACAACAAAATTATGTATGCCATTCTAGTCTATCACCCCTGGTGAAAACGATTTTATGATGACAAAAAACCAAATATCATGGTAATTGATCATTTGCAAAAAAGTTTATACCTAAAACCATTGCTTTTTTAATGTCCTTATAGAGCAAAACCAAATACCGTATAAATGTAGGGGTGCATTCACGAAGAAAAGAATCTGTCAGTAAATCCAAGGTATGATTCAAATGTCTGTAAGTATGTGTCCTTTGGCGACTTTGCACGCCTGTAATAAAAATACAAAAAGACATTTAGAAGTGAAATCAAAGTTTTTTCTTAGTAAACTGAAAAACTGAGTCATCGGCAGACAATGTTTCCAAGTTAAATTGAAACTCAAACTTTTAGAATATTATTCCAAAAACGAGTTACCAAACGATTTTGTCTTTGATCTTCATAATTTTGCGACAAAACGACCAAAAACAGTCTCAATTTTTAAGATAAAAATTTTCGCCACGTCTGTTTACAAACAGCTGATCGCTGATGACGCAATGTTTATTTTCACAGTTGTTCAATAAATATGTTTCGCGCTCAATATCTTTCGAAAATAAATGCATATTAACGAACTCCTGAACTTGCTATTCCATCGAGGCGTAAAAGTTTAACTTGCAAATCACTTTTGCAGCAAAAAGACGCACTACTATCGTTCTTAGGCCAATGAAACGGTACTTCTTTATTTGAGTTTGCATTCGGCAAAACGTCATCACGCGATCAATTTTTTCAAAAAAAAGAATTTATTACCCATTTATTGGCACAAAACAAAATCGGACATAGCAAGCAGTAGCTCAATTTCGGCACTGGAAACTTCTGGAAAAATTTTACGTCATAACTAAACACTGAAATCATATTTGCCAAACTCATGAATTATTGCGTCACGTTAATTAGATTCAGAAAACTTCACTAATAAAGTTTTTAAACAACTTCGGCAAATTAAAACACAAAATATTATTCTAACTCCAAAAGTGCAATTTATTCCCCAAATTCATGCCGCAATTGATAACAAAGTATTTTTTTATGGTATCACTTTTCATGACATTGTCATTAGTGCGTGACCAAATTTCCACAAAAAGCTTGTAAACAAACATTTTTGACAAATCTCAACGGTTACATGTGATTTTATGGACTCCTTTTATTCTATGTTTAAATCAATCTCTACCTGCCTTCTCAAGAAACAACGCAAACATAATCAAGAGATACTTTACAAAATGCAAAACAACACTGATCAATCTAGAAGAAAACTTTATTCACGCCAAAAACATGCAACAGATTTTGAACACAAGCGAAAACATACAAAATAGTATCGACTAAAAAATGACATTTCATTTACTGGAAGCATGCCTTCTACAAAACACACCTTCTATTAAAACTATTTCAGCAACCTTACTGTCTGAAGCGATGCAATGTCAAATGTTTTCAAGCAGGCAGGTTTGTAAAATCAAGGGACACACTAATGAACATATACAGCAATTAGGCTACAAATACAAAGTAGAAACAACAATTGGTGCTGAAAGGATAGGGGTTTGTATCCACATAAGTTAGCCTGTTTGAATCAAAACATAAAAATAACGGCTGGAATTTGAATGTAAGATGTCTTATCAAATGTTACCTTCTGAGACCAACACATTAACCCAGAAATGAAAAACGGAAAGACACAATCCCAGTACTATACTCACATGTGGCTTAAAGAGTGCAAATCTGAAAGTATGTTTTTTGACGGGTTTCAATTACACAGCTTTAAAAACTTACAGCGAAGAAAAAGATGCGGAACCCATGGGTTTAGCATATGTATCCTTCGGCTACTTTGCACGCCTGTAATAAGAATACAAAAAGACATTTAGAAGTGAAATCAAAGTTTAAAATGCACATGTGGCTTTACCAAGCTTATAGTTCTCAACAATATTTTGTGGCAAGTGTCAGCTACACTTGACCATGAAAATTTGTTTCCGGGCCAAACATAAACAGCACAGCAATGCAGGCTAGTTATAAACAACAAAATTATGTATGCCATTCTAGTCTATCACCCCTGGTTAAAAAGATGTCACGATGACAAAAAACCCACTATCATGGTAATTGACCATTTGCAAAAAAGTTGATACCTAAAACCATTGCTTTTTTAATGTCCCTATAGAGCAAAACCAAATACCGTATAAATGTAGGGGTGCATTCACGAAGGAAAGAATCTGTCAGTAAATCCAAGCTATGATTCAAATGTCGGTATGTATGTGTCCCTTGGCGACTTTGCACGCCTGTAATAAGTAGTGATGGGACGATACCAGGTTTTGAAGCGAGTACCGATACCGAGTACGAGTACCACATGTATATACCTTCGATACCGAGTACCGAGTACGATTACCGAGTACTTAAGTACAGTGTTGTACTTAGTTGTATATCACTGACTAATTTATCTGTCATGGCCGGGGTACAGGCGTGCACACACACATGCAGAAAAATGTTATCTCCATACGATAGTGAAAAAAATATACGTAACCTGGCGGAACTTTTTTCCAATTTTATGCTGTCCGAAGCAAATATTGGCATAAAGTTGCCCGTATTCTTATGGTGTAAATGGACCTTCGGTACTCGCACGTTGGTATCGAAAACTGAGACAAAAAATTTCGATACCGAGTACGAGTATCGATACCACTGAAATCGTTCGATACCATCGATACCGAGTACCGAGTACCGGGTACCCGTCCCATCACTAGTAATAAGAATACAAAAAGACATTTAGAAGTGAAATCAAAGCTTAAAATGCACATGTGGCTTTACCAAGCTTAAAGTTCTCAACAATATTTTGTGGCAAGTGTCAGCTACACTTGACCATGAAAATTTGTTTCCGGGCCAAACATAAACAGCACAGCAATGCAGGCTAGATATAAACAACAAAATTATGTACCGTATTTTACGGACCATAAGGCGCAACTTAAATCATTTTTTTTCCTCATAAATTGATCGTGCGCCTTATAAGCCGGTGTGCCTAATGTATGGACCAAGTAGTGCTTTATTGCTTTGTTTAATGAGCTTTATACGGTAACCCATACTCCTTAAAATACGTTGCGTTCTATAGCCCGGTGCGCCTTATGTATGAACAAAAAACTAATCAAAGCAATTTATTGACAGTGCGCCTTATAATCGGGTGCGCTTTATGGTCCGTAAAATACGGTATGCCATTCTAGTCTATCACCCCTGGTGAAAAAGATTTCATGATGACAAAAAACTCACTATCATGGTAATTGATCATTTGCAAAAAAGTTGATACCTAAAACCATTGCTTTTTTAATGTCCTTATAGAGCAAAACCAAATACCGTATAAATGTAGGGGTGCATTCACGAAGAAAAGAATCTGTCAGTAAATCCAAGCTATGATTCAAATGTCTGTATGTATGCGTCCTTTGGCGACTTTGCACGCCTGCAATAAGAATACAAAAAGACATTTAGAAGTGAAATCAAAGTTTAAAATGCACATGTGGCTTTACCAAGCTTAAAGTTCTCAACAATATTTTGTGGCAAGTGTCAGCTACACTTGACCATGAAAATTTGTTTCCGGGCCAAACATAAACAGCACAGCAATGCAGGCTAGTTATAAACAACAAATTATGTATGCCTATTCTACTCTATCACCCCTGGTGAAAAAGATTTCATGATGACAAAAAACTCACTATCATGGTAATTGACCATTTGCAAAAAAGTTGATACCTAAAACCATTGCTTTTTTAATGTCCTTATAGAGCAAAACCAAATACCGTATAAATGTAGGGGTGCATTCACGAAGGAAAGAATCTGTCAGTAAATCCAAGCTATGATTCAAATGTCGGTATGTATGTGTCCCTTGGCGACTTTGCACGCCTGTAATAAGAATACAAAAAGACATTTAGAAGTGAAATCAAAGCTTAAAATGCACATGTGGCTTTACCAAGCTTATAGTTCTCAACAATATTTTGTGGCAAGTGTCAGCTACACTTGACCATGAAAATTTGTTTCCGGGCCAAACATAAACAGCACAGCAATGCAGGCTAGATATAAACAACAAAATTATGTACCGTATTTTACGGACCATAAGGCGCAACTTAAATCATTTTTTTTCCTCATAAATTGATCGTGCGCCTTATAAGCCGGTGCGCCTAATGTATGGACCAAGTAGTGCTTTATTGCTTTGTTTAATGAGCTTTATACGGTAACCCATACTCCTTAAAATACGTTGCGTTCTATAGCCCGGTGCGCCTTATGTATGAACAAAAAACTAATCAAAGCAATTTATTGACAGTGCGCCTTATAATCGGCTGCGCTTTATGGTCCGTAAAATACGGTATGCCATTCTAGTCTATCACCCCTGGTGAAAAAGATTTCATGATGACAAAAAACTCACTATCATGGTAATTGATCATTTGCAAAAAAGTTGATACCTAAAACCATTGCTTTTTTAATGTCCTTATAGAGCAAAACCAAATACCGTATAAATGTAGGGGTGCATTCACGAAGAAAAGAATCTGTCAGTAAATCCAAGCTATGATTCAAATGTCTGTATGTATGCGTCCTTTGGCGACTTTGCACGCCTGCAATAAGAATACAAAAAGACATTTAGAAGTGAAATCAAAGTTTAAAATGCACATGTGGCTTTACCAAGCTTAAAGTTCTCAACAATATTTTGTGGCAAGTGTCAGCTACACTTGACCATGAAAATTTGTTTCCGGGCCAAACATAAACAGCACAGCAATGCAGGCTAGTTATAAACAACAAATTATGTATGCCTATTCTACTCTATCACCCCTGGTGAAAAAGATTTAATGATGACAAAAAACTCACTATCATGGTAATTGATCATTTGCAAAAAAGTTTATACCTAAAACCATTGCTTTTTTAATGTCCTTATAGAGCAAAACCAAATACCGTATAAATGTAGGGGTGCATTCACGAAGGAAAGAATCTGTCAGTAAATCCAAGCTATGATTCAAATGTCGGTATGTATGTGTCCTTTGGCGACTTTGCACGCCTGTAATAAGAATACAAAAAGACATTTAGAAGTGAAATCAAAGCTTAAAATGCACATGTGGCTTTACCAAGCTTATAGTTCTCAACAATATTTTGTGGCAAGTGTCAGCTACACTTGACCATGAAAATTTGTTTCCGGGCCAAACATAAACAGCACAGCAATGCAGGATAGTTATAGGCAACAAATTATGTACACCATTCTAGTCCAATGCTCTTCAACCGGTGTGCAAGGTGCACCAGTACGAAAAAGTATACAAGGGTGCATCACAAACTTTTAATGAACCATTAATATTTGACTTACAAGATATTAGAAAAAAGATGTAGGTTTCAACTCATGTACAACACCAAGGTAAACTTTTTCCATGGTTTATACCTGTGTCCAGTTTGATAGTGTCTGTGTTACATTCGGGTGATGTTTGGATATCGAGTGATGATTTTTTCGCCAATGTTTCATAGAAAATTTGCGAACATATGCTTGGAGTTATTTGACAAAATGATATGCATAACAATTTTTCATATCGCTTTTTATCTCAGTTTACCTTTTAAGTAAACAGGGTGCATGAGTTCGTCACAACAACTTCAAGGGTTCACCACACCAAAAAAGATTGAAGAGCACTGTTCTAGTCTATCACCCCTATGAAAAACATTTCATGATGACAAAAAACTCACTATCATGGTAATTGATCATTTACAAAAAAGTTGATACCTAAAACCTTTGCTTTTTTAATGTCCTCATTGAGCAAAACCAAATACCGTAGAAAAGTAGGTGTGAAATCACGAAGAAAAGAATCTGTCAGTAAATCCAGCTATGATTCAAATGCCGGTATGTATGTGTGACACACATAATGTGTCCTTTGGCTAGTTTGCACGTCTGTAATAAGAACACACAAAAACATTTAGAAGTGAAATCAAAGTTTAAAATGCACATGTGGCTTTACCAAGCTTATAGTTCTCAAGAACATTTTGTGGCAAGTGTCAGCTACACTTGACCATGAAAATTTGTTTCCGGGCCAAACATAAATAGCACAGCAATGCAGGCTAGTTATAAACAACAAAATTATGTATGCCATTCTAGTCTATCACCCCTGGTGAAAACGATTTTATGATGACAAAAAACCAAATATCATGGTAATTGATCATTTGCAAAAAAGTTTATACCTAAAACCATTGCTTTTTTAATGTCCTCATAGAGCAAAACCAAATACCGTATAAATGTAGGGGTGCATTCACGAAGAAAAGAATCTGTCAGTAAATCCAAGGTATGATTCAAATGTCTGTAAGTATGTGTCCTTTGGCGACTTTGCACGCCTGTAATAAAAATACAAAAAGACATTTAGAAGTGAAATCAAAGTTTTTTCTTAGTAAACTGAAAAACTGAGTCATCGGCAGACAATGTTTCCAAGTTAAATTGAAACTCAAACTTTTAGAATATTATTCCAAAAACGAGTTACCAAACGATTTTGTCTTTGATCTTCATAATTTTGCGACAAAACGACCAAAAACAGTCTCAATTTTTAAGATAAAAATTTTCGCCACGTCTGTTTACAAACAGCTGATCGCTGATGACGCAATGTTTATTTTCACAGTTGTTCAATAAATATGTTTCGCGCTCAATATCTTTCGAAAATAAATGCATATTAACGAACTCCTGAACTTGCTATTCCATCGAGGCGTAAAAGTTTAACTTGCAAATCACTTTTGCAGCAAAAAGACGCACTACTATCGTTCTTAGGCCAATGAAACGGTACTTCTTTATTTGAGTTTGCATTCGGCAAAACGTCATCACGCGATCAATTTTTTCAAAAAAAAGAATTTATTACCCATTTATTGGCACAAAACAAAATCGGACATAGCAAGCAGTAGCTCAATTTCGGCACTGGAAACTTCTGGAAAAATTTTACGTCATAACTAAACACTGAAATCATATTTGCCAAACTCATGAATTATTGCGTCACGTTAATTAGATTCAGAAAACTTCACTAATAAAGTTTTTAAACAACTTCGGCAAATTAAAACACAAAATATTATTCTAACTCCAAAAGTGCAATTTATTCCCCAAATTCATGCCGCAATTGATAACAAAGTATTTTTTTATGGTATCACTTTTCATGACATTGTCATTAGTGCGTGACCAAATTTCCACAAAAAGCTTGTAAACAAACATTTTTGACAAATCTCAACGGTTACATGTGATTTTATGGACTCCTTTTATTCTATGTTTAAATCAATCTCTACCTGCCTTCTCAAGAAACAACGCAAACATAATCAAGAGATACTTTACAAAATGCAAAACAACACTGATCAATCTAGAAGAAAACTTTATTCACGCCAAAAACATGCAACAGATTTTGAACACAAGCGAAAACATACAAAATAGTATCGACTAAAAAATGACATTTCATTTACTGGAAGCATGCCTTCTACAAAACACACCTTCTATTAAAACTATTTCAGCAACCTTACTGTCTGAAGCGATGCAATGTCAAATGTTTTCAAGCAGGCAGGTTTGTAAAATCAAGGGACACACTAATGAACATATACAGCAATTAGGCTACAAATACAAAGTAGAAACAACAATTGGTGCTGAAAGGATAGGGGTTTGTATCCACATAAGTTAGCCTGTTTGAATCAAAACATAAAAATAACGGCTGGAATTTGAATGTAAGATGTCTTATCAAATGTTACCTTCTGAGACCAACACATTAACCCAGAAATGAAAAACGGAAAGACACAATCCCAGTACTATACTCACATGTGGCTTAAAGAGTGCAAATCTGAAAGTATGTTTTTTGACGGGTTTCAATTACACAGCTTTAAAAACTTACAGCGAAGAAAAAGATGCGGAACCCATGGGTTTAGCATATGTATCCTTCGGCTACTTTGCACGCCTGTAATAAGAATACAAAAAGACATTTAGAAGTGAAATCAAAGTTTAAAATGCACATGTGGCTTTACCAAGCTTATAGATCTCAACAATATTTTGTGGCAAGTGTCAGCTACACTTGACCATGAAAATTTGTTTCCGGGCCAAACATAAACAGCACAGCAATGCAGGCTAGTTATAAACAACAAAATTATGTATGCCATTCTAGTCTATCACCCCTGGTTAAAAAGATGTCACGATGACAAAAAACCCACTATCATGGTAATTGACCATTTGCAAAAAAGTTGATACCTAAAACCATTGCTTTTTTAATGTCCCTATAGAGCAAAACCAAATACCGTATAAATGTAGGGGTGCATTCACGAAGGAAAGAATCTGTCAGTAAATCCAAGCTATGATTCAAATGTCGGTATGTATGTGTCCCTTGGCGACTTTGCACGCCTGTAATAAGAATACAAAAAGACATTTAGAAGTGAAATCAAAGCTTAAAATGCACATGTGGCTTTACCAAGCTTAAAGTTCTCAACAATATTTTGTGGCAAGTGTCAGCTACACTTGACCATGAAAATTTGTTTCCGGGCCAAACATAAACAGCACAGCAATGCAGGCTAGATATAAACAACAAAATTATGTACCGTATTTTACGGACCATAAGGCGCAACTTAAATCATTTTTTTTCCTCATAAATTGATCGTGCGCCTTATAAGCCGGTGTGCCTAATGTATGGACCAAGTAGTGCTTTATTGCTTTGTTTAATGAGCTTTATACGGTAACCCATACTCCTTAAAATACGTTGCGTTCTATAGCCCGGTGCGCCTTATGTATGAACAAAAAACTAATCAAAGCAATTTATTGACAGTGCGCCTTATAATCGGGTGCGCTTTATGGTCCGTAAAATACGGTATGCCATTCTAGTCTATCACCCCTGGTGAAAAAGATTTCATGATGACAAAAAACTCACTATCATGGTAATTGATCATTTGCAAAAAAGTTGATACCTAAAACCATTGCTTTTTTAATGTCCTTATAGAGCAAAACCAAATACCGTATAAATGTAGGGGTGCATTCACGAAGAAAAGAATCTGTCAGTAAATCCAAGCTATGATTCAAATGTCTGTATGTATGCGTCCTTTGGCGACTTTGCACGCCTGCAATAAGAATACAAAAAGACATTTAGAAGTGAAATCAAAGTTTAAAATGCACATGTGGCTTTACCAAGCTTAAAGTTCTCAACAATATTTTGTGGCAAGTGTCAGCTACACTTGACCATGAAAATTTGTTTCCGGGCCAAACATAAACAGCACAGCAATGCAGGCTAGTTATAAACAACAAATTATGTATGCCTATTCTACTCTATCACCCCTGGTGAAAAAGATTTCATGATGACAAAAAACTCACTATCATGGTAATTGACCATTTGCAAAAAAGTTGATACCTAAAACCATTGCTTTTTTAATGTCCTTATAGAGCAAAACCAAATACCGTATAAATGTAGGGGTGCATTCACGAAGGAAAGAATCTGTCAGTAAATCCAAGCTATGATTCAAATGTCGGTATGTATGTGTCCCTTGGCGACTTTGCACGCCTGTAATAAGAATACAAAAAGACATTTAGAAGTGAAATCAAAGCTTAAAATGCACATGTGGCTTTACCAAGCTTATAGTTCTCAACAATATTTTGTGGCAAGTGTCAGCTACACTTGACCATGAAAATTTGTTTCCGGGCCAAACATAAACAGCACAGCAATGCAGGCTAGATATAAACAACAAAATTATGTACCGTATTTTACGGACCATAAGGCGCAACTTAAATCATTTTTTTTCCTCATAAATTGATCGTGCGCCTTATAAGCCGGTGCGCCTAATGTATGGACCAAGTAGTGCTTTATTGCTTTGTTTAATGAGCTTTATACGGTAACCCATACTCCTTAAAATACGTTGCGTTCTATAGCCCGGTGCGCCTTATGTATGAACAAAAAACTAATCAAAGCAATTTATTGACAGTGCGCCTTATAATCGGCTGCGCTTTATGGTCCGTAAAATACGGTATGCCATTCTAGTCTATCACCCCTGGTGAAAAAGATTTCATGATGACAAAAAACTCACTATCATGGTAATTGATCATTTGCAAAAAAGTTGATACCTAAAACCATTGCTTTTTTAATGTCCTTATAGAGCAAAACCAAATACCGTATAAATGTAGGGGTGCATTCACGAAGAAAAGAATCTGTCAGTAAATCCAAGCTATGATTCAAATGTCTGTATGTATGCGTCCTTTGGCGACTTTGCACGCCTGCAATAAGAATACAAAAAGACATTTAGAAGTGAAATCAAAGTTTAAAATGCACATGTGGCTTTACCAAGCTTAAAGTTCTCAACAATATTTTGTGGCAAGTGTCAGCTACACTTGACCATGAAAATTTGTTTCCGGGCCAAACATAAACAGCACAGCAATGCAGGCTAGTTATAAACAACAAATTATGTATGCCTATTCTACTCTATCACCCCTGGTGAAAAAGATTTCATGATGACAAAAAACTCACTATCATGGTAATTGATCATTTGCAAAAAAGTTGATACCTAAAACCATTGCTTTTTTAATGTCCTTATAGAGCAAAACCAAATACCGTATAAATGTAGGGGTGCATTCACGAAGGAAAGAATCTGTCAGTAAATCCAAGCTATGATTCAAATGTCGGTATGTATGTGTCCTTTGGCGACTTTGCACGCCTGTAATAAGAATACAAAAAGACATTTAGAAGTGAAATCAAAGCTTAAAATGCACATGTGGCTTTACCAAGCTTATAGTTCTCAACAATATTTTGTGGCAAGTGTCAGCTACACTTGACCATGAAAATTTGTTTCCGGGCCAAACATAAACAGCACAGCAATGCAGGCTAGATATAAACAACAAAATTATGTACTGTATTTTACGGACCATAAGGCGCAACTTAAATCATTTTTTTTTCCTCATAAATTGATCGTGCGCCTTATAAGCCGGTGCGCCTAATGTATGGACCAAGTAGTGCTTTATTGCTTTGTTTAATGAGCTTTATACGGTAACCCATACTCCTTAAAATACGTTGCATTCTATAGCCCGGTGCGCCTTATGTATGAACAAAAAACTAATCAAAGCAATTTATTGACAGTGCGCCTTATAATCGGGTGCGCTTTATGGTCCGTAAAATACGGTATGCCATTCTAGTCTATCACCCCTGGTGAAAAAGATTTCATGATGACAAAAAACTCACTATCATGGTAATTGATCATTTGCAAAAAAGTTGATACCTAAAACCATTGCTTTTTTTGATGTCCTTATAGAGCAAAACCAAATACCGTATAAATGTAGGGGTGCATTCACGAAGAAAAGAATCTGTCAGTAAATCCAAGCTATGATTCAAATGTCTGTATGTATGCGTCCTTTGGCGACTTTGCACGCCTGCAATAAGAATACAAAAAGACATTTAGAAGTGAAATCAAAGTTTAAAATGCACATGTGGCTTTACCAAGCTTAAAGTTCTCAGCAATATTTTGTGGCAAGTGTCAGCTACACTTGACCATGAAAATTTGTTTCCGGGCCAAACATAAACAGCACAGCAATGCAGGCTAGTTATAAACAACAAATTATGTATGCCTATTCTACTCTATCACCCCTGGTGAAAAAGATTTAATGATGACAAAAAACTCACTATCATGGTAATTGATCATTTGCAAAAAAGTTGATACCTAAAACCATTGCTTTTTTAATGTCCTTATAGAGCAAAACCAAATACCGTATAAATGTAGGGGTGCATTCACGAAGGAAAGAATCTGTCAGTAAATCCAAGCTATGATTCAAATGTCGGTATGTATGTGTCCTTTGGCGACTTTGCACGCCTGTAATAAGAATACAAAAAGACATTTAGAAGTGAAATCAAAGCTTAAAATGCACATGTGGCTTTACCAAGCTTATAGTTCTCAACAATATTTTGTGGCAAGTGTCAGCTACACTTGACCATGAAAATTTGTTTCCGGGCCAAACATAAACAGCACAGCAATGCAGGCTAGATATAAACAACAAAATTATGTACCGTATTTTACGGACCATAAGGCGCAACTTAAATCATCTTTTTTCCTCATAAATTGATCGTGCGCCTTATAAGCCGGTGCGCCTAATGTATGGACCAAGTAGTGCTTTATTGCTTTGTTTAATGAGCTTTATACGGTAACCCATACTCCTTAAAATACGTTGCATTCTATAGCCCGGTGCGCCTTATGTATGAACAAAAAACTAATCAAAGCAATTTATTGACAGTGCGCCTTATAATCGGGTGCGCTTGATGGTCCGTAAAATATGGTATGCCATTCTAGTCTATCACCCCTGGTGAAAAAGATTTCATGATGACAAAAAACTCACTATCATGGTAATTGATCATTTGCAAAAAAGTTGATACCTAAAACCATTGCTTTTTTTGATGTCCTTATAGAGCAAAACCAAATACCGTATAAATGTAGGGGTGCATTCACGAAGAAAAGAATCTGTCAGTAAATCCAAGCTATGATTCAAATGTCTGTATGTATGCGTCCTTTGGCGACTTTGCACGCCTGCAATAAGAATACAAAAAGACATTTAGAAGTGAAATCAAAGTTTAAAATGCACATGTGGCTTTACCAAGCTTAAAGTTCTCAACAATATTTTGTGGCAAGTGTCAGCTACACTTGACCATGAAAATTTGTTTCCGGGCCAAACATAAACAGCACAGCAATGCAGGCTAGTTATAAACAACAAATTATGTATGCCTATTCTACTCTATCACCCCTGGTGAAAAAGATTTAATGATGACAAAAAACTCACTATCATGGTAATTGATCATTTGCAAAAAAGTTTATACCTAAAACCATTGCTTTTTTAATGTCCTTATAGAGCAAAACCAAATACCGTATAAATGTAGGGGTGCATTCACGAAGAAAAGAATCTGTCAGTAAATCAAAGCTATGATTCAAATGTCTGTATGTATGTGTCCTTTGGCGACTTTGCACACCTGTAATAAGAATACAAACAGACATTTAGAAGTGAAATCAAAGTTTAAAATGCACAGGTGGCTTTACCAAGCATATAGTTCTCAAGAATATTGTGAGGCAAGTGTCAGCTACACTTGACCATGAAAATTTGTTTCCGGGCCAAACATAAACAGCACAGCAATGCAGGATAGTTATAGGCAACAAATTATGTACACCATTCTAGTCCAATGCTCTTCAACCGGTGTGCAAGGTGCACCAGTACGAAAAAGTATACAAGGGTGCATCACAAACTTTTAATGAACCATTAATATTTGACTTACAAGATATTAGAAAAAAGATGTAGGTTTCAACTCATGTACAACACCAAGGTAAACTTTTTCCATGGTTTATACCTGTGTCCAGTTTGATAGTGTCTGTGTTACATTCGGGTGATGTTTGGATATCGAGTGATGATTTTTTCGCCAATGTTTCATAGAAAATTTGCGAACATATGCTTGGAGTTATTTGACAAAATGATATGCATAACAATTTTTCATATCGCTTTTTATCTCAGTTTACCTTTTAAGTAAACAGGGTGCATGAGTTCGTCACAACAACTTCAAGGGTTCACCACACCAAAAAAGATTGAAGAGCACTGTTCTAGTCTATCACCCCTATGAAAAACATTTCATGATGACAAAAAACTCACTATCATGGTAATTGATCATTTACAAAAAAGTTGATACCTAAAACCTTTGCTTTTTTAATGTCCTCATTGAGCAAAACCAAATACCGTAGAAAAGTAGGTGTGAAATCACGAAGAAAAGAATCTGTCAGTAAATCCAGCTATGATTCAAATGCCGGTATGTATGTGTGACACACATAATGTGTCCTTTGGCTAGTTTGCACGTCTGTAATAAGAACACAAAAAAACATTTAGAAGTGAAATCAAAGTTTAAAATGCACATGTGGCTTTACCAAGCTTATAGTTCTCAAGAACATTTTGTGGCAAGTGTCAGCTACACTTGACCATGAAAATTTGTTTCCGGGCCAAACATAAATAGCACAGCAATGCAGGCTAGTTATAAACAACAAAATTATGTATGCCATTCTAGTCTATCACCCCTGGTGAAAACGATTTTATGATGACAAAAAACCAAATATCATGGTAATTGATCATTTGCAAAAAAGTTTATACCTAAAACCATTGCTTTTTTAATGTCCTTATAGAGCAAAACCAAATACCGTATAAATGTAGGGGTGCATTCACGAAGAAAAGAATCTGTCAGTAAATCCAAGGTATGATTCAAATGTCTGTAAGTATGTGTCCTTTGGCGACTTTGCACGCCTGTAATAAAAATACAAAAAGACATTTAGAAGTGAAATCAAAGTTTTTTCTTAGTAAACTGAAAAACTGAGTCATCGGCAGACAATGTTTCCAAGTTAAATTGAAACTCAAACTTTTAGAATATTATTCCAAAAACGAGTTACCAAACGATTTTGTCTTTGATCTTCATAATTTTGCGACAAAACGACCAAAAACAGTCTCAATTTTTAAGATAAAAATTTTCGCCACGTCTGTTTACAAACAGCTGATCGCTGATGACGCAATGTTTATTTTCACAGTTGTTCAATAAATATGTTTCGCGCTCAATATCTTTCGAAAATAAATGCATATTAACGAACTCCTGAACTTGCTATTCCATCGAGGCGTAAAAGTTTAACTTGCAAATCACTTTTGCAGCAAAAAGACGCACTACTATCGTTCTTAGGCCAATGAAACGGTACTTCTTTATTTGAGTTTGCATTCGGCAAAACGTCATCACGCGATCAATTTTTTCAAAAAAAAGAATTTATTACCCATTTATTGGCACAAAACAAAATCGGACATAGCAAGCAGTAGCTCAATTTCGGCACTGGAAACTTCTGGAAAAATTTTACGTCATAACTAAACACTGAAATCATATTTGCCAAACTCATGAATTATTGCGTCACGTTAATTAGATTCAGAAAACTTCACTAATAAAGTTTTTAAACAACTTCGGCAAATTAAAACACAAAATATTATTCTAACTCCAAAAGTGCAATTTATTCCCCAAATTCATGCCGCAATTGATAACAAAGTATTTTTTTATGGTATCACTTTTCATGACATTGTCATTAGTGCGTGACCAAATTTCCACAAAAAGCTTGTAAACAAACATTTTTGACAAATCTCAACGGTTACATGTGATTTTATGGACTCCTTTTATTCTATGTTTAAATCAATCTCTACCTGCCTTCTCAAGAAACAACGCAAACATAATCAAGAGATACTTTACAAAATGCAAAACAACACTGATCAATCTAGAAGAAAACTTTATTCACGCCAAAAACATGCAACAGATTTTGAACACAAGCGAAAACATACAAAATAGTATCGACTAAAAAATGACATTTCATTTACTGGAAGCATGCCTTCTACAAAACACACCTTCTATTCAAACTATTTCAGCAACCTTACTGTCTGAAGCGATGCAATGTCAAATGTTTTCAAGCAGGCAGGTTTGTAAAATCAAGGGACACACTAATGAACATATACAGCAATTAGGCTACAAATACAAAGTAGAAACAACAATTGGTGCTGAAAGGATAGGGGTTTGTATCCACATAAGTTAGCCTGTATGAATCAAAACATAAAAATAACGGCTGGAATTTGAATGTAAGATGTCTTATCAAATGTTACCTTCTGAGACCAACACATTAACCCAGAAATGAAAAACGGAAAGACACAATCCCAGTACTATACTCACATGTGGCTTAAAGAGTGCAAATCTGAAAATATGTTTTTTGACGGGTTTCAATTACACAGCTTTAAAAACTTACAGCGAAGAAAAAGATGCGGAACCCATGGGTTTAGCATATGTATCCTTCGGCTACTTTGCACGCCTGTAATAAGAATACAAAAAGACATTTAGAAGTGAAATCAAAGTTTAAAATGCACATGTGGCTTTACCAAGCTTATAGTTCTCAACAATATTTTGTGGCAAGTGTCAGCTACACTTGACCATGAAAATTTGTTTCCGGGCCAAACATAAACAGCACAGCAATGCAGGCTAGTTATAAACAACAAAATTATGTATGCCATTCTAGTCTATCACCCCTGGTTAAAAAGATGTCACGATGACAAAAAACCCACTATCATGGTAATTGACCATTTGCAAAAAAGTTGATACCTAAAACCATTGCTTTTTTAATGTCCCTATAGAGCAAAACCAAATACCGTATAAATGTAGGGGTGCATTCACGAAGGAAAGAATCTGTCAGTAAATCCAAGCTATGATTCAAATGTCGGTATGTATGTGTCCCTTGGCGACTTTGCACGCCTGTAATAAGAATACAAAAAGACATTTAGAAGTGAAATCAAAGCTTAAAATGCACATGTGGCTTTACCAAGCTTATAGTTCTCAACAATATTTTGTGGCAAGTGTCAGCTACACTTGACCATGAAAATTTGTTTCCGGGCCAAACATAAACAGCACAGCAATGCAGGCTAGATATAAACAACAAAATTATGTACCGTATTTTACGGACCATAAGGCGCAACTTAAATCATTTTTTTTCCTCATAAATTGATCGTGCGCCTTATAAGCCGGTGCGCCTAATGTATGGACCAAGTAGTGCTTTATTGCTTTGTTTAATGAGCTTTATACGGTAACCCATACTCCTTAAAATACGTTGCGTTCTATAGCCCGGTGCGCCTTATGTATGAACAAAAAACTAATCAAAGCAATTTATTGACAGTGCGCCTTATAATCGGGTGCGCTTTATGGTCCGTAAAATACGGTATGCCATTCTAGTCTATCACCCCTGGTGAAAAAGATTTCATGATGACAAAAAACTCACTATCATGGTAATTGATCATTTGCAAAAAAGTTGATACCTAAAACCATTGCTTTTTTAATGTCCTTATAGAGCAAAACCAAATACCGTATAAATGTAGGGGTGCATTCACGAAGAAAAGAATCTGTCAGTAAATCCAAGCTATGATTCAAATGTCTGTATGTATGCGTCCTTTGGCGACTTTGCACGCCTGCAATAAGAATACAAAAAGACATTTAGAAGTGAAATCAAAGTTTAAAATGCACATGTGGCTTTACCAAGCTTAAAGTTCTCAACAATATTTTGTGGCAAGTGTCAGCTACACTTGACCATGAAAATTTGTTTCCGGGCCAAACATAAACAGCACAGCAATGCAGGCTAGTTATAAACAACAAATTATGTATGCCTATTCTACTCTATCACCCCTGGTGAAAAAGATTTCATGATGACAAAAAACTCACTATCATGGTAATTGACCATTTGCAAAAAAGTTGATACCTAAAACCATTGCTTTTTTAATGTCCTTATAGAGCAAAACCAAATACCGTATAAATGTAGGGGTGCATTCACGAAGGAAAGAATCTGTCAGTAAATCCAAGCTATGATTCAAATGTCGGTATGTATGTGACCCTTGGCGACTTTGCACGCCTGTAATAAGAATACAAAAAGACATTTAGAAGTGAAATCAAAGCTTAAAATGCACATGTGGCTTTACCAAGCTTATAGTTCTCAACAATATTTTGTGGCAAGTGTCAGCTACACTTGACCATGAAAATTTGTTTCCGGGCCAAACATAAACAGCACAGCAATGCAGGCCAGATATAAACAACAAAATTATGTATGCCATTCTAGTCTATCACCCCTGGTTAAAAAGATGTCACGATGACAAAAAACCCACTATCATGGTAATTGACCATTTGCAAAAAAGTTGATACCTAAAACCATTGCTTTTTTAATGTCCCTATAGAGCAAAACCAAATACCGTATAAATGTAGGGGTGCATTCACGAAGGAAAGAATCTGTCAGTAAATCCAAGCTATGATTCAAATGTCGGTATGTATGTGTCCCTTGGCGACTTTGCACGCCTGTAATAAGAATACAAAAAGACATTTAGAAGTGAAATCAAAGCTTAAAATGCACATGTGGCTTTACCAAGCTTATAGTTCTCAACAATATTTTGTGGCAAGTGTCAGCTACACTTGACCATGAAAATTTGTTTCCGGGCCAAACATAAACAGCACAGCAATGCAGGCTAGATATAAACAACAAAATTATGTACCGTACTTTACGGACCATAAGGCGCAACTTAAATCATTTTTTTTCCTCATAAATTGATCGTGCGCCTTATAAGCCGGTGCGCCTAATGTATGGACCAAGTAGTGCTTTATTGCTTTGTTTAATGAGCTTTATACGGTAACCCATACTCCTTAAAATACGTTGCGTTCTATAGCCCGGTACGCCTTATGTATGAACAAAAAACTAATCAAAGCAATTTATTGACAGTGCGCCTTATAATCGGGTGCGCTTTATGGTCCGTAAAATACGGTATGCCATTCTAGTCTATCACCCCTGGTGAAAAAGATTTCATGATGACAAAACACTCACTATCATGGTAATTGATCATTTGCAAAAAAGTTGATACCTAAAACCATTGCTTTTTTAATGTCCTTATAGAGCAAAACCAAATACCGTATAAATGTAGGGGTGCATTCACGAAGAAAAGAATCTGTCAGTAAATCCAAGCTATGATTCAAATGTCTGTATGTATGCGTCCTTTGGCGACTTTGCACGCCTGCAATAAGAATACAAAAAGACATTTAGAAGTGAAATCAAAGTTTAAAATGCACATGTGGCTTTACCAAGCTTAAAGTTCTCAACAATATTTTGTGGCAAGTGTCAGCTACACTTGACCATGAAAATTTGTTTCCGGGCCAAACATAAACAGCACAGCAATGCAGGCTAGTTATAAACAACAAATTATGTATGCCTATTCTACTCTATCACCCCTGGTGAAAAAGATTTCATGATGACAAAAAACTCACTATCATGGTAATTGACCATTTGCAAAAAAGTTGATACCTAAAACCATTGCTTTTTTAATGTCCTTATAGAGCAAAACCAAATACCGTATAAATGTAGGGGTGCATTCACGAAGGAAAGAATCTGTCAGTAAATCCAAGCTATGATTCAAATGTCGGTATGTATGTGTCCCTTGGCGACTTTGCACGCCTGTAATAAGAATACAAAAAGACATTTAGAAGTGAAATCAAAGCTTAAAATGCACATGTGGCTTTACCAAGCTTATAGTTCTCAACAATATTTTGTGGCAAGTGTCAGCTACACTTGACCATGAAAATTTGTTTCCGGGCCAAACATAAACAGCACAGCAATGCAGGCTAGATATAAACAACAAAATTATGTACCGTATTTTACGGACCATAAGGCGCAACTTAAATCATTTTTTTTCCTCATAAATTGATCGTGCGCCTTATAAGCCGGTGCGCCTAATGTATGGACCAAGTAGTGCTTTATTGCTTTGTTTAATGAGCTTTATACGGTAACCCATACTCCTTAAAATACGTTGCGTTCTATAGCCCGGTGCGCCTTATGTATGAACAAAAAACTAATCAAAGCAATTTATTGACAGTGCGCCTTATAATCGGGTGCGCTTGATGGTCCGTAAAATACGGTATGCCATTCTAGTCTATCACCCCTGGTGAAAAAGATTTCATGATGACAAAAAACTCACTATCATGGTAATTGATCATTTGCAAAAAAGTTTATACCTAAAACCATTGCTTTTTTTGATGTCCTTATAGAGCAAAACCAAATACCGTATAAATGTAGGGGTGCATTCACGAAGAAAAGAATCTGTCAGTAAATCCAAGCTATGATTCAAATGTCTGTATGTATGCGTCCTTTGGCGACTTTGCACGCCTGCAATAAGAATACAAAAAGACATTTAGAAGTGAAATCAAAGTTTAAAATGCACATGTGGCTTTACCAAGCTTAAAGTTCTCAACAATATTTTGTGGCAAGTGTCAGCTACACTTGACCATGAAAATTTGTTTCCGGGCCAAACATAAACAGCACAGCAATGCAGGCTAGTTATAAACAACAAATTATGTATGCCTATTCTACTCTATCACCCCTGGTGAAAAAGATTTAATGATGACAAAAAACTCACTATCATGGTAATTGATCATTTGCAAAAAAGTTGATACCTAAAACCATTGCTTTTTTAATGTCCTTATAGAGCAAAACCAAATACCGTATAAATGTAGGGGTGCATTCACGAAGAAAAGAATCTGTCAGTAAATCAAAGCTATGATTCAAATGTCTGTATGTATGTGTCCTTTGGCTACTTTGCACACCTGTAATAAGAATACAAACAGACATTTAGAAGTGAAATCAAAGTTTAAAATGCACAGGTGGCTTTACCAAGCATATAGTTCTCAAGAATATTGTGAGGCAAGTGTCAGCTACACTTGACCATGAAAATTTGTTTCCGGGCCAAACATAAACAGCACAGCAATGCAGGATAGTTATAGGCAACAAATTATGTACACCATTCTAGTCCAATGCTCTTCAACCGGTGTGCAAGGTGCACCAGTACGAAAAAGTATACAAGGGTGCATCACAAACTTTTAATGAACCATTAATATTTGACTTACAAGATATTAGAAAAAAGATGTAGGTTTCAACTCATGTACAACACCAAGGTAAACTTTTTCCATGGTTTATACCTGTGTCCAGTTTGATAGTGTCTGTGTTACATTCGGGTGATGTTTGGATATCGAGTGATGATTTTTTCGCCAATGTTTCATAGAAAATTTGCGAACATATGCTTGGAGTTATTTGACAAAATGATATGCATAACAATTTTTCATATCGCTTTTTATCTCAGTTTACCTTTTAAGTAAACAGGGTGCATGAGTTCGTCACAACAACTTCAAGGGTTCACCACACCAAAAAAGATTGAAGAGCACTGTTCTAGTCTATCACCCCTATGAAAAACATTTCATGATGACAAAAAACTCACTATCATGGTAATTGATCATTTACAAAAAAGTTGATACCTAAAACCTTTGCTTTTTTAATGTCCTCATTGAGCAAAACCAAATACCGTAGAAAAGTAGGTGTGAAATCACGAAGAAAAGAATCTGTCAGTAAATCCAGCTATGATTCAAATGCCGGTATGTATGTGTGACACACATAATGTGTCCTTTGGCTAGTTTGCACGTCTGTAATAAGAACACAAAAAAACATTTAGAAGTGAAATCAAAGTTTAAAATGCACATGTGGCTTTACCAAGCTTATAGTTCTCAAGAACATTTTGTGGCAAGTGTCAGCTACACTTGACCATGAAAATTTGTTTCCGGGCCAAACATAAATAGCACAGCAATGCAGGCTAGTTATAAACAACAAAATTATGTATGCCATTCTAGTCTATCACCCCTGGTGAAAACGATTTTATGATGACAAAAAACCAAATATCATGGTAATTGATCATTTGCAAAAAAGTTTATACCTAAAACCATTGCTTTTTTAATGTCCTTATAGAGCAAAACCAAATACCGTATAAATGTAGGGGTGCATTCACGAAGAAAAGAATCTGTCAGTAAATCCAAGGTATGATTCAAATGTCTGTAAGTATGTGTCCTTTGGCGACTTTGCACGCCTGTAATAAAAATACAAAAAGACATTTAGAAGTGAAATCAAAGTTTTTTCTTAGTAAACTGAAAAACTGAGTCATCGGCAGACAATGTTTCCAAGTTAAATTGAAACTCAAACTTTTAGAATATTATTCCAAAAACGAGTTACCAAACGATTTTGTCTTTGATCTTCATAATTTTGCGACAAAACGACCAAAAACAGTCTCAATTTTTAAGATAAAAATTTTCGCCACGTCTGTTTACAAACAGCTGATCGCTGATGACGCAATGTTTATTTTCACAGTTGTTCAATAAATATGTTTCGCGCTCAATATCTTTCGAAAATAAATGCATATTAACGAACTCCTGAACTTGCTATTCCATCGAGGCGTAAAAGTTTAACTTGCAAATCACTTTTGCAGCAAAAAGACGCACTACTATCGTTCTTAGGCCAATGAAACGGTACTTCTTTATTTGAGTTTGCATTCGGCAAAACGTCATCACGCGATCAATTTTTTCAAAAAAAAGAATTTATTACCCATTTATTGGCACAAAACAAAATCGGACATAGCAAGCAGTAGCTCAATTTCGGCACTGGAAACTTCTGGAAAAATTTTACGTCATAACTAAACACTGAAATCATATTTGCCAAACTCATGAATTATTGCGTCACGTTAATTAGATTCAGAAAACTTCACTAATAAAGTTTTTAAACAACTTCGGCAAATTAAAACACAAAATATTATTCTAACTCCAAAAGTGCAATTTATTCCCCAAATTCATGCCGCAATTGATAACAAAGTATTTTTTTATGGTATCACTTTTCATGACATTGTCATTAGTGCGTGACCAAATTTCCACAAAAAGCTTGTAAACAAACATTTTTGACAAATCTCAACGGTTACATGTGATTTTATGGACTCCTTTTATTCTATGTTTAAATCAATCTCTACCTGCCTTCTCAAGAAACAACGCAAACATAATCAAGAGATACTTTACAAAATGCAAAACAACACTGATCAATCTAGAAGAAAACTTTATTCACGCCAAAAACATGCAACAGATTTTGAACACAAGCGAAAACATACAAAATAGTATCGACTAAAAAATGACATTTCATTTACTGGAAGCATGCCTTCTACAAAACACACCTTCTATTCAAACTATTTCAGCAACCTTACTGTCTGAAGCGATGCAATGTCAAATGTTTTCAAGCAGGCAGGTTTGTAAAATCAAGGGACACACTAATGAACATATACAGCAATTAGGCTACAAATACAAAGTAGAAACAACAATTGGTGCTGAAAGGATAGGGGTTTGTATCCACATAAGTTAGCCTGTTTGAATCAAAACATAAAAATAACGGCTGGAATTTGAATGTAAGATGTCTTATCAAATGTTACCTTCTGAGACCAACACATTAACCCAGAAATGAAAAACGGAAAGACACAATCCCAGTACTATACTCACATGTGGCTTAAAGAGTGCAAATCTGAAAGTATGTTTTTTGACGGGTTTCAATTACACAGCTTTAAAAACTTACAGCGAAGAAAAAGATGCGGAACCCATGGGTTTAGCATATGTATCCTTCGGCTACTTTGCACGCCTGTAATAAGAATACAAAAAGACATTTAGAAGTGAAATCAAAGTTTAAAATGCACATGTGGCTTTACCAAGCTTATAGTTCTCAACAATATTTTGTGGCAAGTGTCAGCTACACTTGACCATGAAAATTTGTTTCCGGGCCAAACATAAACAGCACAGCAATGCAGGCTAGTTATAAACAACAAAATTATGTATGCCATTCTAGTCTATCACCCCTGGTTAAAAAGATGTCACGATGACAAAAAACCCACTATCATGGTAATTGACCATTTGCAAAAAAGTTGATACCTAAAACCATTGCTTTTTTAATGTCCCTATAGAGCAAAACCAAATACCGTATAAATGTAGGGGTGCATTCACGAAGAAAAGAATCTGTCAGTAAATCCAAGCTATGATTCAAATGTCGGTATGTATGTGTCCCTTGGCGACTTTGCACGCCTGTAATAAGAATACAAAAAGACATTTAGAAGTGAAATCAAAGCTTAAAATGCACATGTGGCTTTACCAAGCTTAAAGTTCTCAACAATATTTTGTGGCAAGTGTCAGCTACACTTGACCATGAAAATTTGTTTCCGGGCCAAACATAAACAGCACAGCAATGCAGGCTAGATATAAACAACAAAATTATGTACCGTATTTTACGGACCATAAGGCGCAACTTAAATCATTTTTTTTCCTAATAAATTGATCGTGCGCCTTATAAGCCGGTGTGCCTAATGTATGGACCAAGTAGTGCTTTATTGCTTTGTTTAATGAGCTTTATACGGTAACCCATACTCCTTAAAATACGTTGCGTTCTATAGCCCGGTGCGCCTTATGTATGAACAAAAAACTAATCAAAGCAATTTATTGACAGTGCGCCTTATAATCGGGTGCGCTTTATGGTCCGTAAAATACGGTATGCCATTCTAGTCTATCACCCCTGGTGAAAAAGATTTCATGATGACAAAAAACTCACTATCATGGTAATTGATCATTTGCAAAAAAGTTGATACCTAAAACCATTGCTTTTTTAATGTCCTTATAGAGCAAAACCAAATACTGTATAAATGTAGGGGTGCATTCACGAAGAAAAGAATCTGTCAGTAAATCCAAGCTATGATTCAAATGTCTGTATGTATGTGTCCTTTGGCTACTTTGCACACCTGTAATAAGAATACAAACAGACATTTAGAAGTGAAATCAAAGTTTAAAATGCACAGGTGGCTTTACCAAGCATATAGTTCTCAAGAATATTGTGAGGCAAGTGTCAGCTACACTTGACCATGAAAATTTGTTTCCGGGCCAAACATAAACAGCACAGCAATGCAGGATAGTTATAGGCAACAAATTATGTATGCCATTCTAGTCCAATGCTCTTCAACCGGTGTGCAAGGTGCACCAAAACATGCATGGGGTGCACCAGTACGAAAAGGTGTACAAGGGTGCATCACAAACTTTTAATGAACCATTAATATTTGACTTACAAGATATTAGAAAAAAGATGTAGGTTTCAACTCATGTACAACACCAAGGTAAACTTTTTCCATGGTTTATACCTGTGTCCAGTTTGATAGTGTCTGTGTTACATTCGGGTGATGTTTGGATATCAAGTGATGATTTTTTCGCCAATGTTTCGTAGAAAATTTGCGAACATATGCTTGGAGTTATTTGACAAAATGATATGCATAACAATTTTTCATATCGCTTTTTATCTCAGTTTACCTTTTAAGTAAACAAGGTGCATGAGTTCGTCACAACAACTTCAAGGGTTCACCACACCAAAAAAGATTGAAGAGCACTGTTCTAGTCTATCACCCCTATGAAAAACATTTCATGATGACAAAAAACTCACTATCATGGTAATTGATCATTTACAAAAAAGTTGATACCTAAAACCTTTGCTTTTTTAATGTCCTCATTGAGCAAAACCAAATACCGTATAAATGTAGGGGTGCATTCACGAAGAAAAGAATCTGTCAGTAAATCCAAGCTATGATTCAAATGCCGGTATGTATGTGTGACACACATAATGTGTCCTTTGGCTATTTTGCACGCCTGCAATAAGAATACAAAAAGACATTTAGAAGTGAAATCAAAGTTTAAAATGCACATGTGGCTTTACCAAGCTTAAAGTTCTCAACAATATTTTGTGGCAAGTGTCAGCTACACTTGACCATGAAAATTTGTTTCCGGGCCAAACATAAACAGCACAGCAATGCAGGCTAGTTATAAACAACAAATTATGTATGCCATTCTAGTCTATCACCCCTGGTAAAAAAGATTTCATGATGACAAAACACTCACTATCATGGTAATTGATCATTTGCAAAAAAGTTGATACCTAAAACCATTGCTTTTTTAATGTCCTTATAGAGCAAAACCAAATACCGTATAAATGTAGGGGTGCATTCACGAAGAAAAGAATCTGTCAGTAAATCCAAGCTATGATTCAAATGTCTGTATGTATGTGTCCTTTGGCGACTTTGCACGCCTGTAACAAGATTACAAAAATACATTTAGAAGTGAAATCAAAGTTTAAAATGCACAGGTGGCTTTACCAAGCTTATAGTTCTCAACAATATTTTGTGGCAAGTGTCAGCTACACTTGACCATGAAAATTTGTTTCCGGGCCAAACATAAACAGCACAGCAATGCAGGCTAGATATAAACAACAAAATTATGTATGCCATTCTAGTCTATCACCCCTGGTGAAAAAGATTTCATGATGACAAAAAACTCACTATCATGGTAATTGATCATATGCAAAAAAGTTGATACCTAAAACCATTGCTTTTTTAATGTCCTTATAGAGCAAAACCAAATACCATATAAATGTAGGGGTGCATTCACGAAGAAAAGAATCTGTCAGTAAATCCAAGCTATAATTCAAATGTCCGCATGTATGTGTCCTTTGGCGACTTTGCACGCCTGTAATAAGAATACAAAAAGACATTCAGAAGTGAAATCAAAGTTTAAAATGCACATGTGGCTTTACCAAGCTTATAGTTCTCAAGAATATTTTGTGGCAAGTGTCAGCTACACTTGACCATGAAAATTTGTTTCCGGGCCAAACATAAACAGCACAGCAATGCAGGCTAGTTATAAACAACAAAATTATGTATGCCATTCTAGTCTATCACCCCTGGTGAAAAAGATTTCATGATGACAAAAAACTCACTATCATGGTAATTGATCATTTGCAAAAAAGTTGATACCTAAAACCATTGCTTTTTTAATGTCCTTATAGAGCAGGGGTGGGCAACATATGGCCCGCGGGCCGGATCCGGCCCGCGACGGGATTTTGAGCGGCCCGGGGACAGTTTCCGGTCTAACATGTTAATGTGGCCCGCGGCCACAGTCTGCCACAATCCCCCATTACTTGCTTACTACGTCAAATTACAGTTGTAACGCACAGTAACGCTCCCCAATAGCAAAAAAATTTCCGCCGTTGTTACCATTGCATCATACGTCCATTGTTACGACATAACCACCAACCTTGTGTGTGTCCTAAGAAAAGAATCTGTCAGTAAATCCAAGGTATGATTCAAATGTCTGTAAGTATGTGTCCTTTGGCGACTTTGCACGCCTGTAATAAAAATACAAAAAGACATTTAGAAGTGAAATCAAAGTTTTTTCTTAGTAAACTGAAAAACTGAGTCATCGGCAGACAATGTTTCCAAGTTAAGGTGGCTGTACACAGACTGCGTATTCCGTCAACGTGCGTAAACGCATGCAAAAAACGGTCCGTAATCTGACGTGCGTAAACGGACCGAATTTACGTTCCGAATGTTTTGGTGGTATACACAGGATCCGAACGATGCGACGTTTCGCTTGACTGCATCCTACTTCAAATCAGTTGTTTGGCTGTTCGAAGTAGGAACACCGCTAATTTCTTGCATTTGGGTTATCACCGTGGTGGTGGGATTTTAATATTACTGAACTCGAACACACCGACCACAAAATGCAATTTAAAATGTTTACAATCAACATTATCCAACCTAACCTTCGCATAAACTCAACTCAACTCATTTGCTAGTGACAAACCTTGCTCAAATAAGATAGCAGTACAATAACATTGCTAGTGGAAAACAAATGTCACAAAATATTTGTATTTTTTTTCTTAAATACACTTTTGAAGCAGACAAAATAAAAAAGTACAAACACACAGTGCACATAAGCAATATGTTTCTAAAGAATTTTATTTGCTTTTAAAACCACTCCTGGTACCCTCTTTCGATTCCCTCAAGCGTTTTCTTATTTTGGAAAGATAAAAGGCAATCCTAGCATCAGTAGGTGGCTTCTACAATTTGGCAATGTGCTGGTTGTTGCCTGCAGGTATCCTACAAATAACAAAAACATAAATGCAAAAATATGTACAAATTAGTTTAGAAGTACTTTTGTTTATTCCACAAGTGCAATCTTTCATTTCATTTGACTTTTCTAGTTTGTTTCCATCTCTCATATTAAACACAAACCTTGGTTACAAATTACAATGAAGATGTGAAACATAATACTATTTTTGATCAGAAATCTTTCCCTGCAGTACTCTGAAAGAATATTGTTTGAGTCTATGCCTTACAAACGTACCACATGTAGTAGGTTTATTACAAATATCAATCATAAATCATTTAATTTACATACCTGTGGTGTTGTGTATAAAACTTAAACCATTGGATTTTCTGTCTTTTTATATAGGTGTTGCATATGTCACCTTTCTTTCACATTTTTCCTAGAGAAAAAAGTAACAGGCAGGCCACATATACTTGTACATTTGATAAGCAGATTAAATCCTCCTCAATGTACAATAAAAAGTTGTCAAAACAAATTGTGGTAAAAACCACAAAATATCTATAACCATTAAAAATGTATCCACATTGTAATAAAAATTAGTTAAATTACCTGTTAAACCAAACTCTGCTGCAGTTGAATTACAGGCATTTATGAGGTAGACTTCTCTCCAAAGCAGGTTTCTATCTAACTAGTTTTTCTTGTTAAACTTGATTTCTTTAGTTGATATTGCTCAATCAAAGGATTCTACAAATGAACATAACTTGAAGTGCATAACTCACAGATTGTTGCAGAAACATCAACCAGTACTTGGGTGTATGTAAACAACAACTATGGACTTATGATTTCATAAGCAACATCCTAAATATTAATACAACATAGTTCCGAATTTCTAAACCCTGATGGCATATGTACAGTTTCCTTTTTCAGAAACTTTGTGTTCAATGACATTAACTGCCAGAACTTAGTTATGAACTGGCTCTTTCCTGAACCCTTTACTTGTTTCCCGGAAAGCTATTGTTACTTACATTATTAGCTTTTTGTATCCCGCTGTTGTTCTGCATTCCAGTCGAGCTCGAAGCCTGTCTTTATGCCAATTTAATAATAAAACCTTGCATATTACTTCACTTCTATTTATTATTAGAAACAAGAGGGCTTCAAGTCTTGTGATTTGATAAAAAATAATTGATACTGATCAACCAATCTAGAAATATCTCTCAGTTTTGCGCTATCACTACACCGAAAATCGCATGCTTACGTCCGAAAAAATAGAACATGTTCTATTTGTTCGGATGGCCTTGCGTTAACGTCCGTTTCGTCCGTTTTCGGACAAAACGCATGGTTCGCATTCTGTGTATACACGTCGACGGAAGGCGACGGACCGAAATTTACGCGCGTATACGCATGACGGACGAAAACGGACCGAAACGGATCCTGTGTACAGCCACCTTTAAATTGAAACTCAAACTTTTAGAATATTATTCCAAAAATGAGTTACCAAACGATTTTGTCTTTGATCTTCATAATTTTGCGACAAAACGACCAAAAACAGTCTCAACTTTTAAGATAAAAATTTTCGCCACGTCTGTTTACAAACAGCTGATCGCTGATGACGCAATGTTTATTTTCACAGTTGTTCAATAAATATGTTTCGCGCTCAATATCTTTCGAAAATAAATGCATATTAACGAACTCCTGAACTTGCTATTCCATCGAGGCGTAAAAGTTTAACTTGCAAATCACTTTTGCAGCAAAAAGACGCACTACTATCGTTCTTAGGCCAATGAAACGGTACTTCTTTATTTGAGTTTGCATTCGGCAAAACGTCATCACGCGATCAATTTTTTCAAAAAAAAGAATTTATTACCCATTTATTGGCACAAAACAAAATCGGACATAGCAAGCAGTAGCTCAATTTCGGCACTGGAAACTTCTGGAAAAATTTTACGTCATAACTAAACACTGAAATCATATTTGCCAAACTCATGAATAATTGCGTCACGTTAATTAGATTCAGAAAACTTCACTAACAAAGTTTTTAAACGACTTCGGCAAATTAAAACACAAAATATTATTCTAACTCCAAAAGTGCATTTTGTTCCCGAAATTCATAACAAAGTATTTTTTATGGTATCACTTTTCATGACATTGTCATTAGTGCGTGACCAAATTTCCACAAAAAGCTTGTAAACAAACATTTTTGACAAATCTCAACGGTTACATGTGATTTTATGGACTCCTTTTATTCTATGTTTAAATCAATCTCTATCTGCCTTCTCAAGAAACAACGCAAACATAATCAAGAGATACTTTACAAAATGCAAAACAACACTGATCAATCTAGAAGAAAACTTTATTCACGCCAAAAACATGCAACAGATTTTGAACACAGGCGAAAACATACAAAATAGTATCGACTAAAAAATGACATTTCATTTACTGAAAGCATGCCTTCTACAAAACACACCTTCTATTAAAACTATTTCAGCAACCTTACTGTCTGAGGCGATGCAATGTCAAATGTTTTCAAGCAGGCAGGTTTGTGAAATCAAGGGACACACTAATGAACATATACAGCAATTAGGCTACAAATACAAAGTAGAAACAACAATTGGTGCTGAAAGGATAGGGGTTTGTATCCACATAAGTTAGCCTGTTTGAATCAAAACATAAAAATAACGGCTGGAATTTGAATGAAAGATGTCTTATCAAATGTTACCTTCTGAGACCAACACATTAACCCAGAAATGAAAAACGGAAAGACACAATCCCAGTACTATACTCACATGTGGCTTAAAGAGTGCAAATCTGAAAGTATGTTTTATGACGGGTTTCAATTACACAGCTTTAAAAACTTACAGCGAAGAAAAAGATGCGGAACCCCTGGGTTTAGCATATGTATCCTTCGGTTATTTTCCACCCCTGTAATAAGAATACAAAAAGACATTTAGAAGTGAAATCAAAGTTTAAAATGCATTTGTGGCTTTACCAAGCTTATAGTTCTCAACAATATTTTGTTGCAAGTGTCAGCTACACTTGACCATCAAATTTTGTTTCCGGGCCAAACATAAACAGCACAGCAATGCAGGCTAGTTATAAACAACAAAATTATGTATGCCATTCTAGTCTATCACCCCTAGTGAAAAAGATTTAATGATGACAAAAAACTCACCATCATGGTAATTGATCATTTGCAAAAAAGTTGATACCTCAAACCAATGCTTTTTTAATGTCCTTATAGAGCAAAACCAAATACCGTATAAATGTAGGGGTGCATTCACGAAGAAAAGAATCTGTCAGTAAATCCAAGCTATGATTCAAATGTCTGTATGTATGTGTCCTTTGGCGACTTTGCACGCCTGCAACAAGATTACAAAAATACATTTAGAAGTGAAATTAAAGTTTGAAATGGACATGTGGCTTTACCAAGCATATAGTTCTCAAGAATACTTTGTGGCAAGTGTCAGCTACACTTGACCATGAAAATTTGTTTCCGGGCCAAACATAAACAGCACAGCAAGGCAGGCTAGTTATAAACAACAAAATTATGTTTGCCATTCTAGTCTATCACCCCTGGTGAAAAAGATTTCATGATGACAAAAAACTCACTATCATGGTAATTGATCATTTGCAAAAAAATTGATACCTAAAACCATTGCTTTTTTAATGTCCTCATAGAGCAAAACCAAATACCGTATAAATGTAGGGGTGCATTCACGAAGAAAAGAATCTGTCAGTAAATCCAAGCTATGATTCAAATGTCTGTATGTATGTGTCCTTTGGCGACTTTGCACGCCTGCAATAAGAATACAAAAAGACATTTAGAAGTGAAATCAAAGTTTAAAATGCACATGTGGCTTTACCAAGCTTATAGTTCTCAAGAATATTTTGTGGCAAGTGTCAGCTATACTTGACCATAAAAATTTGTTTCCGGGCCAAACATAAACAGCACAGCAATTTAGGCTAGTTATAAACAACAAAATTATGTATGCCATTCTAGTCTATCACCCCTGGTGAAAAAGATTTTATGATGACAAAAAACTCACTATCATGGTAATTGATCATTTGCAAAACAGTTAATACCTAAAACCATTGCTTTTTTAATGTCCTTATAGAGCAAAACCAAATACCGTATAAATGTAGGGGTGCATTCTTGAAGAAAAGAATCTGTCAGTAAATCCAAGCTATGATTCAAATGTCTGTATCTATGTGTCCTTTGGCGATTTTGCACGCCTGTAATAAGAATACAAAAAGACATTTAAAAGTGAAATCAAAGTTTATAATGCACATGTGGCTTTACCAAGCATATAGTTCTCAAGAATATTTTGTGGCAAGTGTCAGCTACACTTGACCATAAAAATTTGTTTCCGGGCCAAACATAAACAGCACAGCAAGGCAGGCTAGTTATAAACAACAAAATGATGTATATATGCCATTCTAGTCTATCACCGCTGGTAAAAAAAATTTCATGCTGACAAAAACTCACTATCATGGTAATTGATCATTTGCAAAAAAGTTGATACCTAAAACCATTGCTTTTCTCATGTCCTTATAGAGCAAAACCAAATACCGTATAAATGTAGGGGTGCATTCACGAAGAAAAGAATCTGTCAGTAAATCCAAGCTATGATTCAAATGTCTGTATGTATGTGTCCTTTGGCGACTTTGCACGCCTGTAATAAGAATACAAAAAGACATTTAGAAGTGAAATCAAAGTTTAAAATGCACATGTGGCTTTACCAAGCTTATAGTTCTCAACAATATTTTGTGGCAAGTGTCAGCTATACTTGACCATAAAAATTTGTTTCCGGGCCAAACATAAACAGCACAGCAATGCAGGCTAGTTATAAACAACAAAATTATGTATGCCATTCTACTCTATCACCCCTGGTTAAAAAGATTTCATAATGACAAAAAACTTACTATCATGGTAATTGGTCATTTGCAAAAAAGTTGATACCTAAAACCATTGCTTTTTTAATGTCCTTATAGAGCAAAACCAAATACCGTATAAATGTAGGGGTGCATTCACGAAGAAAAGAATCTGTCAGTAAATCCAAGGTATGATTCAAATGTCTGTATGTATGTGTCATTTGGCGATTTTGCACGCCTGTAATAAGAATACAAGAAGACATTTAGAAGTGAAATCAAAGTTTTTTCTTAGTAAACTGAAAAACTGAGTCATCGGCAGACAATGTTTCCAAGTTAAATTTATACTCAAACTTTTAGAATATTTTTCCAAAAACGAGTTACCAAACGATTTTGTCTTTGATCTTCATAATTTTGCGACAAAACGACCAAAAACAGTCTCAACTTTTAAGATAAAAATTTTCGCCACGTCTGTTTACAAACAGTTGATCGCTGATGACGCAATGTTTATTTTCACAGTTGTTCAATAAATATGTTTCCCGCTCAATATTTTTCGAAAATAAATGCATATTAACGAACTCCTGAACTTGCTTTTCCATCGAGGTGTAAAGGTTTAACTTGCAAATCACTTTTGCAGCAAAAAGACGCACTACTATCGTTCTTAGGCCAATGAAACTGTACTTCTTTATTTGAGTTTGCATTCGGCAAAACGTCATCACGCGATCAATTAAAAAAAAAAAAAAAGAATTTATTACCCATTGATTGGCACAAAACAAAATCGGACATAGCAAGCAGTAGCTCAATTTCGGCACTGGTAACTTCTGGAAAAATTTTACGTCATAACTAAACACTGAAATCATATTTGCCAAACTTATGAATTATTGCGTCACGTTAATTAGATTTAGAAAACTTCACTAACAAAGTTTTTAAACAACTTCGGCAAATTAAAACACAAAATATTATTCTGACTCCAAAAGTGCAATTTTTTCCCCAAATTCATGCCGCAATTGATAACAAAGTATTTTTTTATGGTATCACTTTTCATGACATTGTCAGTAGTGCGTGACCAAATTTCCACAAACAGCTTGTAAACAAACATTTTTGACAAATCTCAACGGTTACATGTGATTTTATGGTTTCCTTCTTAAGTATCAAGGCAAACATAATACAGAGATATTTTACACAATGCAAAACAACACTGACGGATCTAGAAGGAAACTTTATTTACGCCAAAAACATGCAACAGAATTTTGAACACAAGCGAAAACATACAAAATAGGATCGACTAAAATAAGACATTTCATTTACTGGAAGCATGCCATCTACAAAACACATCTTCTATCAAAACTATTTCAGCAACCTTACTGTCTGAAGCGATGCAATGTCAAATGTTTTCAAGCAGGCAGGTATGTGAAATCAAGGGACACACTAATGAACATATACAGCAATTAGGCTACAAATACAAAGTAGAAACAATAATTGGTGCTGAAAGGATAGGGGTTTGTATCCACATAAGTTAGCCTGTTTGAATCAAAAACAAAAAATAACGGCTTGAATTTCAATGTAAGATGTCTTATCAAATGTTACCTTCTGAGACCAACACATTAACCCAAAAATGAAAAACAGAAAGACACAATCCCAGTACTATATGCACACATGGCTTAAAGAGTGTAAAAAAAGTATATTTGATGACCATTGAAATATGATTTGAATCAGTGACAATGTTGAGGTCAGTAATGTTTCAACCAACTTTTTAACACCGCAGTCATTACGATTCCCATAAAATTCCTACAAATAACATTGAAGTATTGCAATTATTAAGTTATATGCACCAGTGCAGTGTTGGTAAGTGATGCCAAAATTACCACAAATCACTAATGATGGCATGAGCATTTGAAATGTTTGAACAATAAAGCATGTTGCTGTTTTACGTTTATTTGGGCCGTTATTTTCCTCATTAAACTTATAAACAGATCTGGATATAGTGGACCATAACACATTTTTTGAATTTTGGGTTTTTCCTGAATAAACCAACAAACTATGGCTTCTTCGAAAGGTAAACAACATTGAAATATTTCAATTATTTAACTAATACTGACAGGAGACCACATATTTTTATAACCACCAAGAAAAGTCACCAAGAAACACATTTCTAGGCCTTAAAACTAACAAAACATGGACTTTACGAAAAGTGAAAAATAATTTGTCCATTTGGTATCTTAATATGAATTGAGTTTATTTTTTAACTTTTTAGTGTTGTTTCAAAGTTTTCAGTCTCTCACATATTTGTAAGGTTAAATCCCAACATCCCACCTTTTCTTTGTGTAATTTATCCCCCTATTTCCCAAGTTCAGGTAAAGGTTTGTTGCTTAATAACCCTGACTCATCATTGAACAAATGCTTAGTCACCCACTTTGGCAACAATGACTCAACAGTATTTTGTTGCTCAGCATCTAAAAAAGCAATTGTAAGTTTTGTAACAATAAAGGATCATAATAAAATGCATGAAAAGTGTATTTCGAATGTTAATAAATATGATAATAGTAACATAACCAGGCATTCTGTTTAAATCAAGGATCAAAAATCAAGTATATAAACACCTCAACTAATGGACAAATCATTTGAAAACCGCAGCAACAGACATTACCTGGATTGTTGTGAAAGGTCAAAGTTGAAGGGTCGTCAAACTCATCACTGAATGGGATGTCAACAGTACTAGGATGCGGGGAATCAGCGATTATTTCCATTGTGAACTACTCGTTTGTAGCAAAATACGAGGTTATATTCAAATCTGGACTTCCAGGTGTGGAAGTTTTTTTTTTTTTTTTTTTTTATTACGATAACAAGTAAAATGAGAAAGAATACGAACAAGACAAGAAATACGCCAAGTCAAGTACACGACAATCAAAGGCCGGACCACTTACGTAAAAAATCAGGGCGTTTGTTGGTTTTAATTGCAAGTAGAAACTCCGAGTGCTTTAGCGTTTTTAGAGAATAAATAAATCTTTGCAAAGTTGGTTTGCTTTGCGCGTATTTGCTCTGAAAAATAACATATCGCGCACATAGAAGGATGCAGTTTAGTAACAGTTCTTGGTCATCAGTTCCAAATAAACATAAAATTGCACGAGGTCTAACATCCATTGACAGTTTGCTCGAAATCCACGCAGTAACATTTTCCCAATACTTTGCAGTTACAGTGCATGAGTAAAAAAGATGTAAAAGGGTTTCTGGAGAATCTTTACAGAAAACGCACTGTTGTGAGGGTACTATGCCAACTGTATGCAATTTATCATTAGTCAAGATGGCTCTTAAATTCAATTTCATTTGAAAGGCTCTTAATTTTGTTTCTATCGTACAAATATAGTTATTAATGTATATGTGTTCCCAGTTTGGTATATTCGTTCCCGTACCCAAATCCCTTTCCCATATTTTCTGTTGGTGGAGAGGTGATTCTGTTGTGTAATCTGTTACGTGTTGGTAGGCTTGTTTTACCTCGCTAAATTTGGCGATTGTGTCTAACCAAAATGAGGTCTTTTGAACTTTTTCTTGGCTGGCATTTTTGTCTAGTTCGTCCCAATTCGCTGGGATGGCAGAAACCAGTCTAATAAATTCAATGAATCCGTGATTGGTTGGTGTAAAGTTAAATCTTAATGCGAGGTCGTCGTAAGTCATATAGTGGCCTTCTTTGTTAATTAGATCGTAGTAACTAAGTAAACCGGCGCGAATAAGAGTTGGGATGTAGAACGCATTGGAGCGATATTTAATTTCTTTGTTGAGCCGAAGGGGCCTAGAGATGTTTGTGGGTAACCTGGTTAGTTTCGCAAAAAGTTTGCAATCGGAGACTGCTTTTCGTAGCGTGCGAAGTGGTATTGATTTCATGTAAGCTTTTGAGGTGGGCGAAATGTTACTGCTTAACCATGAGTTGAATTCCCTTGAATTGGCAAGTGAGGTTTCGATGGTTTTCCAGGGAGACGTATACGAATCATCAAACAGCCGGCTGACCCATTTAACACCGAGTGACACTAAGTACGCGTCGAGGTCCAGCATATTAATGCCACCAGCCTCAATCTTTCCACACAACTTAGTGCGCTTGACCTTTTCCCACTTTGAGTTCCAGATAAACTTGAACATTGTCCTTTTGAGGTCTTTTAGAAATGCACTTGGCAGAGCGATAGGCACGACATTAACTTTGTAGGTCAGGGTGGGAATAACCAAACTTTTTAGAATGCATACCCGTCCGATCAAGGTAAGTCCCCTAGAGGACCAAATATTTAGTATTGTTTTGGTTTTTTTAATAATACCAGCAAAATTTAAGTCGAAAAGTTCTTTTGGCGACAGGAAATTCGATTCCGAGATAACGAAACGACGTCTCTGGCCATGTTAAGCCTTTATCTAGGTAAGGTTTAATCTGCGATGATCTTTTGGACCCAATGTAGAACGCTAACGATTTTTTGATGTTTATTTTACAGCCCGACATAAAGCCAAACTCATTAAGAATCGCAAAGGCTCGATCAAAATTGTTTGGTTCCCCTTTCAAAAAAATCAGCGTATCGTCTGCCAAGAGTGACACTTTAAAGTCATTGCCCAATAAATGAATTCCTACTTCGCCATCTTTTCGCATCGCTGCCGCTAGGCATTCAATGGCAAGTACAAATAAAGTTGGAGATAAAGGGTCTCCCTGCCTTACCCCCCTTTTGATACTAATTTGCCGTGACAAAAAATTATTGTTAATTATGGTGCTAGTGGGATTCGAGTAACAGCATTGTACCCAATGCAGAACATTATTTCCGAAACCAAATGTTTTTAATGCGGCGTAAATGAACCTCCACTCGATTGTATCAAAAGCTTTGTACATATCTACAGACAGTATGGCCCCTGGATATTGGTGATTATCAGCAAGGTCAATCACATCGAACAGTAAACGAATATTATCCCCGATGAACCTCCCTTTAATGAACCCGTTCTGGTCTCGATTGACGAGGTGATCCAGGTTGGATTTTATGCGGTTGTTTATGACTTTGGACACGATTTTGTAGTCAGCGTTTAACAGTGTTATGGGTCTATAATTGGTGATGAGCTGTTTGTCTTTATTGGGTTTTGGTATGAGGGTCGCCACTCCTTGGCACTGCGTTGGACTGAAGTGTCCTACTTGCGCGGAATAAGTCCATGCATCCTTAAACATGCCTTTAAGGTCATTCCAAAATGTTTCATAGAACTCGACAGGGTATCCGTCTGGGCCCGGTGATTTATTTCGGGGCATAGATTTAAGCGATGCGTATAACTCGTTTTCGGAAATCGGCAACTCACTATTTTCAAACTGAGATTGATTTAACTTTAGCAAATTAAGTTTTAAAAGGCGTGATGTCACCTCTGATGTTGCATAATGAGAATCAGGCTGTTGGTAAAGATGTTGAAAAAATTTTACCAACTCATCTAAGATCACCTTTTGGTCTGAGCAAGCGTTATTGCCTATTTTCAATTGATCGATCGATTTTTTCACCGCATGACGTTTTTCCAGGTTTAAAAAATACTTCGTATTTCTTTCACCCTTTTCTGCCCACTTCGCTCGACTTCTTACCATCGCACCCTTTGTTTGGGCCTCTATTAGAATGTCCAAATCAAATTTTAATTTGGTTAGTTTTTCTATTAAGTCAGGGTTACCTTGGGTTATTTCCTGTTCAAGTTTTTCTATTTCGCTCTCCAACTTCCGCTGTTTAGCAGAGTTTTTTCGTTTGACTTTGATGCTGTATTTTATGGTTTCTCCACGAATTACGGCTTTCAAAGCATCCCACCGAATATGCGGATTTGTGTCACATTGAGCGTTGTTTATCTTATAATCCTGAATTGTTTTTTGGATGATGGAAATAAACCTCTTATCCGATAGTAAATTTGTGTTTAATTTCCAATACCCTTTACCTCTAACAGTTTGTGAGAATTTAAGAGAGAATGATACGATCTTATGGTCTGATTTTACCCCCTGTACAATATCGGCAGATGTTACTTTGTTATTTAGGTGTTCCGAAAGCAGGAAGAAATCGATGCGGGTAGCTACCAAAGGGTTAAGTTGTACTCGCGAAAATTTTTTGGTGGTCGGATGCATCTTACGAAAAACGTCACATAAATTAAAAGTTTCCATATGTGAGAGAATACTGTTTCGTGAATTACGATTGGGATTAGGGGGGCCTTGGCTTTTGTCTAAATTATCCTGCAGCGTTACATTAATGTCACCGCCTATGATGAGATTTGAGTTATCCTCCTCGCCTACTTTCGCAAAAAGCGTGTCGAAAAAAACTGGGTCATCGTTGTTTGGCGCGTATAGATTGCAAAGTTTCAATTCGCGGTTGTTATATTCGAGGTCGATGAAAACGTACCTCCCTTCGGGGTCTACTTCTACAACTTTGGGTGAGTGCAAAAAGTTTTTTGTGATCAGGATTGCCACACCTTTACTGCGGGTAGAGCCATGTGCCCAAACTATTTTGTTACCCCATTCTAATTCCCATAATTTTTCCTCATTAGATGAACAATGCGTTTCCTGGAGAAAGATTATATGAAATGCCTTCCTTTTAAGAAAGTGAAATATAGTTTTCCGTTTTTTATGATTTCTTATACCCCCCACATTAAAAGAGGCAACATTTAATACAGACATCACCGAAAGAGAAAGTTAAAAAAGCAAAAAAACAAAAACAAAACAACAACAACAAACTATTGATATTTCTGAACACCTTCTTCTATATCCCACTCATACTCAAACCCACAATTACAATTATAAGGTTGACTAGGTTCAATGTTGACAGCGGTTTTTTTCCCACAACTGCAGTGGACTAATTTTCTTCTACAGGCGGGATTTGAACATTCTTTGCTCATAGCTATCTTAGGAAGAGCGTTAACTGTATTACATTCACAAGTAATGGCATACCTTTGGCATCGGATGCATTCAAACAAGTTTCCGTCCATTATGTATTCCGGTTGCATTTCGTTACAGCATGGCATCAGCCTCATTGGTGCTTGACATTTTGGACATTTTGTTTCTGTTTCGAATTGTGGCAAAAGGAACAAGTTTGCCTCATCGCAACAAGCCTTGGCCACTATATATTCTTTTTTGCATTTACAGCAGAAGAAATTCTTGCAGTCTGGGTCCACTAAGCTTCCAGTATTGCAGCTTGGGCACTTTACTGGAATTGTGTATTCGCATAGACTACGAGATTTACTTTCCGGAAAATCTGTTGGACTATTACGTGGTCGTTTGCGAGTCACTGTCGGGTCAATAATTGCCAAAATCTCCTGTTTTTCTTGGTTGATTTGTTCAATCTCATGTAATGCCTCTGGGACAGGGTTACTATCATACTGGAGGCGTTGAGTCGTCGCCTCCTTATCTGAGATCTGGGTTTCCAAGCGTGACCCAGTTTCCTTATCTTGCGGCGCTGCTTGGGTTTTATTTTGTTGCTGCCTGTTTTCTAACAAAGGAAAATCCTCCTTTCTTTTTGCACAAGCAGACTGTTTGTGGCCTGTTTCTCCACAGTATTTACAGGTAATTGCTTGACCGTGATATGTTACATAAAATTCACTACTATGTACCCGAATGTAGCTGGGTATGGGGTTTTTTTCGAGATCAACTTTGTTCATGGTAATTATCCTCATACCGGAAAAAAGTCCTTCTTTGTCTTTTCTATGTACTATTTTATTTACTTTGCCATAGTGCTCCTCCATATTTTTAGCAATTAAGGCATTTGGAAACGGTATCGGGACCCATCCAACGCCTACATTAATCGTATCGCTTTCATACAGCCTTGAGTTTTGAACATACGATACCTCCAATAATTTCCTGTGCAGGTCCAAAACGTTTTCTCTTGTTGTGCAGGTTACATCCACAAGAGTGCCTTTCATTTCAGCTATTCCTACGATTTTTCTTAAAGGGAAATTGATTTCCTTCATTAGGTTCCATAATTCTTCTCTTTTAAGCTGTTTCGTAGCTTTAAAACTCAAGCAGTTTGGTCTTTTTAGAGCACTCACTGCACTGTCGGTTGCCGCCTGCGCATAACTTGGCTTTTTGCTCATACCTCCTTCCTCCATGAGCGCCAGACACGTCTCTTTCCCCAGGTGTGGAAGTAGCACCTTTCTGTGTTTGTTTAAGCTCTTCTGCCACCCGATGGCTGATTGTCCAGACAAATATACAACTGTCGGCAGAGGCTGAGATTAAGTGAGAGCTACTGTCGAACGTGAGGGAAACTGCTACCTTTGAATGCCCGCTGATCATGCACACACAATCTCCTGCGAAACAAAAGATTCTTGTTAAAAATTTTAATTGGAAAAACAGTTGCAAATACATTAAAGCAATTTAAAAACTGATGCAGAAAAAATGCAAACTTGTAAAAGGCCAGTATTGTGAAATTCCTACCATGAGTAAATTTGCTAGACACACATTTAGTCATTTGACATGAATAAAACATGTTTGATTGAATTAAGTGGAAATGCTTATTAATACTGCATAACTGTAAATTGCTTTTCAATTTTCTCAACAAATGCAAACCAACACTAACCTGTGGTGTACGGGAGGACATAGATGTTTTTATCAACACACGAGGTTGCAACAAGCGTTTTGCACCAAAGATGTCATATTCGGTTAAATTGCAGCTGCACGCAACAAGCACTGAATCATCGATGAATAAAATCCACAGTTAGAGTGACTGGGTTTAAAATTTTGTGGATTTACTGTTTACTTACTCAACAATGGCCATGTCAGCCATCGAGTGTTTCTCAACGTAATGTTGTTCTCGACTGATGTCAGTTGTAGTAGTAGAGAGACTTGTCTGTTCCACAGCTCATAAGTCGAAACTGCAATTACAAATCTGATTTAGACCAAGAATTGTCAGCATCAAGATTAAACAATTATGCTCTCTGTTAAACAACATAATGAGACTAAAACACAAAAATCACAAAAGTGGTGTGAAAACAAATGAAGCTGAAAACTGGACAGTTTCACTGTGACTGATATATATATATATATATAATTAAGAAAGCTTAGGCAAAGTAAAAAGCAATGTACAAAGGAAGGTTCGGAAAAAAGTCAGATTTTCAAATGTTACATATTTGGTTCAAACAAAGGCAAATCACTTAAACGTGTGTGTTGCATTTGCCAAATTTAACCTTGTTAACTTGTATAATTTTATTCCAGCGTTTTAATACAGTTCATTGTAGTTCGTGTAAATGATACTAGTACATTGAATTTACATTTTATGTCAACTGGATCGAAATAGCCACACCAGTGACAGTTTAACTCCGGAAACATTGTTGTCCAGATCACAATAAAAAATTATATAACATTTGGATTAGATATTCTAGAATCAAAACAACTATTCTATAATACCCAGTTATTCTACTTTCAACTACATAACAGTTTACCTCGTGATCTCGGTTTGCAAACTTTACAGCAGTGAAGGCAGCAGAATGGTCAACGATTGTGTTGGACAGAATATAATCATCGGTAAACATGTGAACACACCGGTCTCTACTCGCGCTTGCAAGCATCGTGCCACAATGTGAGTAATCAATGCCTAATATATCCCCGTCGTGCCACGAAATATATGATATCCTCTTAAACGTCATAAGGTCGTACACACTAAAAACAAATGATTGGTTGTCATAAAAATCACAAAACTACTTAGTCTTAAGGATTACAAAAGAACAAATCGAAAATAACAACTCAAAACCAAATTCCAAATTTACTGTGGCTTGAAGTTTTTGAAAAACAAAAAAACTAGAAGGGTGGCTTAGCACATATTGCCCTTGCATATACACTATAACCTATTTTGAAACATAAATATATTTCCTATGCTTATTTTGTATTGGGTCCCATATTAGCCATCGTCTTTTATAACTTTAGTCGTTTCTGCAGGCAAAAACTCATGGGTCCCCAAACATGCAAAGTTGAAAATAATCCAATTCAAGAGATAACCATGAGAAAGTCGGGTGTTGTGAGGTAAAACACAGTGATCGGCACTGGGCTTAAATAATAATACTATGTAGAATACAAACTATAAAATTAGATTCACCCCAGATATTGTTTGAAGTATGTCCTATTTAACGTTTTAAAAAACTGACCCATTTTAGGGGGCTAGTAGGGCAACTAATTGGGTGCGACACACAAACTAAAAAATAAATAAAAAACGCAATGACTCAATCAATACTACTGCAAAATTTCAACCCAATCCGCCAATGTTTAAAATACTGACCACTAGAGGTGTTTTGAGCAACAACCGTGTTAGGCCTACAGGGTTGAACACAACAATCGACACCTATAAATGGCTATACAAATCAAAATACAAGAAATGAAATCAAAATTTCAGCCAATTCTGACACTGTTTAAAAACTCACCCATTTCAGGAGGCTAGCGGGGTAAATACTGGGGTTATCAACAAAAACAAAGTGGGATGCACATCTACATAACTATATCTACCATCTGTGTAAATTTCAGCCAAATCCATCAAATATTTGATGGAAAAACGAGTCGGACAAACTTTGGGAAGAAAAAAAAAGGAAGAAAAAAAAAAGAAAAAAAAAGAAAAAATTCGAGTAAAATCAATATGTGTCCGCTTCAGGGAAGGGGACCCATTAAAAACTAGAAGGGTGGCTTAGCACATATTGCCCTTGCACATACACTATGATCTATTTTAAAACATAAATATATTTCCTATGCTTATTTTGTATTGGGTCCCATATTAGCCATCGTCTTTTATAACCTTGGTTGTTTCTGCAGGCAAAAACTAATGGGTGCCCTCACATGCAAAGTTGAAATTAATGCAATTCAATAGATAACAATGAGTAAGTTTGGTATTGTGAAGACAAACACCGTGATTGGTACTGTGCATATCTAAATATGCTATATGGAGTAAAAACTATTTAAATTGGAAAACTCATTCTAGGGGGCTAGTAGGATAACTAATTGAGGTTCAACACACACAAACTTAAAAGTAGGAAACCACAATGACTCAATCAATAGTACTGCAAAATTTCAGTCCAATCTGCCAACGTTTAAAATTTCAACCACTAGAGGTGTTTTGAGCAACAACCGTTAATGTTTCTGACGCCAAAGGGCTGTTAACAACCCCCGAACTGCAATGGCGCAATAACGATAATTGGCATACTTTACAAGCTATCCAAATTTTAGCCAATTCTGACATTGTTTATAAACTCACCCCTTTTAGGGGGCTAGCGGGGTAAATACTGGGGTTATCCGGAAAACAAAGTGGGATGCACATCTACATAACTATATGTACCATCTGCATAAGTTTCAGCCACATCCATCAAGCATTTGATAGAAAAACGAGTCGGACAAACTTCGGGAGAAAATATCTATTTTAGGGGGCTAGCGGGGTAAATACTGGGGTTATCAACAAAAACAAAGTGGAATGCACATCTACATAACTACATCTACCATCTGTATAAGTTTCAGCCATATCCATCAAGCATTTGATGGAAAAACAAGTCAGACAAACTTCGGGGTGAAAAAAACATTTTAGGGGGCTAGCGGGGTAAATACTGGGGTTATCAACAAAAACAAAGTGGGATGCACATCTACATAACTACATCTACCATCTGTGTAAATTTCAGCCACATCCATCAAACATTTGATAAAAAAACGAGTCGGACAAACTTCGGGGGAAAATACCTATTTTAGGGGGCGAACGGGGTAAATACTGGGGTTATCAACAAAAACAAAGTGGGATGCACATCTGCATAACTATATCTACCATCTGTGTAAATTTCAGCCAAATTCATCAAACATTTGATGGAAAAACATGTCGGACAAACTTCGAGGGAAAAATACCCATTTTAGGGAGCTAGCGGGGTAAATACTGGGGTTATCAACAAAAACAAAGTGGGATGCACATCTACATAACTACATCTACCATCTGTGTAAATTTCATCCAAATCCATCAAGGATTTGATGAAAAAACGAGTCGGACAAACTTTGGGTAGAAGAAAAAAGAAGAAAAAAAAAGAAAAAAACAAACATTTTGAGTAAAATCAATATGTGTCCCCTTCAGGGAAGGGGACCCATAACAAGCTAAAATAGATGCAGTCTAGAAACCAGCGATGAAACTACTGATGCATATTTATGATAAAGAGTGTTCAAATTGTATACAGAATTCCCTAAAGTGCCCAGGCATAAAGGTGACTACAAATTGAATTAGGAAGTATGTTGAATACATACTGCTGGACACTCACACTCCTGTCGCCAACCGTCATGTGTTTGCCGTCATTACGAACGGAGATACAATGTGCCTCAACCGATGTTTTAGTGTCTGTGGAGTGTTTCTCCATACTTTCCAATAGAATTGTGTGTTTCAGAACCTACAAATATTTAATAACTAACTTATTGCTCGTTCAATACATATATCCTACAAACAGCCACAATATATAATGTTCTTATTGTTTGTCCAATGCATATATCCTACAAACAGCCACAATATATAATGTTCTTATTGTTTGTCCAATGCATATATCCTACAAACAGCCACAATATATAATGTTCTTATTGTTTGTCCAATGCATATATCCTACAAACAGCCACAATATATAATGTTCTTATTGTTTGTCCAATGCATATATCCTACAAACAGCCACAATATATAAGGTTCGTACACATGTTTGGTATTTTTTTCCAAATCCTGACTCTGCCATCATTTGAACAAGGCACAAAACAATCAGACAGTGAAACTGCTGACTCAGCACAATCAGGAAGAGTCTGCAAAAACACCATAAGGAAGAAACTATTATTACATGTAAACAGGGTTTTGTGCCCCAGTGATTTAAATCAGTGGCAAAAACAAAACAAGAATTTGACTAAATAAATTAAATCAGAAAGACTTTTCTGAATTTGGTTTACATTTATAATTCCACTGTCATAATTAGTGTGGAGCAGATCACTAATGAGACATGATTACAGCAGCTGACGTTACAACATTTCATTCATTTTCAGCCACTACTGATGATATTTGAATAGTTATAGTATGTCTATTGACATAAGCTTATATACTTTTTGTTATGAATTATGTTATGATCTCCATGGATGTGAGGGGTACAGAAACTGACGATGCTTGTTTGAGCACATTCAACAATTAAAAAATAAATAAATCACTAAAAAATGATCAGTCACTGTTTTTCAGTATTTTGGATATCCAAGAGCAGTGTGTCCCGATTAATAAGATTTATTGTTTACAATTGTCTTTTGTGGTGAAATATAATTTTTTTTAGTGATGTAACTTTAATATATGTATGTTGTAAAGACAAACCTTGATATCCCAGACACACGAGCCATGGAACCAGGAAACTGAAGTGACATTTAGTTTTTCAAAATCCAAATCCATCACATCAGTTATAACAAGTGAGTGATCAGAAAATACAAGATGCAGCCACATGTTGTAGACATCTACTGACATCGCAAGCACTTCATAACCTCTGCAAAAATCCAATTGTTAGTTCAAAATAATTAATGCAAAAATATATTAAACAATATGCATGGATCTGTTCATAAATTTAGGGGTGTATGCAAATACCACTTGACCACTGTGACCCTGTGGTCAGCCTGTACATGCTTTCTAAGTGCTGTGGCCAACCTGTAAATACTGTGTGGCCGCTGTGGCCAACCTGTAATCACTGCTTGGCCGTTGTGACCAACCTGTAAAAACCGCGTGACCACTGTGGCCAGTATATATTTTGCTGTAGTGTATATATTGTGCAACCAGCAGCGCCGAGCCATCACAATGTGACGCTTGTGAATAGAGGGGTGTATGTAAATACCACTTGACCACTTGACCGCTGTGGTCGCTGTGGCCAGCCTGCACACACTTTCTAAATGCTGTGGCCAACCTGTATATACTGTGCAACCATTGTGGCCAACCTGTATATACTGTGGACCGCTGTGACCAACCTGCATTTACTACATAACTGTTTTGACCAATTTTTTAACACAAGCGTTGACGGTTAGAGTTAGTTGGGTTAGGGTTGTATTGGAAATAACACTTTAATCAGGTCTCATTTACCTATACAGGTTGGCCACAGCGGTCAAGCAGTATTTACAGGTTGGCCACAGCATTTAGAAAGTGTGTACAGGCTGGCCACAGCGACCACAGCGGTCAAGTGGTCAAGTGGTATTTACATACACCCCTCTATTCACAAGCGTCACATTGTGATGGCGCGGCGCTGCTGGTGCAAAACAAGCACCACTCAAAAGCGCCATGTTTTCAGTCGCGCCTTAGCCAGTTTGAAAGCATTCAAAGTTAAGTAAGGTTTTAATTAGGCAATAATAATAAAATATGTGTCAGTCTGGAAGTATTTAACTTTCATTTAAAAGTACAGATAAAATAAAAAGCAGTTTTGTTTTGTTCATTTTTGCAAACTTTCTGAAGGTATTTTTTAAACACTGCAATGTTATTCTTACAGCTGTTTGAGAAATTAAGTAAAATGGCCGAAAAAGAAGCCAGTTTAAGATTCAGTTGCAGTATTGATAAGTTGATGAGGTCAATAAAGGGACTCGAATGTCCTTTATGTTGCGATAGAACTTTTCCTTGCCACATTCACCTTAAAAATCATGTGACCAATGTTCATTTTAAATATCGGTTCAAAATTCAAGTTACGAAACAAACAGGTATGGGCATGCACTTTCACAACTACCAAAGCCTGAACTAAGTTTCCACACATGTGCATTACAGCATATGTTCTGCCCTGCCGGAAAGACTGTTTTCAAAGAAAAAGTAGTTTCGAAGAAACTCGAAGCCATTTTCATTGTCCAAACTGTGAAAAAACCTTCCGAAGCAGCCAGTTTTTTAAAGGCCATTTGGAAGGTAGGGTTTTACAGAATAATAATTTAAATGTGATAAAAAACAGTTGTTTCAACTTTGTCTTTTGCAGGAAAATGTCACCGAAAAAGACAAAAAGGTAAGTTTCATTAAAAGTTGATCGTTTTATACACCAAAAATCATGTAAAAATCGTGGCAGACTTTACTAAACCTCTTCAAAACAGTTTTTTCTTAACAATAAAAAGTTCCAATAAACCAGTGTTCTGTCCACAAGGTGGAATATTTAACAAATTTGTTATTCAACTGGTGTAATGCTGAACAAAATATTAATTAAACATCTACAACAGATTTGCCAGGTCTAAAACAATTTTTAAAGTTTTCTATTTACTGCTTGTGTGCATCCAACAGCCCAACCATACACATACCTAACATATATATATGTATATTACTAACATGTGATATTTTTCAGGCTTGTCAGCATGGCAGCATAGAAAAGCTCAAATTAAGTCCAGAGCCGAACAAGAGTCAAATGAAACCAACAATAATTCCGAAACATCTAGGTCTAGCACTTCGGCTACAAATGTGACATCAGACAAACCAGAAAAGCAAAACCAAAACAATGAGGATTTAAACGAGAGTTGCAACGTACAAATGAAAATTTTACAAGTTCTCGAAGACTTGCTGCGGGTTGAAAAACAAAGACTAGAAATTGAGAAACAAAGATTACATTTAAGCAAATTGCAAGCAACCCACCAATTTTTCCAGCCATAACTTGCTTTAAATGTGTGAGTGGTGTGTTTGGCTTTTGTATTTTTTATTTATTTGTAAGTAAATATTTAATATATATTTCTTACCGACTCGGGTATCTTTGTACACAACTGGAATCTGACCGGTTGAACTCCGGTCAAAATTTGGTTCCAAACATCTGATTTCCACCGTATATTCCGTTAGTTAACTCTCGCACAATCTTAAACAAAACAAATGTTACAGAAGTCTATAGTGGAAGACTAAGCACTGATGTCACAACACACACAAGCAAACACTTGTTTCTATTCTTGTTTGTACTGCCACATTTGTTTGTAGTTACTTCATTACATTTCACAAAAATTTCATGGTTAATTTTTTCACATTAAAAGTTTATTTATTACCTGGTGTAGTTCTCTGTATTCCAAATCAGGCACGTTCGAGTCTTTGGGAAAAAGCAAAGTGATTTGTGGGTCCTGGTTTAAAGTTAGGTTGGAAATGAGTCCACACGGTAATGTTGAGTTTCCTCTGCAAAAACACAAAAGACATTAATGTGTTGACAATATCTTATAACTATGTCACTGTGCTAAATACTCAATGGTGGGATTCAGCCGGTTCGCACCAGTTCTATAGAACCGTCTCACGAAATTTTATGAGATCAGAAAACCGGTTAGCATTACTGGTTACCGTCAATGGACTTTAACCAGTTGAAACAAATGACTTTTGTGATAGGACCGGCTGACAAAAAATTTAAATCCCACCACTGCAAATATCTAAACCAATCTTATCCTAAGCATAAAAGTAACACAGTCTACAGAAAGCAGGGACACTCTAGGTAAATAGTGGCTATAATATTGTAACAGCAAATTTATTTTGTGAGTGTTAAACTGTGGATGAGAGTAATGTAAATTTTACCGGAAATCCGGCGACAACACCCAGCTAGCTGTACTATCAACTACACTATCAACTCCCGAAGTTCCTCCTTCTTAAAGCTGTCATAATATGACAATGCATCCCTGTCTGGCCCACTGTCATCTGACGGTGTCTGTATGACAAGTTTTGTGCCAGGATTATTACAGCAACAAACTATGCCAAATTTAACGATTGTCGAGGAGTTGTTGATGATATGCTTGACCTCCCAGTCGCCAAACCTACTGTGGCTGGCCGAGGTGTTAAACCAGCTCTGTAAAAGAAGGTTGCATATGTTTACCAAAAGCAATATTAATTTTAATCATAAACATAACTGCCAAGGAACTAGTGTATATAGAATACATTATGCAGGCGTTTCAACAATCTCTGTTGTTATCATCAGTGCAGGTTGTCAATTGAGCTGTAGAACACAGTATATAAAGCACTTGAGAAAAAATGTATATATTCTATATACACCAGTTCCTTGGCACTTATGTTTATGATTAAATTACTTTTTAAGTCCGTGTATAGTGTTCCTATTCAAATTTTATGTATAGTCATAAATTGCTATAATTTATATAATAATATGACTGTAACATACACAACAAGCCAATTGTATCAGTCGGTTCAAATAATGGAACATATATTTCGCCTATGTGGCATCATCAGTTTGTCATCCATTGGTTTTTGCTGCGTTATAGTTAAAAAGGCAAACAGTGATTGTCAGTTTAAGCCATGCTGTTTATGGTTTTGATCTATTAATAAAGTTGTCATTTTGATAAAGCCAATTGTAATTATGTTGTTGAATTACATTAATTAAAGATTCTGCGAGATATGGGCGTGATACAATAGAATACCCAGAAGTAATACACTGTAGTAATTTACATTAATTTTAAACACAGTCATTCATACCTCTGTTCCCCATTTGCAGGTGTTGATGGCAAATTTAAACTTGTGTCAATATTATTTCTATTGTCCTGCACACCAGCTGCACTTTGTGGTCGCAATGAAGACATTTTACATTCTTGCACAAGTATTAAATTGAAACAAAATGAATTAAAAAGTAATCTGAAAAAAGAATTGAAGTCAATATAGATACATTTTTCATAAAATTTATAAAATTACATATCTTGTATAAATTTCGGAACACTAAACTAAGACTTGAGTAATTTATTTTTCATAAACATAACTGTCAAAGAACTGGTGTATATAGAATACATCTTGTGGGAATTTAGTTTTAGAAATACTTTTAATTTTCTCACATGTCAGTAGACAATTTTAACTGGTTGTTTAAGATAAAATACTGCCCTAAAACATAACACACAATCTTCAGCAGGTACTGCAACCATCAACATTTTGTGCTGTCACTTAAATCTTATGTGTTCGTCTCAAATTTAATTCCATAACTTCAGTATAATATGTCCGCTATTGTCTTCTTATTAGTCAATCGCGACCGGGTTCACGACAAACGGCTTCCCAGACGTAATCCTGCCACTTAATATATGCTGTGTTTGACAGAAACACCCGTGAGAGTCGAAAAGAACAGACGAGCCATTGTTTAATTTCTTTTGTTCGAAATTCTAGTTTATACCGCAACATCGAACAATGCTATCATTTCTCAATAAATCCGACACACAACAGTACTACTTTTTTGGTATTGTGTGGAAAACTACAGTTTGTTGTTTGCAAGGTTATGGAAGGCGTGTTATACAAATAAGTATCTGTTAGAGCAGGGCTCCTCAAACTGTGGGTTGCGACCCAAATTCCGGTCGCGAAATATACCGTAATTTTCGGATCGCGAAACATCATGTGTTATTATGTCATTGTCACAATAAATGGTATATATGCGTAAATTTGTTGTTTAAACATCATTCACGTGTATAAGCTTTTCCCATCAAGAGTAAAATCGAACGAATGTGGCGTCCCTAGTCGCTCCGAGAAACCGTCGCGAAATTATTCACGCGTATCGCAGCGTTGTTTTCCCGCAAAAATATATTTTATCAAAACATTTGACCGATTTTATTAATAAACATATTGTTTTACACAGTGCATGATGGGATTCAGCCGGTTTGCACCGGTTTGCACCGGTTTAATAGAACTTTCTCAAGAAATTATGAGATAATCAAACCGGTTAGCATTACTGGTTACTGTCAATAGACTTTTTGTAACACAACCGGCTGAAAAATATGACTTTGTAATAGAACCAGCTGGCAAAAAAACTGAATCCCACCCCTGGTTTTACACAAACATAAACGAATTCTGCTTTTGACCACTGTGTTTAAGTCCTTTACAACTGCAAATATGCTTGTAGTTGGTTTCATAAACTCTGCTCGATAAATATAAGTGCAAAGAAAAATTATTAAAACAACAGTTTATTCTGTATTTGACACAGTAACCACTATAAAATAAATTGCATAGTTTCACTACGAGTTACAATTATCTGATTTATTAGTTTCCCACTCCCATAATGACAGTTTGTGATCATAAAAAGAACAGGAGGCTAATAAAAATCCCACTGACTTAGGTTTTGCTTGGTTGTAACACCAATCAACACCATATGCAAGTGAATCATGTTCGTTATATTTCTCTATTACTGAGGGTTGGCCAGAACAAACAAGGATAACGAATCCATTATGCATACAAGCTGCTGCAAGATGATTTCCATCCCAGGGAGACCATTTTATTCTCCACACTCCTCCCCCAACATGAACTTCTGACACCGGTTGCTTGCCAATCTTTCTTGTGTCCCAGAGCCGAATATTTTCATCATAACTTCCTGTGGCCAGAATATTCTCTCTCTTCCGATTGCACTGTATGCTGCAAACCCCCATGTCATGTGCTCGGTTGGTAAAAGTGGGAGAGTTGGTTGTAATCCGTAAATCGTAACCCCGAAACAAACAGTCGTCTCCACCAGTGTAAACTTGGTTCGGTTGCCAGTAATCGAATGCTGTGATCCAAGCCTCGAAACCATGAGGCTTCCATTTGTGCTTCAGTTGAAGTTTTGAGTTGGTTAATTCAAACACACAAACATGACCCGATGAATAGCTGACCGCAATATGAGGTGATATCACATTCTCCTTGTAATGTGACCAGTCTAATGCCAAAGCAATTGAGTCTTCATGTGCAGATGCAAACTGGCATAAACCCATGGAATCCGATTTGAGTTCATACAAATTCAATGAACCATCTGCATCAGCGGTTCCCAACACTGTAGTTTCTTCAGACATCAAACAACGATTCCACTTCATGTCCAGTATACCTGGGCAGTCGTTACTCCAAACTTCATCAAGTCCCAGTTCATCGTTGAGCTGATAAAGCCGAATCTTGCCCAACCTTCTGCCTTCAGTCTCATTCAGCTGATAAGTTCCTCCTGCCAACAGACGTTGGTTTCCATCAACCGGACACCATTCCACGCTGTCTGCATATAATTCAGTGTCCAACACAGCATGTTTAACAACTTTACTCATTATGTTAACATCTGCAAAACAAACATTGCTATTTAATTAAGTTTGGGCTTTATAACTACAACTTTGCAAACAAACATCAAATAAATTTTGTAAACCTGAATACACGAAAACAATGATTTTATACATTTGCTTCAAAACTAAACATTTCAAAATAGAACGTTATAAATGCAAGTTTATCACAAATTGTTCGTAAAACGTTACCAAACTTGCTACAGAAATGATTGTGTACCATAACAACTATAAAGTGGAAATGCATGTTACAACACAACCACTAAATGTCACCATCTATCTGTGATGGCACAATCAACAATTAAAACTGCCCAGTGCATGAAAGGGTACTTGGCATTCAAGTTTGGACTTAATATGCCATGTTTTTCTGGTTACGCAAGTAAATGTTTTGTGGGGGAAAAGTATTTCATAGGTTCAGAAATTTACTCCAGGTCGGATACTAAATGAACAGTGAGAGTTTAACAAACATTTTCACAAAGTTAGCGATCAATTTGTAAATAGACAAAACAACAAACAATACGATCAAAGTTATTGCACAGGGTTTCGTTAACTTTCTTTTAAAGCACCAAACACCAGTCACTCCATGAACTTGTGGGTGTTTCATTAACATTTGAAGATGCACTTTCATCCGAATCAGAGTCACTGTCCCCTTGAAGCTGGTTTGAACCGGTTTCAGCCGGTTTCGACCACCACCATGGACTGGAATCAGTTTCCCCATCACTTGTATCAGACTCAATGTCAGAATGAACAAAATTTTTACCAAGTTCTGGGATGTTTCCACCTTTCACGTGAACAACTCCATTCCTCTCCAAATTTGTATCACTGTGTAAAAATAAAAATGACACATTATGTTTCAACACATAAAAACAAAATGCACAAGCAATAGTATGGTACATGCCAAGGTGTTGTGACAAAACAACAGAAAACATCCAGGTATATCAGTGTGAATTTACCAAAACCATAGATTTTATTCATAAATTGAGCTGGTTTGAGCTGTTTTACAAATTGTAAACAAATTTTCCATTTAACTTATATGTTGTACACGTCATGTTGAAAATTTTTTTACAACACTCTGTTAAAATTAAAACAACAAAATTAACGCACAAAGTAATGGTAGGGTTGCATGGCAAGGTAATCTGCTGAAATTACAGATAAGTTTCAGGTATTTCAGTGTTAATTATATCCAAACAGCAGATTTTCAAATTTTAGCTGTTTTACAAACTGTGAACACATATTCCATGAAAAGCAAGTTTCAAACCATAAAAACATGTTTATTTACCCAAATGACACAAAAAATCAACTTGACATGTACATCTATTCAAACCTTGCGTGTTTGCTGCCATGAGCTGGTTTCCATAGTAACAACATTGTCCCACCGGTGACAAAAATAAATTCACTTGATGTTGGATCGCAAGTAGCACAAGTGAAGCGCGGAAATTCATCACATGACAAACTTGCAATGTAAGCGAGTTGTGACTCGGCAGAAAGTGTTCGAACTAGATGCACAAAATATAAAACATAAGTTTAACTTTCAACCGGGGTCCCTTTTAAGCATAAAGCAAGTCTCACGTGATAAATCATAAACAACTCACCATTAATGCTTCCAGTCCCAGTGTCAAGGTCAAGTGAGGTCGTGAAAAGCATTTCACTAATCACGAAACAAGCATCAGTAAATCCCATTGACTTGTGGTTTGGAAATTTTGCAACTGTCTCTGTTTAACACAAATTGTTGATGTTTTAACTTGACATAAGTAAAAATAGGAGATGCACAATTAACAGTTGCCAATTACCATTTTAAATCATAGTATGCCAGGCATTTCTTTCCGCTCTTACAACTATACACAGACTCAGCGTTGACCTGCCAAAATTGGCCTGCACCTTGCCATATGGGAATGCAGGAAGTTCAACTAATTCAGTATGCAATTGGGCCTGGCCTACTATGATTTATATACTCGTGTACTATATACATTAATGTGCGATAATCACTGGTCTGCATGAATGCTTCAGGCCTGATACCAGTTATGAATTTATGTTTATCTTAACTGATTGCCATTTCAAGTTTACAAAGCAGACATACTGACATTGGTTGATGCATTAACTGCTATCTCTGACAAAACAATTGGCTATGTCACAAAAATATGAACACCACAAATACCTTCTGATAAATCCAAGACTTTCAGGTTGATGCCATCATCGCCATAAAACAGTTTGTCAGTTAAACAGGAACACAAAATCTGTCGTGATTCAGCATAGAAATTTGATTCAACCAGGTTAAATTTTAAACTGAGATGAATTTCGTGTTTGATCTTGGAAACTTTTGTTGGTTGCTGACGTTCGTCGCAAATTTCCCACAGTTTCAGATTCCCGTCATTTGAAGTTGAAACGAGCTGAGATCCATTGCACTAAATGTGGGAGAGACGTTTCAACTTATAAAATTCTCGGAGAACAAACAAGTATGTCAAACCTGCAATGATGTTATGCTGTCATCATGAATTATTTTGTCATAAAGTTGCTGTCGATTGATGAGATTGAATGCTGTTAATTTACCCGAATCAGAACCTTAAAGATAAAAACAAATGAAACTACAGAATCGAGAGTAATTATAATGAACAGTTTTAGACCCTCCAACAAACAACATGGTCATTGACAATCTTAGTTTTTGATGTCAGGATATTAGTTATATATATATATATTTCCTGTACAGTTATTGACTAATTTTGTTACTTATTTTCCATTCTTAATATGTTTATTGAAAAACAGTGTCTTGTGCTGTTTTCATACTTGGCCTTAACCACGCAAGCAAATAATTATTGTTTGCCTATTGTTGCTATTAAAGAGAAGCCTTCTTCTATCTTTAATGACCATTACTAACTATTAGCCAGTTAGCACCTTTCTATAGAACTGTCTCACGAAATTTTATGACATCAGCGAACCAGTGAGCATTACTGGTTACTGTCAATGGACTTTTGTGACAGAACCGGCTGAAACATATGACTTTTGTGACGGAACCGGCTGACAAACAATTTGAATCCCACCACTGGTCAAGACTGACCTCCCAATGACAGTTATATCAAAATGCAAGTTAAAACCTCACCAACAAAAACGACGTCATGGTGATGGCAGATTGTGGTGATTGGTGAAAATGTGTAGATGGATTTGATGCAGAAACCCTGGGGTAAAAGCCAGAGTTTAACGTAACAGTCGGTGGATCCAGTGACAAGCAGAAGTTCTTGTGGGAATTGTTTCACAGACATGTCGTGCATCAGTTCACTGTCTGATTCAGCTGATATTAAACCTCCTAAATACAAAAACAAACATAAGAGTCAAAGTGCTATGCATGGATCTGTTTATAACTTTAAAGTATAATAAGTATAGCACAAATAGACGTAAAAGCGACATGTTTTATTGTTCAAACGTTTCAGCAAATGCTCATGCCATCATTAGTGATATGAAGGCCACATCCGTTACACCTTTTACTACCACTTGGGTCACATAAAAGATGGGCAAAATAAAAGGTGCAAAACAAGCGTCTAAGCCTACTTTGGAAATTATATTCATCATTAAACATAAGATAGCAGCAAAAAAACTAGAGATTAGCAAATTCTGAACACAAAGTCAATTAGCTGTTTGTCTAATTGGAGAAGTACAGATGTACCTACAAGTTATCAAAATCTATACAAATAAATCATAGAAACACACTTTGGTTTATATAAACCCAAACACTTAGATAAAACACCAGTAAAAGCAACAATACTTAAACTTTAAACTCACCTAATATGGAAAATAATGGCACAAATGACATAAAAAGCGACATGCTTTATTATTCAAATGTTTCGGCACAGGCTTATGCTGTTATTTTTCTCATTAAACTTATTAACATAACCGTGTTTTAAACTCACTTAATCTCTCGCTTTCAGTTTCATCCATCATTTGCACAGCAGGTACTGCCCCCGTGTGGCCAGACATGTTGCGGATTTCCTTCTTTGTTGAAATATCCCACAGTTTGATGGAAGTATCTCGACTGAAACAAAATAATCAAGTAACATATTTGCAAAAGTGACATAAAACATAGCAAGACAATCGCACTAAATAAAATTCTGAGACTTGTTTTTTTGCAGGGGATGACTTAGCAGGAGCAGAAGCCGAATATTCGAATATTCGTAGTTTTTTATGTTCGGTGCTTGGCCGAACAGTTGCACAAACTGACCTGAGCATTAAGTTTACATATCCATGCCATGCTAACATACAAAACTAATGTTCAAAAGGGTATCCAAGAACAAACATGAACGTTTTTTTAAATGTGTTAGATTGGGGAAAAATGCCTACTGCTGGGGCCTGTACAGCTTAATATACCACTGGTGATGTAAGCAACCTTGGAAAGCTACAAAATCAGGTTGTGAGAAGCTCTGTGTCGACCTAACAGAACATTTGCAGTTTTGGGCCCATTCCTATAGTTTACTACCACAAGTAATTTGCACCTACAAACAAAAATAACTGCACCTACAAAATAATAAATTTTCCAAGTTTAATTTTCACTAACCTTCCACTAGCCACCCAACCACACTTCACAGAAACATCACAAATAACATCATTATGTCCGTCTAAAGCAATCACAGAAAACCATTTATTTCTCCACAATTTTCTCAGCTTTGATCGCAACTTTTGTGTTTTTTCTGCAAAGAGACACAAGATTAAATACAAACAAATACAGTGACAGTCAACTAAGTGGAATAACGTTAATGTTGTGGGACAATGGTTTGGGGGTCAAAAACATATATTACAGACTGACACAGGGAATAATTTGTTGCGAAAATTTTTTGATGGAGTTGATCTCAAATGATTAATTGGAAAGCAAAACCTTGCCAACAACTTGTATGAAAAAAAAAAGGTTTGTGACGTTTATGATTTATGTCCGGCATTCCAAGCTTGCTCTTATTATGTAATGAAACAGAATTCACAATTAACCAGATTCATCGACGTATGTTTAATAAAACATTTTTTTCTCTACCTTTCTGAGGTTGCTTCTGTGGTTTGTTTTGCTCGATTCCAACCATTGGATGTTTAAGACTCGTCACTGGTTCGGTTTTACGTTGTTTTGCTGAAACTGAATAAAGTAAAAACATGAAACATGAAGTTAATTTCCTTAAACAAACAATAGAAATATCCAGTAAGCTCAATTGCACAATACAAATAATAACACTTAACATGTCATTTACAAAACCAAAAAGTGCAACTAGAAAAATGTAAATAAAGCACTGTGGATTGCACTTGTTTGCTATTTATCTGGTACAAGCATATGCTGTATAACTCTATGCTTTGTATTATCTTGTTTGCTTTACACATTTCATGTATTGTTTTATCAATTGAAGTGTATAAATCAGGTGAAACCGTTTAGCCACATTATATCACTCATCATGAAATCAGCATTAGTCAAAATGTTAGGCAACTAAGGATGCTATTTTATGTCTGCTTGGTCTTTACACAGTAAGGTCTTGTTATAATAAACAAACAAAACATATCAAAATAAAAAGTAAACATCTTTACCAGGTTCATCCTCCAATCGTTGATGAGCTGAAATTTTTTCCTGATTTCTTTCATCATCATGAGCTAGAAACAATAAAAATCATAAATAATTCTTTCACTGTAAATGTCTGAATTATAAAGTATTACCTGCATCATCTGATTTTGACACTGAGTCAGCATTGACAACATCATGGTCTTGTTCAACATCTGTATTTTGTTTAATGTAAATAACTTAAGGAAAAAATGTTTGCAATAGCTGTTTTGCAATAGCTACAACAAACTGTGTTTATGCAAATATTATTCAATAATTTTCAATTATGATTTGCTTTTCTACGCAACCTAGATAGCTAACATTAAATTTTTAAAGGCGTTATTCTTTGAACGAGAACAAATTTTAGAAATAAGTATGACTGCCTAGATGTTGTTTTGTTAGCTTAATTTATAAACAACATAATCTCTGTTGTATGATAAAACTCATACTTGGAGGTTGAGCTAAAATCTCATCTTCACTTGAGTCTTCCAAGCCATCGTTGCCAAGTGATGAATTAAACGATTCCTGATTTCGATTTATTGATGTGAGAAGTTTTTGTAAGTGACTTCGTAGTTGGTCTTTTGTTCTTATCTACTCCAAAGGAATAAAAACATTGTTACCATCTAAACATGTACCTGTTACACTAAACCATGCAACCTATGCAAATTTAAGTAATTATCAATGCACTATTTAAACCATGTAATTCAAGGAATCTGCCGAAACGTTGGAACAATAAAGTATGTCGCTTTTTACGTCTATTTGGGCGGTTATTTTCATGATTAAACTTATGAACAGATCTGTATATAGTGTTTCAAGGAATCTATTGTAACAAACTATGCATTCAAATGCAATGGCCAGGCCTTAAGTAAACACAATCTATGCCAGTCATTTTTCTGGTCTTGTGTGCCATTTTTTTACACTTTGTATGTCGATTAACATCAAAATAAAATACTTTCTCAAATAGTTTTAACTATGCTTACAAAAGATTACTAAGGTCTTTGATGGCTTTCTCATGAAAGAAAGCCTGCTAATTTTACAGTACATTGCTAGACATAGTTTACATATATTAGAGTAGCCAGAACTTTTTTACAATAATGTTTTCTAGTTTGCAAGTGAGCAAAAATGTTGTAAATAGTTGAAAGTTGTTTATTTTACTTTTTGTTTTTCATCGGTAGTTAAATCCCTTCCCATCGATTCAAGCCTCTCAATTTGTCGCAATTTCTTTCGGAACTTTCGAACTCTTTTCAAACACTCGTCAGCGTTTTCATGGTCACCAGATCCATCCATTATTATTTACCATTGGTCGTTAACATTCAGTTAGTACTTTCAAGTTAACATTTAATACCAGATATATTCTGCAAGTTGTAGCAATATTTAAAATACAATTAAAACACTGCATACTGTTTGATTTTACGAATCTTTCTGCTTGTCCACAGATACTGACGATACTGTAAAAGCAAAATATTTATATATTTAAACTAAAGGATGAACGACTACATGTTTTTCTGAACTTACATTAACACCAGATATTTTCTGCAAGTTGTAGCAATAATCAAAAAATAATCAATAAAAAATAAACTTTTAAATATATTTGATGCTTGTTAATATTATAACATTGATTTCCAAGTAATAATGCTGACATATCAATATGCGCATATCTACGTCGCCGTCGTTCATATTTTAACAAGAAGAAATCCAAAAGCGTGTTGGCTTGAAATGTATTAAACCGGGTATTCACCACACGGTGTTTTTTGTTTTGTCTACGGAGTACGGACCAAGGATGGCAGTTTGCTACGATTTGGTACGTAGGAAAAATAGTCAAAAGAAAGGATTACACACACTGTTTGTCCGCAGTTACATTGCCTATACCAAAGAAAATTTAGTATGTTGTCCTACTCGTAAATTAGTTGGCGTTCCAAGGCGCTGGCCTGGGATTGCCAGCTGTATTAAGAAAACCCAAAGGTACCTTAATGTCGCTGCACGAGTCCATAAAATTTGTCCAAATCTGATTCCGATCTATAGATAAATATATTTATTGGAATGTACGATACGATTTTGTGGTATGGTATATAGCAGTGGTTCTCAACTTTTTAAGCATGTGGTGCATTAAAAACTGTAATTTTCTTCCGCGGCACACGCAGGTAAACAATACAAGTTGTTTAAAGAATGTTAATTTTCAACTGTATTGTGGTGGGTAAGTATGCTTTTCATTACCAATAACTAAAATATGAGCTTTGAAACATTGTCATACACACCAGTATTTCGTCATGAATTCCTAAAATACCAGGAATTGTTTGCACTTTAAAATAGCAACACGCAGTTTGAGAATTAATGGTATACAGCCTACGCCCTTCACAAAACGTTTGCAATTTATTTTCAAGTTTCATTTTTCTTCAACTGGTCAAATTGTGCTAGTAAAAATATATCACAGCTAAAACTGTTGATTTAATTAACAACAAACTGATTTAAGCCGCTAAAAGTTTATTACAAATAAACACCAGCATGAAAAAAAGAAAGAAATAAACAAAAGAAAGAAAAGCAATGGCACACTTGCATTATTTTTACACTTTTCATGAACTTGCATTATTTTTACACAGGTTATGAACTTGCATTGTTTGTACACATTTCACGAGTTAATCAACATCCACAATTCAACCGATCTCAACAGATGATGTGCGTCCACTTGATGAAAGAAACCCTCGCATAATTTGTACAACACCGAACTTTCACTTTTGTGCAGAAAAACTTCGGCGCAATGCGAAACTGCCCACGATCGAAGGTTGCTCAACAGAAGGGCATCACCAAGTGGAGCTTTTGAAACTGTTGCGAATATTTCCAGATGCAAAATCTCCGCTGCTTCTTTCGCACTCATTCTCTGCAAATAAAATTTTGCTTGTAAGAAACCTGATAAAGATCACAGTCCTTAAATAAAGAGAAATGTGGCTTTCTACATGTGGTAAATATACAATGCAGTACATGGCATCTCAGGTGATACCAAAGCAACAATAACAAGACAAAACATTCTAAACGTTGCTATACCAATGCAATGATAAACGTTACAGCAACGTTACAGCCCTAGCATCAATAAAAAGGTAACATTCCTATATGAGGTCAATATACACTAGAAAGGGACTCTTAATAACTTGGTTAAATGTCCAGATCTCTTCTGGTAAATGTATTTTTTTTTAAATAAAAGTACATTTGCCAGAAGAGCTCTATAAACTTGATATTATACCTGGCAGCAATAGCTTATATAACTTTGTTAAGATCTCAACAATTAATCAAACAACTTCCTACCATTTGTGGATCAACGCTGACCAAACTTCGAACCACCGCTTTTAATGTGTTTGAAGCTTTTGTGTTGTTTAAATCGGGAATATCACTTTCCTTGTAAGTCCTCGAATCCAACCCATGATCTGAAAAGCTTATTTCATTTACTACCTCAACGTGCAAGTTTGAAGTAATTGTGCATGTTTCTTACCGGCAAACAAACTCCTTCCTGTCAACATCTCAAACGCGATGACCCCAACCATCCATGCATCATTTCCATGGTAATCGACTTTACAGCCCTTTCCAGGTTTCGCTCTTGACACCTGGACACAAAGCATTTGTGATTTTATCATTGGCTGCTTCTTAAACAAATTTGTTGGAAATTGCAGGCGGTCAACCCTTACAAAATTTTGTGGGTGCCATAATTAGGCCTAAACAGTGGTGGGATTCTGCCAGTTCTATGGAACAGTTCTATGGAAATTCTATGGAATTTTATGAATTTAGTGAACCAGTTAGCATTACTTGTTACCGTCAATAGACTTTTTCAAAAAAAAACTAGAAGGGTGGCTTTCTGATATACTTCCATTTTATATATTCTATACGATATTTACCAATTTACTATACACATCATTTGATCCACACATATGATTGTTTTTGTAAACAAAAACTAATGGGTCCCCACACGCGTGTTTGTGCGGATTTACGGTAAACAAATGTTGCGGTGACTTTTAGATTTTTAAAAACAAATTTTTAGAAAGCATTAACCCAACAATAAAAAAATTGTTCGTATTCTTTTTGCACTATTATTGTCATATAATTACAAAAACATTAAAAAAGAACGAAACAAATACTTTAATTTAATCTCTTGCTTTGACCCAGATATTGTCGTACCATTGACCTGCAGTAACCTCTCAGGGTGCACACGCCAAACGACTGTTTGACCTATTGACACCGTTTTCAATAGACGCCGTCCTTACTGTTCAACAAAACCGTTTAACCTAATTTATACATGCCTTGAGTGTTGATTCCTAAATTGATAGCAAAAAAACACTACATTATGATGAAAGAAAGTTCTGAACTGTGTTAGTAATACCTACTAGTTGACCTTAAGTAACCCATGGTCATGCGGCGGCCAACCTGACAACGAGCATTTAAAAAAACACATTTATCTTGCAAAAATGTCAAGTTTGATTTTTCAACTTTATTTTGATTAACAAGTTTTGCTTGACATATACGAAACCGAAGCACGCTTATTAGGTTTAAATCACGTCATAGGTGTGAAACCTTCGCCAAAACTGAAAATGTGAGTGACAACTTAATAAAACGAAATAGCATTGCTGTGCAAAACAGCTGATTTCTAATCACCGAAACGACGTCTCGTAAAACGTCTGTCCGACGTCAAGCTGAGCCCTCCTGCTATCGTAAACCAGTGAGTTACTCTCTTGGGACTTCTGCCTACAGTGTCTTTCTTGACCAAACGAGCGTTAGACACATTTACGTTTTGGGGGCCTGTGGGTAAACCGCTGGGTAATTCGGGGTCAAACTTCTGGAGGATCAAGTTTGGATTAATAACTAACATATGTCCAAATTTGAATAAATTTGAAGCACTCTTTCTTTACCAAACCAGCGTTACAAACCAGCGTTAAAAATTTTACGTTTTCGGGGCCTGTGGGTGAACCCCTGGGTCATTCAGGGTCAAACTTCAGGAGGATCAAATTTTGGTTAATAACTAACATCTGACAAAATTTAAACAAATTTGAAGCACTCTTTCTTGACCAAACGCATATAACAAACCATGTTTTAAAAAAGTTGCATTTTGGGGGCCTGTGGGTGAACCACTGGGTAATTCGGGGTCAAACTTCAGGAGGATCAAATTTAGATTAATAACTAACATCTGTCCGAATTTGAATAAATTTGAAGCACTCTTTCTTGACCAAATGCGTTTAACAAACCAGCGTTAGACAGAAAAAAGAAAAAAAGAAAAAAAGAAAAAAAGAAAAAAGAAAAAAGAAAAAAAAAATACGGACAAAAACAATATGTGTCCCTTCAGGGAAGGGGACCCATAAATATTACTGAAAAAAATTACTTTTGTGATAGAACCGACAAAAAAAAATTGCAACCACTGGGACTAAACCTCAGTGGAACTGGATCTACAATTGGTAACTGATTGGAAACGAGATAATATAAATATCAGCAATGTAGCAAATAAGTTTACTTGTTGAAAAAACATTATGATCAATACTTCTCCCCATTTTTCTCAAAATCTATGCAAACACATGCACCATACTGCACAGCACAGATTATCCTGTGTGTTGGGAATGTACAAGTGGGGTGTTGTAAAAAACATCGGAAATTACAGGGTTTATGTTGTATTACTCAAACAATTATCTGTAACAAAAGTAGGTGATGCTTGAATCCCAAAACAAGTTCCTAACTGTGACATGAGTTAGCCACACAAGAATTTCAGGCAAACTTTTACTATTAGATTGAAAAACTAAGCCAAGCCAATTCTATGCTTAAAAACAATATTAGTGTCCCACAACGGAATTAGAAGGTCACAATATGAATTTCACCTCAGGAGGAAGGTTTGATAATTTCCCAACCCTCGTGTCAAGTGTTTCATCCTCAAACGGAACAACCAGTTCAGATTTTCTGCCTCCGAAACACGAACCAAATCCTGATAAGACAACATGGGGGATTCCACCTGCAAAAAAGCAAACACTAAAATGTGCAATACCAGTGTTAAAACTCACAATATAGCAAGTAGACTGAATGTAAAGCAATGGTTCTCAAACTTTTTTTTTGTCGGGGCCAAATGGTATATTTTAAAGTGTGTAAGGAGCCGCATAAAAACGAAACCTTGAGAAAATCACTCAATAAGATGACTTTGGAAGCTAAAATAGCAATCTTTAGTGGTTTTCTGAGGTCTGGTGCGAGCCGCAAAATAAGTAGTTGGGAGCCGCATGCGCCCCTACTAAAAAGCAGACAACAGTGCTTGTGTCAATGTAAAAACCTAGAGCCAATAAAAGGTGCAGACTGCGCTAACCAATACGGCCAATCTTTCATCATGTCACCAGCTGTACTGATGAGATCAGTATAAACGGTGTGTACTGTCTGCAGCTTAGTGCTTGTGACGCTCCTAAATTTTCGCGAGCTCATCGCCCAGTAAGTGTGTGTAAATCGCCAGATCCAGATTAGTTCCCTGTATGGGTTTCATTCCCACTGAAAGCTAGATTTTTCAACCTAACCAGGCCGCAATAAAATGCCAGGAAGCCCAGCTTGTTCATAACCTCTAACATGCCTCCACTACAGTAATTCACTAGATCTATTTCCCATTGACTTGAAACAACATCACTAGTGGCTAAAATTTGGACCAAACTATTAGCGACATTTTAGCCCCATTAATATGTGACTGATGAGACTTGCGTGTGAATACTTCGCCCACCTGAGTCAAATTCCAGTAAAATGTTTTCTGGTGTGATATCCCGGTGAACAAAACAATGGTTTTCCAAATGAACCACAGCTTGCAGAAGTTGAAGAAGAATAAGCGACGCTGTAATGTTGTCAACGTTATTTTGCCTCATGTACAATGCAAGGTTCGTCTCATACCTGTAAACAACAAGCAACATTATGATATACAGTGTGTACACACCACCAGTTTAATATGTAATCCAGTCCAACTATCCATTTAAATCAGCTCATGAGATCAAGTTCCAAATGTATATTTGTTTAATGTCACCACTGGACATGCTGTCTATTTTCTGTCAATAATTAACTTTGCACCATTAAACTTATGTTTGCACAAACTTCATTGCAAAGTTGAAAATAGGAGACTTTACACCAAATGTGCTTTTAATTGGATGAAGATGTTAGCAAACATTTTGCTATTTTATTGATCAGGGGTGTCAAACTCGTGGGGTTCGCGGGCCACATTGCAGTTTGGGAATTGTGCCGTGGGCCGCATGTGATTTTTAATCTAGTTGTATACACTTAAACAACCTTTTCGCTACGACGACCGCATTGCAGATCCTTATTTCACCAACGGCAGCCAATTATCTGCTGTTTTTGTTTAAAAATTACAAGAAAAAGGTTTATATCATATATATACCATCTATTGACGCCCAAAAAGCCCAGATCAATTTCCAACTTATTGTACAGATTAAGCTCCACAATGTGAAGACCCGCAGTTTTAACTCTATTATTACGTCATAATCTATATTGTGACGCTTTTCGTACCTGTTTTTTCGCATTGTTTGCACACAATACCTCTACAAAAAGTCTGTCGCATATGGCTACTAGGCTAGTAATACTCTTTTCGGTAATACAAAATCTGTTTAGGGCAGTTTGATAATCAAAAGTTTTGGCAAAGAAGTTTCAATTACATCACGCCTGCCAGGACATATATTTCAATGTGACCGTACGGCCGCGGGTTGTACACCCTTGACTGAAACTTTAAGGAACGGTTTAATTACTATCGTTTCTATTCATAACATATGAAGTTGCATGTATAAATTAAATTTCCGTAAACGTCTGTTTAAATAATAGCTTTCAACTTAAAAAGTAAGACAAATTTAGTGTAATTAGATAAAAGTCTGACAAAATACTACAATTGTTGTTGACTGTTCGTGGGCCGCATGTGACTCACGGGCGGCGAGTTTGACAGGCCTGTTATTGATCATTATGATTTTACTGAATAAAACTAGAAAGGTGGCTTTCTGATATACTTCCATTTTATATATTCTATATGATATTTACCAATTTACTATACACATCATTTGATCTACACATATGATTGTTTTTGCAAGCAAAAACAGATGGGTCCCCACACACGCGTTTGTGCGGATTTACGGTAAACAAACATCCTGGTTATTTTAAGACTTTTAAGGAAAAACTTAACCAACTTTGGCAATAACCCAACTTTAAAAGTTTTGTCTGTATTCTTTTTGCATCATTATTGTTATATAATTACACAAAAAAAAACAGTAAATAAGAACGGGAAAAAGACTTTTAATTTAATCTTTGTCCTTGATATTGTCGTTCAAGGTTAGTTTTTAAACACTATTTTGAAAATGTGCTTGATAACGTAATATAACGACTTAGCATGCTGCGCAAAAACAGCTAATTTCTAGTTACCGACACAGACTGTGTCGTAAAACGTCCGTCTGGATGTCAAGCTGAGCACTCCCACTGCATTCACCCGCCTTTATCATAAACAAGCGAATTACTCCCTTGAGAGATGATACGTCTATCTGACTAACAGCGTACACATATTATGGGCTGTAAAAGTAACTATTTGGCCGATAAAGGCAAAATTTTAAATACTGAACAATCAACCTACTGCAAACAATTGTTTAACATTTCAGCACATTAGGTCTTGCATTTTGGGCCTAAAACTTATTATTTTGGGGTTTAAAGGGTAAAATGGGTAAATCCAATAAAAAGTTACAAAATTCTTTAGAATAGCTTACATTGCACCAACCAACAAAGCATGAAACCCACAGATTATGTACTTGGGTCAGTACAGCCGTTTTTAATTTTTTTCATTTTGGGGGCCTGTGGGTGAACCGCTGGGTCGTTTGGGGTCAAACTTCAGGAGGATCAAATTTGGATTAATAACTAACATCTGTCCAAATTTGAATACATTTAAAGCACTCTTTCTTGACCAAACGTATTTAACAAACCAGCGTTAGACAGAAATGAAAAATTAGGGGTTTAAGGGGTGAAAATGGGTAAAGCGAAAAAAAGATACAAAATTCTTTGAAATACCTTATATTGCACCAAACAACAAAGCATATCACTCAGATATGCTGTACTTCAGTAAGTATAGCTGTGTATAAAGAAATACGTTTTGGGGGCCTGTGGGTGAACCGCTGGGTTATTCGGGGTCAAACTTCAGGAGGATCAAATTTGGATTAATAACTAACATCTGCCCAAATTTGAATAAATTTGAAGAACTCTTTTGTGACCAAACACGTATAACAAACCAGCGTTAGACAGAAAAAAGAAAAAAAGAAGAAAAAAAATACGGACAAAAACAATATGTGTCCCCTTCAGGGAAGGGGACCCATAATTAAGTATGCATTTAATTTGGCAACTATACTTTCTTGGAATGTTTGCTGGAGCAAATCTTTTAAACTTTATGACAATGATCTATTAAAATCATAAGCAAGTCAAAAATGCCAGCAGGCAACAAGATCAAATAGCAAAGGATTACTGCAATGCAATGTCTGCTGCTTTTTAAACAAAATACGACCAACCTCTTGGTGACGGCAAAAAGTGTGGGATCACATTCTGATGGATTTAATTCTTCATTCAAATTTCCAAAGAAAACTTTTTCAAATCTTATAATATTGTGGTGAGGTGGCAATGCTTTTTTCTTAGGTCCATTTCTGCACAGTAATAAATAAATAAAACCATTATTGAATACAACAAAACAACATCTTTATATTGTGCAGAAACATTAAACATTCAGTGCATCGAAAACATATAGGATTGCTTGGTTCACCTTTATATCACTTAGTGAAAGTTTATTGCTAAGCGCATCTTTACCAAGCGATATAAAGGTGCACTAAGCGATTTTAAGGTGCAGCAAGTGACAAGAAGGTGCACCAAGCGACATAAAGGTGCACCAAGTGATATAAAGGAGCACCAAGCGACATAAAGAAGCACCAAGTGATATAAAGGTGCACTAAGCCAGGGGTGTCCAAACTTTTTTTAGTGGGGGCCAATTTTTGCCAGATGAAGACGCCCGCGGGCCAACGTTTTTTGAAAATTGGGCAAAAATATACGGGATTTAAGGAAATTGTGGGATTTTGTTGCGTCAGCACGCTGTACACTTTGCTTTTACCGGTAAATAAAATTCCATGGAAGGCTTTTGTGTGACGTCGCAAGTCGCAAAAACTCAAAAACGTTTTTGCGAAACATTTTGAAAAACAGCTGCGGGCCACGTGAAATGTCTCTGGGGGCCACATTTGGCCCGCGGGCCGCACTTTGGACACCCCTGCACTAAGCGATTTTAAGGTGCACCAAGTGTTATAACGGTGCGCTAAACAATGGTAATAATGCACCAAGCAATTCACATGATCCAAGCGATCCTGTATATTTTACATGCACCCTTAAACATTTATACACAAAACAAATATGTATATGAGAACATACCCATTGTGGAAAGTGTATTGCCCATATCCACAACACGAAAGCTCAACTCCATGATGTTTCAATATCAGTGGTTGGGACACAACCCTGGGCACCGGGTGCATTGCTTTGATGGAAAACTCTGCAATTAAACGTTTTTTTAGGAAGCTGCACGAAAACTATGTAAAACATTTAGGAAACCTTGAGATGGAAAAACTTTCTCTTCTTCCAATGAACTTTCACAAAAATCCCACAACGATTTTTCATCGGCCTGAAAAAAACATATATTGAAACTTTATCAGATAATTTAACAGGGCTTAACCACTAGCTGAATATCATATTTGTTTAGGCCTAAACAAACTAGGAATTGAAAGCCTCACTGTATCATATTTTTACCATAGTTGAGAAATATTGCATTTGTATAGTTTTTATTTTCATGTAAATGTAGAGAATTTAGTTGCTTAGCCAATCATGCAAGCCTACGGTTGAAATTGGTTTGGGTGTAATTATTGTTTTATTAAATTTTGTACAGCAGTATTATGGTGAAGCCAGACATAAAACATGGCGAAATAATTTAATTTGTTACTGTTATTTTAGCAAGATGTTATTACAGGTCACCAAAGAAAGTTTTTAAGTCATAGTTAACATTTCCACACATATTACCCAATTACACAGCCCTTTAACATTTCCACACATATTACCCAATTACACAGCCCTTTAACATTTCCACACATATTACCCAATTACACAGCCCTAATATTGTTTGACAAATAGAAGTTCTCTGTCAGTTTGTGTTGATTTATATTGTTACATCTTCATGCAAACCCACCTCAGGAGCCAATGTGGCATCGAATACGGTTCCACTCACATCAACAGACACAGGCAAAGTCAGTTTATAATCCGACAAACTATTTCCACGATCGTCAGGAAGAATTTGTGCTGAGTTGTCTTCAGCAGGAAAGAAATTCTGCAAACAAACAAATTTGCCATAACAATGACTCAGCAAAGTGATACATCAGCAGTAAGTTAGCTTTCATTTAATATGCTTTGCAATGTCCAATGTTTGGCATAGAATCTGCTATGGTGAAATAAAATAGGCAGTTGACCTACATAAAATCACTAATGTAAAAAAGATAAACATTTGTACATTTAAGTCAAACACTTTTGACATTTATGTCAAACATTTTGTTATAACAATGACTCAGTAAAAAGACATAGCAAAAGCTAATAAGCTTGCATTTAATATGTATACCGTAATTTTCCAAGTATAGTGCGCCCCCGTGTATAATACGCACCCTAAAAATGGCATGTCGATGCTGGAAAAAAGCCTGTACCCATGTATAATACGCACCCAAATTTTTACTCTTAAATCCGTAAACAAAAAATTATTTCAGAAAAAAGATCATCTTTTGAAACAACCGGATGTTATTCTGCCGGTCAGTATCACTGCGCATGTGCTCGCAAACTCGACAGCGAAAAATGTTTAGGAATTGTGTAGGGTACATCGTGACAGCAAACGAGATCTTACTGGTCGCGTTCAAGCGGAACCGATCTTAATACTTGCAGAGAACATTTTTATTTTTAAAACACAAATGAAGTTTAATATGTATCAGATTAAAATACCTAAAAATCAGAATAATTAAATTCAAACTTATATACAAAATTTTCGTTCGATCCGTTGCATATCGGCAATGATATCACCCCATTTACGTTGTCGCTAAATGGGCAGTGTGCAGTATTTGACAATAACACACCATCAAGGATTGCACCATCGCATCAAACGATGTGTCGTCAATTATGAATTTTACTGACTAAGTGTGTTGGGCAGGATGGCTAAATGTGATGCGCGATTGACAACAAACAAGAAGGTGTGATTTAAAGTTTTATTTCGAGGCAGATTTTCTTCAAAATTTGTTGTACCCATGCATAATGCGCACCCTAGATTTTAGGACAATAAATTAAGTAAATTTTGCGCATTATACATGGAAAATTACGGTACTTCACTTTAAATGGGGTCTCAATGGATCTACTATGGTAAAATCAAAATTGGCAGTAAGCTTAAATCAACGTAAATGAGAAATGTAAAATATAAAAAGACAAATAATTGTCTGTTTCGAATGTGAAACAAAGCAAACCTTCATATTGGAACAGATTCTATCATAAATATGATATTCAGCTTTAGCTTCCATTTTCTGACGTTGTATGTCTTCCTGGTAAAGAAACAATCCAGCAAATGCGATCAGATGTCCTTTCCTTGCCCGTCTCCACAAAAAGTCTTTGCTGAATAAACTGTGCAGTCCTACATCATTGCTTCTTAACACCTGTTGAGCTCTTTTTGCATTTCCTGCAACATTTATGTGATAATTACTACAATAACCTATTTGCAATCGTTTAGTTTTTATTTCACTTTTCAGCAGTGGTACTAAATACTGCATGTTACAACATGTTATTACATGGTAAGTGTAATGTCATAACAGACTACAAGAATCAGCCTCTGTAACAGGGTGGTGACCGAAAGATCTGTCCTTACTTGTCAAATATACTCAAAAAGAGCGGCAGACGATCAGCGTCAGTGTAAGGTTTTATTTGAAAAAGAAATATTAATTTTGCCTAGTAAAGCATAATCAGCTTCTGTCTTATTCAAATTGGTCAATTTGATTTGCCTTAATAGGCGAAATTAATATTTCTTTTTCAAAACAAACTTTACACTGACGCTGATCGTCTGCCACTCTTTTTGAGTATAATTTGTATGTTATTACATGGTAAGCAGTTTTAATGGACTTAAATGTATACATCGCACTAATTATAATTTTGCGGACTTTTAAAAGCACTGACAGCTACAGCTATTTGATTAGGGTTTGTAATTGAAATAGTACTAGAATCTGATCTCATTTACCCTTGTTGGGGCTTTTATTCTCACATTCCACACACTATGTGGTAACATGCAGTATTTAGTAGCATCCACTTTTCTGTTGTGCATACAAAATCAATAATTTTTGTAACAAGTTCAAACCTTTCAGGGTTTTGTTGTAACTTTCAAGGGAAGGCTTCCACCAACTCTTCACACTTTTGATCGGGAATTCAGATTTTGAAACACTTTGTGTCAACGACTCCGCCAAACTAACATTGTGTTTTGTTGTAACTATGGATAAAAATAAGCATTTAAATGCTTGCAAAAGATGCAAATAACAGTAAATGTTTAATACAAACCTTTTGTGACAACATTCTCGATAGTTTTGAAAACATTTTTGCACTTATTTGTGACCTGTTGATATCCCCATGTTCCGAATGTTTCGACAGTTCGATGCATGAAATAATGTTTAACCATTCTGCCCCACACAACAGGTTTTCACCTGGATAGTGTAGGGCAGCAACTAGTTTAAACTTTAAACAACTGTTTGAATACTTGGCCGAGGGCCTACAAATAAGGATAGAATAAAATTTAAAGTTAAGAAACTAACTTTTCACTTCTCAAAACAACATGACGCAACTATGTCACGTGATCAAAACAACAGCTGCAGAATAAAATACGGGGAAAATGCCACAAATCAGTATACTAAGTTTTATTTTGATTTTTAAAATCGAAAAAATGTAATTAGGTTTAATTGTACAGTTTATGTCGAAAAGAAAGTTTTTTTATCAAAACAAATAGATTGCGGTTGGTCACGGTCTGATACACTGTCACGGTTTGTTGCAGTTTGATATTTGTCATTAGTTACGCGTCGCAAAAACTATTTAGTTTTGATTTTATTTACGTGTATTTTGAATTTTAAGGATATCTGAATCATGATTAAGTACTGCGTCGTTAAAGTATGAAACAAAGTGTGTAAAACCATAGCAGGGCGGTAAATTAAACAGTCCTAGACTTGCTATACGCACTTTGTGTGTCCAGTTTAAATTTACACAAAATCTAGGTGACAAATTTGTCAAATTATCACTTTAAAAATTGCTAACCACAGTTGAATATTTTACCTTAAACAAATTATCACACGTATTTAGTACCAGCTGTCGCGTTGTAGCTGCTTTATAAATGTTTGTCAGTCAGTTTTATGATTGTTAAATTTGACAATTGTCTTGCTGAAGTGTGTGGTTTTTCTAACGTTAAATTAACTTCAACAGAATCTACATGTTTGTAGCAGTCTAACCTAGTTTGGGAATAACCAGACAGACTTAAAATGGAGACAAAATTACAGACACATCAAATGACAGCTTCTTTGCAGAAACTTGGAATATCAACGAATTTAAAACCTGGCGGCAACGGGAATAATATGTACGGCTACATTTACTCACTTTTGGCAAAGAGACAGGGTGGAAATGCAGCACAGGATGTAAATGAGAAAGGGAAAACCTTATCTGAGTTGTCTGAATATGGATACAATGTAAAACCGGCTGGATCTGATTCTCAGTCTGCCGATGATCGCGACACGGAAGTTTTAAACCAAACCTCGGGCCCTAATATGGTCATCCATGTTTGTGACGAGGCAAAAAATCTTAAACAGGATTTTACATGTCCGAGAGATTTACTGATTCAAGAAATGAAGTATTTTGCTGATTATTTATCGGTTGAATCTCAGAGATTAGAGGAAGTGGATATTTCGGTGCATTGTGACATTCATATATTTGACTGGTTGATGCGATATGTAAAGCGTGGAACCGAACTTCTCGACGACTCAAAAGTGCCGCAACTTGACCCAAGTAATGTGATTTCTATCCTGATTTCCTCGGATTTTCTAAAGATGGACACTCTAGTCGAAAACTGCATCACATTTTGCCACAAAAACATGTCTTCAGTGATTTCCGCTCCATGTAACATGAATTGTGTGAATGAAAAACTGACCTCACTTCTCGCTGCAAGGTTCACACACAATGAATTAGAAGATGTACGAGACAGAAAAGACAAATTTAAAAGTAAACTTTATTGCAAGAAAATTGAAAAACTGTTTGAGCCGAACCCAAACTGCACTGATTCGCTCGGCCAGGCATGTTACTTGTTCAAATGCTCGATATGTCATAGAGTTATGACGGTAAAGCAAAGTTGTAGCATCCCGTGTTCGAGTGAGCAGACTACCATCGGCCGTAAAGGTGACCTTCAACATAAACATCTGCCAGATCGTAGCTGGGATGTTAACTTCTTTATCGTTCAGCTCTATGAAGAGTTACACAGGTGGAGTTTGGTTTACTGGAGGCTGTGGGGTTTGGTAAACAACCTTGTTTGCTCACGATGTGGAAATACTTTCCAACTTTGCGAGTTCGGCCAATGCAAGTATCACACGGAGCGTGCTCAGTACCAGGTATCGACAGGTTCACCGTCAGACACACCACTAGGAGGCTATCCATGTTGTGAGCAAGAAACCTTCAGGTTCGACCCATCGGGATTAATCAAAGGCTGCAGTGCCCGGGATCACATTGTCACATCCCCAGACTCCGCTGACCACAAGTGTCTCGACGACTTCTTGGTTCATAAAAATGTCATTAAATCCACTAAACAGGATTATCAAGTGCAGAGGCCTTTTAATATATTTGCAGTGGAAGAGGAGCATTGTAACGTGAAAACAAGCACTTCACCAGTCATGCAGCACACCAAGATGGCTGTGCCCATCGTGAAGTCCATGGGTTACTTGAAATCAACATCAGTTACACAGAAGCAAATGACACGCGGTGGACGAGCGAGTGCAAGTGAAGATGAAACAACCGGAGATGAGGAAGTTGTGATCGAGAGGAAAAGCTATTTTCCCGACACCCAGATGCATTTCCCCACCGGGTGGAGTGGTTCGATGTCGAGCACAAATCTTATTTCCCCTGCAGACGTGAGGTTTAATAGAAAGGGAAAAGAAAAAGCAAAGCTTCCTGCCGACCCAACCATGTTTGCAAAATATTCATGCAAACAGAAATGGGATAGTTCATGTTCTATTCGCTGGAATCAAGATGCTCAACGCGAGGAGGACCACAAGAGGCTCAGGAACATGTCATTTCATATAAACAAACAAAAACAAACTGAAAAACAAGACAAAACCAAAGCAAAAGATGTAAAAGAAGTTCAAGGTGGAATCTTTAGAAAACTTGAACTTGCTTTCATCAACTCGAACAGATGGTCAAGTTCAACATCGCAGATGCCAAACACAGGTCGACAATATCAAGCGGTCAACGCAAAAGATGTTAGAGGACGTTTGCGATACCTCGGACGTTAAACTGCATGTGGTTGCTGTAATCACTGCCATCTAACTGTAGTTTGTATTAATGCTGACTAAATATTTGTGTTCATATTTACTGTGTTACTTAATAGCTGTGAGTTCATTAGATGTTTTTACACTGTGCACAACTTTTTACTCAAAAACCTATTTGTCTGTAAATACCCTCTTGTAAAGCACACTATTTTATTTTTAGGTTCAGTAATTTGTAGGATTTTTTATAACCAATCATGCCTGCAGCCAGAAAACCACATATTTCAAATCTGGTGATTGAAAAGTTTATGACAGAAGGGCCGAAAGTTTTGTTTGACCCGAAATACACTTCCACCATCGTTCTGCTGCTGTGGAGTTTTGAAATTGTCATCAACCTGTTTGTTATAACACGAGTCCAATGTAAGACTGAGATAAAACACACACCCTCTGCGAACAAAACAAACATTTCTGTTTATTGTTTTCAGACACTGAGATTGACTGGAAGGCTTACATGCAAGAGGTGGGTGGATTTTTAAATGGAACTTATGACTACACACAGTTGAAGGGAGACACTGGACCACTTGTATATCCTGCAGGTATAACCACAAATTATACACAATTGTTATGTTACTAACAGGTTAGCTTATACAAATAAGTGTCAACCGCTTAGTAGTTAAATAACTTAGCTCTGCTAGTGATGTGGCATTTACTGCATGTTTAATTTGCTCTTTATATTGCAGTCTTTGCCTCCCTTTTGATCTTTAACCATGAGGTAACCATGTAGGCATACATTTTCCAAAGTGTGTGGATGTCAGTTGATATGTAATATTTTAGAGATTGTCTTTCTATAAATCTAATTGCTGTTATACAGGGGAATACCTGTTTTTTGCTTGTAACTAAGTAATTATTTTAAAACAATAGTTTGGCTACAGTTTAGGATTTATGTATTGAGAAATAACTTGCTGCAATTATCCTCAGAACCACAATCCCTTAAACCCAGCACAATATTTCACACTGTAATTGTTGTTGCAGGTTTTGTTTATGTCTACTCACTTCTTTTCTACTTGACAAGCCATGGGCAAAACATCAGATTTGCTCAATACATTTTCCTCGTACTTTACCTCATCAACTTCATGCTGGTTGCCAGAATCTACCAGAAGACCATGAAGGTAAAGAATCTTACAAAATGTTCCAAGTCACTAAAGCAGTTGTGTTCCAACCTTTTTCGACGAATTCCTCACTTAACAGTTCAAACCAATTTATTCCTATCCAATAGATTACATAGTAGATGCTAAACCATACAAAGATTAATCAACTTTTCAGGTTATATTCCCAGAGATTAGGTGTTTATTTACAAACCACATTTAAAACAAATTTCTCCCCTATACACTACATAGTAGATGCTAAAACATCCAACCATCGTTTAAAATTGGGTCTTTTGTCAAGTTTTACAGGTTATATTCTCAGAGCTTAAGTGTCCAAAATCCCTTCTGAGGTTGGAAACCAATGCAGTGCATGATAATTAATCAACCTAAAGTGTCTATTTACAAACCACATGTACAAATTTAAGTAAATTCCCCCCTTAAGTTTTAAAATTCCTCCCCAGTTGGGAACCGCTGAACTAAATTTTTAATTGTTTCAGTGCCCACCATTTGTGTTGGTGTTCATGAGTTTAACTTCGTATCGAGTTCATTCTTTGTTTGTCCTTCGATTGTTCAACGACCCACTGGCAATGTTGGTGTTCTATATTTCACTCAATTGTTTCATCGACAAAAAATGGTAAGACCTCAAACTTTAAAGGTAAAATATTTTGTAAATGTATCGATTTGTTGCAGGTACCTTGGGTCGTTTTTCTTCAGTTTTGCTGTTTCAATAAAAATGAACGTTTTGCTTTTTGCACCGGGATTGCTTGTGGTCTATCTCGTGGAAAATGGAATTCTTCAGACACTCAGGAACCTTTTGATTTGTGTCGGGCTTCAGGTAAGGAAAGCTATTCATGACAATGTCACCCCTGCCTGTGGTGTCAGGTTTCAACCACGTCTCTGTTACAATTGGGTCAAATAGGCCACATACACACATATATCTGCAGTGGTGGGATTCAGTCGGTTCGCACCGTCTCACGAAATTTGATGAGATCAGTGAACCGGTTAGCATTACTGGTTACTGTCAATGGACTTTTTGTAACAGAACCGGCTGAAAAGTATGACTTTTGTGATAGAACCAGCTAACCAAACAATTGAATCCCACCACTGCACATACACAAACATATATCTCACCATCGACTGTTTAGGTTGCTCTTGCGATTCCATTCCTTGCCACAAATCCTCAAGGTTATTTGATCCGATCATTTGACCTTGGTCGTCAATTTTTTCACAAATGGACGGTGAACTGGAGATTTTTGTCGGTTGAAATGTTTGCTGATCGCCGGTTTCATGCTTTACTGCTCGCCGCACATTTAACTGTTTTGATACTTTTTGCTGCCATCCGCTGGAGAAGGTGAGTTGCATCATTAAAAGCATGACTATTTACTCTTTTAGATCTGTTTGGGCTGTTATTTTCACCATTAAATTTATGAACAGATCTGTACATAGGGTTCTGAACCACATAAAATTGGCCATCTGGGTTTTGAACAATGTCTTAAGATGTAGTATAATATGCATTTGCCGAAACGTTTGAAATACAAAGCATGTCGCTTTTTACATCAATTTAGACCGTTATTTTAATCATTAAACGTATGAACAAATCTGTGTATATTGTTTCAAAATAACCATCTGTCGCACAGTTTAAATAACCCGCACTTTGCTGCAGAAATATTTCCAGTTTGTTTCAACTGATCAATATGAAGACAAGATGGAATTGCGGAGTTCTGTCAATTCAACCAGATCATATCCTTTTTGATAATCTGTTTATAAACTAAATAATGATGATTTAATAAACCTGCTAGGTTTACTTGAAAAGTGCCCAAACAAACTAAACCCATAGCTTATAATAGTTTCTACTTAGAAATTTAATACAAATTGCTGCTAAACCAAAAGCTAACACAGCCTAATTATTACACATAAACAATTACATAGAATACATCATGCTAAATCCACACTTGAATATTTCCTTAGCATGATTGTTTACAGCTGGTAACAGTTTTATTTACAAGCAACTTTATTGGGATGTGCTTCAGCCGGTCGCTCCACTATCAGTTTTACATCTGGTATTATCACACAATTCCGCATCTACTGTGGTCAACCAAGTATTCAACCCCCGTCCGGTGAGTTGCTTCTGATTTAAGGACAAACTTATAGAACTAACCGGTTATCAATGGAAATGCAAATCAACTGACTGCAAAAAATCAGCTGTTGCTGCCAGACAAAGAATAAACGATTATTGCTCTTCAAGCAGGTTTTTGTAAATAATCGACTTTTCAACATCCCATATTTACCAAAAAAACTGGAAGAGCCATACTCGTCTAACTGACTAAAAGTTAGTTAGTAAAAAAGCAAAAAGAAATTCATTACAAAACTGTACCTTAAAGATTTCGTTTATCAGAATTGAATTTCAAGTTTGTTTTATAACAAGCTTTACATAGAAAAACTGATAAAACCGTCCATGTTATGCGAGGCTTGTAAGAGGTCTTCCCAAGCAGCAAGAAAAATTTGGGAATAGGATTTAAACCCACAACATAAATTTAGCCATTCCTGTATGCTGTACTGTGATTTTTACACAAATGTCATTGTCACAACTAAGGGGAGATTCCAGTATTGATTGCATAGTTACTAACAAGTTATTATTATGACACTTTTACTGGTTGACATGCCCACTAAAGGGAGATTGCAGTATAAATACCAGTTTACAGATGCTAACCAGATTATAATTATATGTTTCAGATTGCTCATCTTTGGGGTAATCGAGCTTTGTTGGAACACTTATCCTTCAACCAACATAAGCTCACTTGCACTTCATGCTTCACATGCATTACTACTGATTGGATTGTGGAGAAACAATGGATGTGTTCTAGAACCTGCAACAATCGAAGAAAAGCCAAGCAAGGATGACTAAGCGGTCTACACAATGTGCAAGAAATATTATTGGTGCAAAAATGTTTGTTTTTGGTTAAGTTTTGCTGAATTATGATATTTATTTGTTTGTAGTTGGGCGTTTGTGCAATTTTTTCATCAAATCTGCTGCTTGCCTATCATGGTCAACAAACTACAACTTTCACTTTCAACTTTTATACTTATGCCAAGAATGCAGTTACAAACGTGTTTTTCCTGGAATATGTTGAAATATATTGCAAAGCTGCCTCGAAATTCTGTTGGTTATTCTGTAATAATAGAAGGAGTAACTGTATAATTTTGTATGACAACAAATCAGTCGGAAGATACTTGCAGGACGAAAAACATTTGAAACGAAACACTTAGCCCGTGTTGGGATTCAAACCCACGACAAGCAACATGCTCGACCTGCCAGCTTTGTTCCGGCTGCGACCCGTCGTGGATTCGAATCCCACCGCAATAGATCCCGGATAGTGGCTTGTATCGTTTTCATGTCTCGTGTGGGTTTGGTGTTCACTGATTAAGATGGCTCGATTATCATCTACGAGCTGTAGAATCATTTAGCGGGTTACCAAATAAAAAAGTGCTCTACAATTAAAACCTGAAACATTTTACGATGTAAAAAAATCCCGATTAAGTGATGCATTTATAACGTGCACCAATTTGTCTGTAAAAACTACATTAAAACGACAGATATTATGGAAACAACACCAGATACGTAAATAAGGCAGACATCGTTAACTACCTTGTATAGACATTCACTTCTCTCCTTGACTCAGAGCATAACACTTTCCATTTATGCGTCCAACAATATCATCTGTTGCGGATTACTTCTAATTAATTCCCTTTCCTATTACATTTGCTTGTTGAAACCACGACCCAGACATTTCAACGTAACTTTTCCAAACCCACCAACGCTCTCCTGCTCTGGTGCGAACAAACGTTGGGTATTTCATTTAACTCCATACCGCATGATGTCGCCAGATATTAATTACACGAATGTGGCTTTAAATATGAATATAATATAGACATTGGTGTAGAACTTATTTAAATGCCTCTCACTGTAATAACCTACAACGTAGCAGGGTTGCGAAACACTAGGAAATGTCTTTCATTGCTTGAGACAAAAATAATGTGCCTACAAGAAACGCACTCATCTGCATCAAATCTCAAGCAATAGGAGTTGGAATGGGGCGGGGAAATTGTAGTTTCGCATGGCACAACAAAAAGTAAAGGAGTGGCGGTTTTGTTTTCCAAAAACCTTTCCTACCTGAATCACGACGTGACTGTTGATAACCACGGGCGTCATATAATCATCGAGCTGGAAATAAATGACCAGCGCATAACGCTGTGCAATCTCTACGGGCCTAACCAGGACAGCTCGCAATTCGACGACAACGTCTTTCGGGTTGTAGCTGATAAAAGCGCTAAAAGCGGAACCGAAAATATGGTTTTGGTTGGTGACTTTAACTGCGTACCCAATGACGAGCTAGACAAGACAGGAGGTAGAGCAATGCACAACAACCAACGCGCAAAATCTACCTTCCTACAAGCAATGGAAACCTTGAATTATATGACGTATTCCGCATCAAACATCCAAAACATTACACGCGCACAAAAAAACTAAACCCCTGCTAGTAGGCTTGATTTTGTGCTTGTAGCAAACGAACTACTAAACAATAAGACCACTCACATTCAAATTGACCCAAGCAATCAATCGGACCACAGTATTGTTAAACTTACACTCAACCTTGATAAAATACCCAGGGGTAGAGGATACTGGAAATTTAATACATCCTTATTAGAAGTGTACAAAATATACTCAAAAAAAGAGGCAGACGATCAGCGTTAGTGTAAACTTTTATTTGAAACAGAAATATTAATTTCGCCTATTAAGGCATCGTCCGTTTCTGTCTAGAAAAGTTTCTCCCTATTAGAAGACCCGAAATTTGAAGAAAATACCAAAAAGGGATCGCCGAATTCATTAAATACAATGATAAAAATGATAACCGCAAATCCTGTGTGAAGCATTAAAATGCAATCTTCGCGGTTGCATTATGAAGTATGCAAGCGAAAAGGGAATAAACTACGCTGTAAAATTGAAGAGGGGGGATAGATATGATAGACGTGGAAGACTACGTCAAGTAAACGTTTTTCTTGGGTAAGAAAACTGTTTGATACTGCTTGCGTCTCGCTTTGGAAAAGCATTGAAACCAACATTACTTCGCTACATACCATGATATGCATCGCAGCCACCAATCTAAAACCATCCCATAAGGAAAAAACTAACATCTCTCAGGACGTTTTGGTCATCGGTCGACCTTTGGAAGGAATGCATAATCCAATTTTGGCAGCAGCCTACGGTTTACAACAACTGCATTTGGTTAAATAAAAGTGTATTGTTTAAACGTTTAAACGGAAACCGACCGCCTACGATAATTTCGTTAACCCTGGGATACTTGAATATCACTAAATTATTGACAATAAATCGGAATATCGAAGTTTCAATAACCTGTGCGAAATTTACGATTTGGCAAACAATAGTAAAAATCATTCTGACTACCAGTGTCTAATCGCGGCTATTCCCACTACATGGGAAAAATACACTGCACGTAAAAAATAAATGGGAGGAGATTTTACAATAGGGAACCGGTAACCACCGAAAAATGGGGAGAAATTTACAAAAACTTATACGATTGCACAGTGGAAACAAAACTACGCTCCTTCCAAATTAAGTTTAATCTTAGGGCTATTGTTCTAAATCAGGGGTCGGCAACCTTTTTTGTACTGCGGACCGTTTTTAAAACTGAAATTCTATCGCGGACCTGTCTTCAAAAGACTACAAATTTTTTGGAATAAAAACGCATAAATTAGTTTATAATCCCCGGGAAGCACGAGCAATATGTTTCAAAACATTTGGCCTGAAAACGTATACGACCCGGTAACAAACTTCTCGCGGACCGGCGGTTGCCGACGGCTGGTTTAAACGACACCCTTTATCGGTTCGGGATTACTGATGCTGATGTGAGCACTTTTTGCGGCGTGTACAAAGAAGCAATTAATGTATCATTTATTTTGTTAATGTGTAGCATATGTACAGGCATACTGTGAAAATGTTAGTTCCTGGATCGACAGTGTTCTAGGCTGCCGAATCGCCTTAAATATTGGTGTGAAAATGTTTGGATTTTTTAATGAAAGATTTGAGCAATATTTTTCGAAACTTTGATTGCCGGATTCGTCATTAACAAATGTAAGATACAAGAACTGAAATTAAAAGTATAAATGTTTGTGTACCAGGCGAAAACGTTGCCAACGGAAAAACTATAGCAGTGAAAAACGATACTTTGTCTAAATAGAAACTAAAGTGGAATGCGCACTTACGTTGATTGCCTTTGTGTTTGTTCGCTTCTGTGTGTTGTCTATTGTTTTTTTCTTGTGTCACTTGACTCGATAACCTTCGGGTTTTTTCGGTGTCCTTGCTGTTTACTTATCCGTTCAACAATGGAACTGTGATGATGAAGTTTCAACAATGGAACTGTGATGATGAAGACTCATTTCATATTTTATCGCCAATGATAATAATAATAAAAAAAGAAGAAAAACGATCTCTTACAAAACAAAACCGCTGTTTTCACGTGACCAACCAAATACAGAAAATTTGTCAAGGCGTTTTAGCCGATAAATTGAACACAGAGACGTTAATGACGGGAAATAAGGAAAAACTTTGCGACAAATATCTTTAGAATACATGAGAAGATAAAAGCAAAATTGCAGAGCAGCATCTCACAAGCGTTTCCGTGGCAAACCTCGGGCAATAAACTAATTTAAATCACATAGTCACTCGCTAAATTATTCCGTCGAAAACTTCAGGTTTTTGGCGTTAGTGGCAAATTTAATTTACATGCAAACTGTTGCGGGAAATGATATTTATTCCGTTCGTGATTATAAATGTAAATTAAAATTATCACGTTGAGCACAGAAAAGGGCTTGCGGCATTATCAGGAAATTACGGAGTACATGCCACCGTATCCGGTTGTGTAATGCATGCTGTGAATTAAACAGTTCAGGATGTGATTTAATGAGATGTTAGGAGCAAGTTTGTACTTTAAACGTCGCATAAAGCCCGGGTTTCTCGCAAATTTCAACTTACAGCTCCGTGTGTTTCCCACTAATTAATCGTTGTCACAAGAAAAATGCAAAATGCGTTGAATAAAATGTTAAAGAAGAACCAAAGCCCTGCAAAGTCAAGTTCGAGAGCAAGGTTGTCTGCAGACAGATGAAATAGTGTGTGGGTCGTCAATTATCTGCCGTGCGACTATCAGGCAATAACCAACAGTTAATGCGAAGCGCTTATCAAATCAGTATTTCAAAAACTTTTTTCGCCTTGTAGTATTTTGCTTTCGGTAACTTCACACGCGCGAACGATGTTTAGGATTTTAATTTAGGATTAAAACCAACAATTAATGTGCAGAGCATAACAAAATTTGTACGCTACTTCCAAACGTTTTCGTCCTTGTAGTATTTTGCTTTCGGTAACTATACACGGGCGTTAAACAAAGTAGGCGGCTCACGAGAAACTTTTCTTGTACTCATAAAAGTCGACGGACTTGAAGTAACTGTACATTGTGTAATGTTAGACCCACTATACTACCATCAACAAATAATAAAGAGACAATGATGCCGTTGAAGCATGTTATCAACTTCGTCTGTGCTCAAAGAAAATAAAGTAACAATTACTGGGAAATTTCAGGGTGAAAACACTTTATCAACCGCTGCATTATAAATGTTTTACAAAACAAATGCATTTCGCTTTTATGAGCATCGTCAGTGTCTGAAAAACAATAAAATGTAGCAAACGATTTAGTGTTTCCACTTTGAAATCAAGCAATCATGGAATACTGACCCTCAATCGTCACACTTTACTTGCAAGGGGAAAAATTTACAAATTAAATATACGAATTACAATGCCTAACTATAGTATACTAAGTAGACTAAAGAAAGGCAAACATGAGGGGACATCAAGTTTTTTTTGCACCGTGTTTCACCCAACTCAATTCATTATGTGTAGGTTTACGGGAATGTAAATTGTGTTGTGGGACAAACAGGCGACAGCTCGGTATTTGCCAAGTGTATATTTCAGTTCAAATGAAGTTTATGGCGAGTATGAATCGACAGAAATATCGCGTAATAACGGGTTGCGTAAGTTCAGAAACCAACGAAAATCCAGCGAAGTAATTCACAATTTGCAGTTCGTCACGTTTCACATTCACGCGTAAAGCTGATTTCACCCGCAATATTCGCTTGGTCATCCTGACTGTGCCTGTGTGGGTTCGGACTTTGTGTGCGCGGTGACAAAAGGGACAAATGTTCGTCACCATATCACGTATGGTCAGTGATGTAATGGTAAAAAGGTTACAGGGAAAAGTTTAAATTTACCAAATGAAATATATTTACAACATTTTTGTTTTTTGTGAAACCGGTTTAGGCAATAGCTTATAAACAAAACGTTTTAAATCTGTTGAACACAATAATACACTAAAACCAGTGGACTATAAAATCCTTGGTTAAACAGAATCAGTCGGTTCAAATAAATATTATTTCGCCTATGTGGCATCATCAGTTCGTATAATCGATATACAAATCAACATAAAAATGATTGCTAAAACAAACACGCTAAAATATATGAAAGTAGTAAAACACTAAAACAATACAACAAGAGATGCTGTGTCAAAGCTAACTAAACCAACCTCAAACCAAAACAAATCTTTTTTTCTCGCTCGATCCGGTGCCCAGTGTTGCCCTTGTTTTGTTTTTGTTCTGTTTCGCGACTTACAATTCAGTTTCCGGGTACAAAAAAAAAAGAAATTTCAAACCACAAATTTCCATCTATTTTTACCGGATGTAATACTTTTTGGTTATCGTGCCGACCTAATCATTTATCACAAGTGAAGTCATAATTGAATAAGTTAAACAAATTATCCGGAAATTTTGGCCGAGTGAAATAACGATTTAATCTATCCCTGTTACCATGGACAGTGGTCGGCAACCACCGGGCCGCGGCCCGGTGCCGGTCCGCGAGGGGTTCGTTACCGGGCCGCAGAAAACTTTCTGAAGGTTCACATTCTACCAAAGTTGTAATAACTGTAATTAGTTTTCAGTGCTGAACATTTGTGGTTTTAAAGACCGGTCCGTGATAAAAATTTCAGTTTCAAACCGGTCCGCAGTGCAAAAAAGGTTGCCGACCCCTGACCATGGAAACCCCGACATTTTTTGTGGTTTTAAAATTTCCAACTGAAAGACGAAATTTCCACATGTCAAACTTCACTCGTACCATGGAAACTTAATTGTAGTTATGAATGAACCGTTGTGAGGTTTATGACGTCACCCTGCACGGTTTGTGACAAAATTTATTCCATCGCACAAAATTTGACCTTCCACACCTTTTATGGGGTTGCTATGATACGAATTCACAATCGGATGAAATCAGCAACACAAAATTAGCGCGCAGCTGCAAAATGCCGCAAATATCTCTGCAAACAAACTGTGCAAGTACGTCACAATTGAATCATTGTTCTACACAAAGGTAGGGGGTAATGATTGTTTCGTTTCAACCAAACCAGCTCAAATGAAACGTGGCAAATTTTCGCTGATTTGTGTTACAGGCTGACTATCAACTTAACTTGTAGCGAATTGTAGAGCGCTTATTAAATCATCAAACCCGTATATTGGACATCTGTTAAATCTGCGTATTCACATCACGTTACAACCTTGCACCGCCTGAGGCTTTTTTTCACATTTTTTTCACACAAAAATCGATGACGCAACTAAGTTTCATCATCAAGGAGCAAGAAAATAAATCAGGAACTTTTCCCAAAAATCATTATGTTAAAAAATATTCTTTTACCCAATAATTCAAATTAAAATTTGCGTTGCGTAGTGAATCTTTTCTTAATAATGAAATCTCCTTTCAAGCAAAGCAACTGCGACGATTCAGTGTCATTAAAATCAGACCAAGAAAATTCAGCGCAAAAAATCAGCGCATAAAGCTTATAAAGCGAAATGCATTTGTTTTGTTACAACAAATCAAAAATTTCTGATTTGATTCAGTTTAAATGCGTTCAACCAAACCACGTTTGCAAAGCAGCATTTAAAACTGAACGGTGATTAACTTAATGATGTCATCCCCAGTATGACGCGCGTCGCACAAATTTTGCGGCAAATCGACGCGCGTCGTCGTCAATCGATGTGAAAATGATTTTTCTTAATCACGGACACGCACAGAAGTAGGGGAAACACCGAAAATTGCAGTTCGTCGCAATTCACATTCACGCGTTAATTTCAATCAGATGATTTCACCTGCTATATTCGCTTGGTCATCCTGTCCGTGTACAAGGGGTCACACATTGTGCGCGGAAAAAAAAGGGCCAAATGTTCGTCACCATATAACGCCAGTGACGTAGAAGTGAAAAGTTTGCAATGGAAATTTAAAATTTAGCAAATGGAATATTCTCACAACTGTTTAACCCCAATAATAAAAGATTCTTGCGGATACGTGTAAATCTGAAAAGAAACTCAATTTACGCAGGTTCGTTTTTGGTTTCCATATATGGACCCAGCCAATTACATCACAGGTGACGTAATAATTACGCATTGCTCAGTTTCTATAATTGCCCGGAAATTTTGGTCGAATAATTTTCCACAAAAAAACGATCCAGTCTATCCCCGTTACCATGGGAACCCCCGGTTTATTGTGGTTTTGAAATTTCCACCTGAAACACAAAACGCGAAATTTCCACGTTTCAAACTTCACTCGTACCTGGGAAACTTCGCTGTTGTTGTGAATGAACCGTTGTGAGGTTTTATCCCAATTGTAGGAGCAACTATGGATTATGACGTCACCCTGCACGGTTTGTGACAAAATTTATTCCATCGCACAAAGTTTGACCTTACACACCTTTTGTGGGGTTGCTATGATACGAATTCACAATCGGATGAAATCAGCAACACAAAATTAGCGCGCAGCTGCAAAATGCCGCAAATATCTCTGCAAACAAACTGTGCAAGTACGTCACAATTGAATCATTGTTCTACACAAAAGTAGGGGGTAATGATTGTTTCGTTTCAATCAAACCAGCTCAAATGAAACGTGGCAAATTTTCGCTGATTTGTGTTACAGGCTGACTATCAACTTAACTTGTAGCGAATTGTAGAGCGCTTATTAAATCATCAAACCCGTATATTGGACATCTGTTAAATCTGTGTATTCACATCACGTTACAACCTTGCACCGCCTGAGGCTTTTTTCACATTTTTTTCACACAAAAATCGATGACGCAACTAAGTTTCATCATCAAGGAGCAAGAAAATAAATCAGGAACTTTTCCCAAAAATCATTATGTTAAAAAATATTCTTTTACCCAATAATTCAAATTAAAATTTGCGTTGCGTAGTGAATCTTTTCTTAATAATGAAATCCTTTCAAGCAAAGCAACTGCGACGATTCAGTGTCATTAAAATCAGATCAAGAAAATTCAGCGCAAAAAAATCAGCGTATAAAGCTTATAAAGCGAAATGCATTTGTTTTGTTACAACAAATCAAACACAGCGACAGATATAGTGATTTTTACACTGAATTTTCTATAATTTGCGTTGAAATAATTAAGTCGGGCATTTCAACCATCGCTGATTTGAATATTTGATCGACCTTTGAATGTCTGATTTGATTTAATTTAAATGCGTTGAACCAAATCACGATTGCAAAGCAGCATTTAAAACTGAACGATGACTAACTTAATGATGTCATCCCCAATTTGACGCGCGTCGCACAAATTTTGGGGCAAATCGACGCGCGTCGTCGTCAATCGATGTTGAAATGATTTTTCTTAATCATGGACACGCACAGAAGTAGGGGAAACACCGAAAATTGGAAGTGTGAGCTCACGTGACGGAGCTGGCCAATCAGAACGCGAGGTGGGTTGTATATAAAGCGCGATGTTTCGGGATTTGAGACAGAAGGCGAACTGGAGTGAAGTGAAAATGAAGCAACAAACTTATTACGACAGCCTGGATATTGTGAGCGAGTATTCCCGAAATAGACCGACGTATTCCAGCAGAGTCAGGGATGTAGTGATGAAGTACTTTGACGGAACCGGGAGCAGACCTGACATGTTGTTGGATGTCGGATGTGGCGGAGGACAAGCCACCAACGTCTTCGCTCCACTCTTCCAGAAAGTCGTTGGGATTGATATCAGCCAGAAACAGATAGAATCCGCGAAAAGACAAAACAAGTTTGATCACGTGACTTACCAGGCTGGGGCCGCCGAGAAACTGGATTTTGATGACGAAAGCGTTGCTATGGTGATATGCGCAGAGGCCGTGCACTGGTTTGACCTTGAAAAGTTCTTCAGCGAGGCTTTTCGTGTGTTGAAACCTGGGGGTTGTGTGGTTATGATAGGTTACTGGACGCCGTCGTTTATTCCCGACTCCTACACCGGTGATGGGAACGAGTTAAACTTGATGCATACTCAGCTCGTCCAACATTTATTCGCCGATGAAATTAAGGAGAGGATCGACGGTTACAGATCGATCATGCGCAAATATGCTGATGTGCTTGAAGCGGTCCCTGTACAGCTTAAATCACGGCTTGAAACTGTGGTTGATGAGATGAACTGGGATATGGACAGGTTCGCGGGTTTCATGCGTTCCCTGGACGCTGTTGAGTTGTACAACCAGAAACAGCATGATCAAGTATTGCGGAAAAACGGAAAAGTAACGGCGGAGGATTTCCGCAATTACGACATTGTCCCGAAGTTCCTCAATCTCGCCGCGAACAAATTATGGGGATACGAAAGTTACAAGGACCCGAATATTTCGTTGAACGTGAAATTTGAAATGTTTACAATCGCCGCCACAAAACCACGTGATTAATCGATTATGACGTGACAATTGTTTGTTTATTTGTGCAAAATATTTTTGTGTTTAAATAACTTCCTAAGGTTTATTTTTATCATTTTCTTTGCGCTGTGATTTTGTATGTTTTTCGTATTTTCAAATAAGGTATAGAAAAAAAACTAGATTAGTTTGTGGTGAAATGTGACAGGATAATTTCACTCAGCAATCCTGGGCCGAATTTTGCCGGAGGCGATTTGACGAAGAAGTCGTGACAACTTTGTAGTAAAAATTCGGTGTTCTAACAAATTAATCCAGCAAAAAATGTGGTATTGGTAAAACGTGATATTGCCGTCAACTTTCCTTCTTGCTCAGCCAGCAAAGATAAACAAATCATCTGACGTTTCGACGTCTCATTGAGCGCGTCCTTGTCAGGAATGTCAGCAACCCAAAACAGTTGTTCTTATAACATCACATGGGCGAACAAAACAGAGATTTTAAAGATATAATTGAGTTGCGTGGCAAGCAAAGGCCTATTTTTGACATCCCTTTTTGGTACGTCTCTTCGATGTTCTTTCGTGCGTGAGGCCCGTCTCTCCGATATACACCTCTCTGCAAGAGTATGACGCAGCAGTTACTTGTCGTTGGTTGGTTTGACACCAACCTTCACTACTAAGTCAGTCAACACAGGAGTTGTAAAGACACGAAAGTACAAGCCCAAACCCGCGTTACGTATCCCCTTCGACCTGAGCGCCGTACGTATATTTTCGAATTCGTTCTTAAATGTGGGGTCCGTAGTCAAACGATGAGCTCGATTGAATAAGGCCTGAACCACAGAGCGGTTTGATTCAACTGGTGGGACTTGAACTGTAGGAGCCTTGTATTGCTGGTTGGTTTGTGACACACGCTTGAACAAAGTTTTACATTCGGCGTTACTTACTCCATGGTAACTATAGTATACGATGCCATGTTGAATGGTGTTGAAAATGGCGAAATAAACTAGGTTTCATCCACGACATTTATCAAAGTACCGACTCGAAAAAACATGATATTGTCATATTTATGAGTTGTTTTGAAATTTACCGTGCAAGAAATAACTATGACGTACAATAACCCCACAGTGACGTAACCATGCACTTGACAACAGATGTCACGGTGATGTCGAAAATTAATCAGTTTCAGGGAACTTTCGGGAAATCTCATCTTCACGTTGTAACACAGACTGTAAACGTCACAAACACGATTGTTTCGCCATATTTGGTCGGTTCGAGCTGACAAATAAGTTGAAAAAACCAGAAAGCATGTTAATTGGAGATAATTGCTTATCGGAACTTTCGTTTATGGCGTCACACACGAAAGTTCAAAGCAATTATGACGTAACATCACGCGCTCAAGGTCAAGTTAAATGTGATTTGTTGTTTTTAATTAAAAACAGCCTTGCTATTGTTTGCAAACAGCGGTTGGCATGACAACCGACAATAGGGAGCTGAACAATGGTTGCCACGGAAACACGTCACAATCGAATCGGTTGTTGTCGTAAAATTTCGGACCAGCATAAACACCAAAGCAGCATGATGTTTTAGCATTTTCTTTCAGTTTGAAGATGTAATAAAAATATACACATGTGCTGCCAAAATTGTACTTGTCTCTACAACGCCATGCTGATTTAGTTTAGCGATGAATTATATATTATCTGTGAGGTAACAATCGTTTACAATGGCGCATTGTGACGACGCAAGTGTTTCTATGACGACGGCTGGTTTAATCGAGTTGATAAAATGCGTGTCTCCCATTCTACTACCTCATGCTGTTAATTGTATAACCTCTATGACGTTAATATGACAAATGTGTTCTATGATTGGATTAATTGAGTTAAATAAAGGACAAAAGTTTAGCAAAGTTACACAGTAGTATTCTTGATTCAACTTTCGACTTTTACCACTGAGTGTATGTAGCTCAGATGGTATAAAGCGGGAGTCCCTGAAAGACTCCTATTGCGGGTTCGAATCCCACCGCAGGTTAGATTTTTTGTAGTCTGTGCCTTGATGGGAATGCTCGGTGAACGACTTGATTCGATATGACGCCTTTAAGTGGTTCGTGTGCAATGATTTCAGTAATAACGTGCTCAACACAAGTGTTTAACAAAAACAATGGTTGTATTGCGACAAACACACAGCAACAGTCTAAAACAGAGCAACACAAGTATTTCCGTCACCAGTGAAACCTACGTCACAAGCACACGTGAAAGAACCTTGATTATTGAAGCATGACGAGTTAGGGGGGCAAGTTTGGGGGGTCAAACATTCATCTACGTCATCGCACGTGACCACACCGTCCCCGGTAAATCCCGGTAAACATTGGCACGAGTAGGAACCTGAATGTGAATGGGGAGATTAATATTGTGTGGTTGTATGATTATTAACATTGTATGCTATGAAGCTAAGTTTTAGTGTGGACCGGTTTAAGTAAAGATTTGTTACTGATGACCATAATATCATAACCTGAATATAAATGGGAGATATTGTGTGGTTAACGAACCAGGTAGCAGTCTGTACAATTAATATCGTATGCTAGGACAGTGCTCTTCAACCTTTTTTTGTCAAACTTTGCGGAACCCCCATAAAATAATTTTAATGAATGTAATACAATTAGGCTACATCAAAGAAAAAAGATGCATACACATCCAAACCACATCACATAGGTTGACTTGAATTAAACGGTTAACTGAAACGCATTGCCGTGCTATTTGTATCGGTCGTTTCTACATCAATCTCGCAACTTAGCTAGAGTGTAACAAGGTTGTATTTATTACATCACAATTGATCAAGTGAATAACAAAGGTTAACAATATTGCACAGGCGAGCATTGCTGTTCGAAACAATGATACTATGAATCATTCGTGTTCGAATCGCTACTCCCTGTGCAACCCTTAAAGTTCACGGAACCCCTGAAAGGGTTGTACGGAACCCTAGGGTTGCGCGGAACCCCGGTTGAAGAGCTCTGTGCTAGGACTATTTTATATCTTATTTGACTCTGAATCAGTTTGAGTGCTGATCTTGGATGATAAGTAGGCTTTTATATTAATTGTCGTTTAAATTGATTATTTCATGTTTTAGGGATTGTTTATATTTATTTAATTTGTAACGTACAACTAATATCATACGTTATTTCTGTCACTCAAACCAAATCAAATTCAGTTGCATCATCCGCATAAAAGTTTTCAATTAACTTTCTATCTTGAACAAATTACTTAATTTTACTTGCAGGCCAATTAAACCGATACCGATGTAACCGATTAAATACAGAATATGTGATCCTTACTACACGTTCAAACCTGGCAATAAACTAGAGATGTACCGAATATTCGGTTTCGGCCAAATCGAAATTTCATCACTACAATAAACTCACCCGGAGAATTAACACAAGTCGAGTTGTCATGACAATCGTTCGTAGACAAACACTCGTTTATGTCGTCACACACCGCATGTCCGTCTCCCTGGTAACCGTTGTTACAAGTGCACGTGTAACTTCCAATTGTGTTCGAACAAACAGCGTTGACGTCACAATTGACTGTTTTAATCAAACATTCGTCGACGTCTGAATTTTAAACATCGATTTAAAAATAAACAAATTCTCGAATATTCACTTTTTGAAACAAAAACTTACCGACACAAATTTGTCCATTTCCGAAATATCCATTGTTACACTGACAATCAAATGATTGTGACGTATCAATGCAAGTAGCTTGTACATCACAATTGTGTGTTCCAATCAAACATTCGTTGCTAGGAGATGATCCGGTTGTTACTATGGAAACAAACGGCGGGAATTTAATTCAGGAAAGTGGATTTTCTAAATGTTACATGTTGCATTTATTTCAGTACCAATGTTTAACAACATAATTGATTCTGCATTCGGAATAACACATTTGTTTAGTATTTAGTTGGATGAGGCGCAGAAAGACTTTTTTTATCCCGAATTCAGTTTCAAAACAGTCAACCAAGTGCGCAACCGACTCCATGTGACAATTTTAGTGAGACGTTTTTCGTTATTTTGTTCAACAGCAAAGTTTTGGGTGAAAACCGAAATCTACGCGTCGTGTGAGCAATTTTGTTTCAGACTGAACTAAGCAATCTACAACTTCGCGTTGTAACGGTTAAGAACTAAAACATGTGACCACATAATCACTCACCCGTGCAATTAAATCCGTCTCCCTGGTAACCATTGTTACAAGTGCACGTGTAACTTCCAATTGTGTTCGAACAAACAGCGTTGACGTCACAATTGGAGGTTTTAATCAAACATTCGTCGACGTCTGAAAAATTCGAACATCGATTTGAAACCCGAGCTTTTGCTGGGAAGCATATTATCAGGTCGGTTTCATCAGGGTAAATAACACTGATGTAACACACTGTTAAAATCACATTTGCCAGAAAAGCTCTATAAAATTGATTGAGTTATTTTGTTCAGCTGTTTTTAGGTATGCGTACAAGTTTACACTTTCAGTCATTTTGTTGGATCAAATTAACTGCAAACAAAAGTCAAATCTGATCCAGAAAAACAACTTGAAATCTCGTGTCTATTGTGAAGCCGAATGTTGGAAATATTCACTTCGTTGAAATAAAAACTCACCGACACAAATTTGTCCATTTCCGAAATATCCATTGTTACACTGACAATCAAATGACTGTGACGTATCAATGCAAGTAGCTTGTACGTCACAATTGTGTGTTCCAAGCAAACATTCGTTGCTAGGAGGCGATCCGGTCGTTGCTATGGAAACAAATATATTTTATTTAAAACACAGAAGTCCGGTTATTGGCAACAAAATCTGGATAAGATATAAATTGACTTTGTCTGCTTTCATATTAAAATAAATTTAAATCATTGATTTTTTGGTGCAGAAAGAAATATCACAAGCCAATTAGATGTTTGCGTCTCGTTGTTAGACTTTTTACTCTGTCTCAGTTGACACAAATGACACAGATTTGTAAGTGGGGGCCGAACCCGAAAGTACGAGACCGAAAATATGCGGAAAGTTTTGGAAACACGACACAAAGTTACATGAGTGTAAAGTGAGGCCCGAACCAAACCGCTTTTATTCAAACTTAATCCCATAACAGCCTCGCACCGATGGTTGTTAGCGAAACTAGATCCCGTAATGCGGATGAAAATAGCGATAAAATTGTTGCCTGTGGCGTTTGCCCTTGAAATTGAACCGCTCAGCGTAAGAACCAACATATCATATATGGGAGAGAATGTTCTGTCGGGAAATGTTTTCCACTGGGGTTGTCACATAAGTTTTGGTGTTTTTACAGTAACATGTAAATCACTCACCCGTGCAATTGAAGCCGTCTCCCTGGTAACCATTGTTACAAGTGCACGTGTAACTTCCAATTGTGTTCGAACAAACAGCGTTGACGTCACAATTAGCTGTTTTCGCCAAACATTCGTCGACATCTGAAAATTTTAAACATTTTAATTTTTGACTTAATTTTACCATTTGCAGGTGACAACAACAGCTTATGCAGGTTCGGGAGGCGATGATGTCATAATTATATAATTGTCGCAATTAAAAACAAACTTTTTATTGTGCAAAGCAAAGTGACAGGATAACTTTTTTTTTTTAATATTTCAACTGTTACAAGAAGCCAAACTCATCAATGGAAAACCTCAATCTTAGTTGACACTAGTGCGGGATTTATTAATTGTTTATAACAGAGGTACCAAACCAGGGGTAAATTTACTGAAGTGCTTAAAGGGTAAAAAAGCAAGTAAGGTTGTCGGGTTTGCGTGTCTGGACGTTTAAAGAAACTTTGGGTAAAGTTTTATCATCGAAATGTGCGAAGGGGAAACGAGAGGGAAAGAATCTATGCCTTGCATGCTTAACACTGTGCTAGATTTTACTCGAGGTCAAATAATAATCCACAACGTAATAAAATTTCCAGAAGGAAAAACTGATCGAAGTTAGAAATAAGTTGGTGTGAGTTACGAAAAACTGTGGATGACGTCACTTTGATAATAAATTCTCATTCGTTTTAAGAAATTTTAATCATTACTGATTCGCATATTAATTGAAATGCTGACAGGTTTAAAAACAAATGAACTCACCGACACAAATTTGTCCATTTCCAAAATATCCATTGTTACACTGACAATCAAATGATTGTGACGTATCAATGCAAGTAGCTTGTACGTCACAATTGTGTGTTCCAAGCAAACATTCGTTGCTAGGAGACGATCCGGTTGTTGCTATGAAAACATAAAACACAAAATTTAAAATCTATAAAAAAAATTCAACTATTACCTGAAAACGAAGTTTTATTCTCCGACATTTAGTTTATTTCGATTAGGTTATTTTATAGTAACTCGACAATAACCCTTTTTGACCTTTGAACTCGGTTTCAGTGACAAGCCGTTCATTGTTCAGTTTGACGTAAATGATTGTTTTGTATAATTTGATTCGATGAAAAAATAAATAAAAACACCAAAAGATGGCGGAACTGGCACAAATTCACTCACCCGTGCAATTGAATCCGTCTCCCTGGTAACCATTGTTACAAGTACACGTGTAACTTCCAATTGTGTTCAAACAAACAGCGTTGACGTCACAATTGGAAGTTTTAATCAAACATTCGTCGACGTCTGAAAATTTTAAACATCGATTTAAAAATAAACAAAATTTGATAATTGATAACCGAGCAATTTAACAAATAAAACAAGCGGTTTGAAGCAGGCTGGAAACTCACCGACACAAATTTGTCCATTTCCAAAATATCCATTGTTACACTGACAATCAAATGACTGTGACGTATCAATGCAAGTAGCTTGTACATCACAATTGTGTGTTCCAAGCAAACATTCGTTGCTAGGAGACGCGGTTGTCACGACAACGGCTGTAACAAAGAAACTGCGTTTCTTATCTTTCATTGCGTGTTCAGTCGGTTTAGTCTACTAGGCTTTCAGTTGAGGAATAATTGTGTTTGTGAAGGAGCTATCAGCTTTTTTTCTTATTTTTAATCCTTTCATTGCCCTCTAGACACTGAAGATGCTTTTTAGCGAAATTAATTTGTTTTTATAACACTGTCAGCTGATTTGAACCTGGAAATAAACATTTCCCGAACTGAACAACTGAGAATTTTTTCCCCACAAACCTTCGCAGTGGGTTCCATTCCCGGTGAATCCCCTGTTACATACACAAGTGAAAGTCGGGTTCGTGTTGATGCAGGTTGAATCGGTGTGACAATTGTGCAAGCCCACCAAACACGGGTTCACCACAGGTGGCGCTGTTGGTGCGGTGGTCACGTGAGAAGCAGCGGTTGTTATGGTTACCGTGGTCGTTGCTTGAGGCGCGGTAACCACGGCAACAGTGGATGGCGTTCCAACTATGACGACATAAACGTTATAAGCTTCGGTTATGTTCAGCGATTTTTTACAGAACTTTTCACACATCGATGAACGTCAACTGTTATCTGGGTTAACCTTATTCTTTTAGCGTTTTTTTTTTTACGGAAACTTTCACGAATCGATTTAATTTAAAATTCACCAAAATATTCTTTTATACTACGTGCATACAACACACACCCGTACTAGTGATGGGACGTGTACCCGGTACTCGGTATCGATGGTATCGAACGATTTCAGTGGTATCGATACTCGTACTCGGTATCGAAATATTTTGTCTCAGTTTTCGATACCAACGTGCGAGTACCGAAGGCCGATTTACACCATAAGAATACGGGCAACTTTATGCCAATATTTGCTTCGGACAAAACAAAATTGGAAAAAAGTCCCGCCAGTTTACGTACGTCTTTTTCGCTATCACGTGGAGATTACATTTTTCGGCGTGTGTGTGTGCACGCCTGTACCCCGACCATGGCAGATAAATTAGCCAGTGATATACAACTAAGTACAACACTACACTTAAGTACTCGGTACTCGGTATCGAAGGTATATACATGTGATACTCGTACTCGGTATCGATACTCGCTTCAAAACCTGGTATCGTCCCATCACTAACCCGTACATTCAGTGCAGATAGATTGGACATAATGCTCCAATATGAGTCTCATTTGCCGGATTGAAAAACTTTTTCACGTATCAGCGATTTTTTACAGAAACAAAACGATTCGATTTAATTGGAAAGTCAGCCATCTAACTGTGAACTTTTATATCATACATACACACGTACGTGCAGTGCATATAGATTGATAAAATTGCAGCATTGTGAGTCACAATGAAACACAGTAAGTCACGTGACGTTTATGAATGATCACTCAATGAACGCATTTCATGATTTCACTTTTCACGCAAATTTAAATGACTCATCACATTTGCTTCACGCTCGAATGCACTCACCTGTGCAGAGCCGTCCGTCACCATGGTAACCAGCGTTACACGCGCACTGATATCCACCATTCACGTTACGACACGTAGCTTGCACGTCACACATGTGGGTTCCTAGCACGCATTCGTCCAAATCTGAAACAAAACCGGTTTGTTGGAAAAACTTGCTTGGTGTTTGTAGGTTTGGGCGAATTTTTTAAGCAGTACTTATATTATGATGATATGTTTGGTCGTGGGTTATTGGCACTGAATGGGGGTTTGAAAATGTTTGAGGATGTAATTAGATAATGATTTCCCTTCTGTGGCTTTCATTTTACCAAACGATGACAATAAAAACTGTCGAACGTTGTAATTTTTACACTATTATATTGGCTTGTGCTTCCTTGCTGAAAATTAGATTATGATGTCATAGTATGCAGTTATATAATTCAAACAAGGGATAAATAAAAGTCATTAGGTTTTCCTCGGATGTAGAGATCATAAAAAACGTTAAGAGACATAACAAGCTAAGATAAAGTCGGACAACACATAACAATGAAGAGATGCAGACAAGCTAAGATAAAGTCGGACAACACATAACAATGAAGAGATGCAGATTGAAGTTGGTTTCACAAGATAAAGTCGGACAACACATAACAATGAAGAGATGCAGATTGAAGTTGGTTTCACATCGTGTCAATTTTGAAGTTTGATAGCCTGGTGATGGTTGGACAGTTTTTGCTTGAAAATAAAACCAGATATATTTCGTCCACGATCCCAACACTGTCGTGGGTTCGAATCCCACCGCAGGCAAGATTTTTCTATGCTTTGCCAACTATGGGAATGTTTGGTAACCGGCTGATTCGGTTTAACGCCTTCAATGGGTCTGGTGTACTGTGCTGTTCCGCATATAGTAACAACTGATTTCAACCTACCTTGACACTGCCCTTCCATGATGACGTATCCCTTCGCGCAAACGCACACAAACCCACCCAGGATGTCAACGCAAATCGACGAAATCGAACAGTTGTGGCTCCCCGTCGTACATTCGTCAATATCTAGTGAACAATAGAGACAATAAAGTTAAAGTATTTAGTAGGGAAGGGCAGAGCCAGAACCCGAGTACTCGGTACCGAGCATCGCTGTTTTTGATGCTCAGTGCTCGGCCGATCAGTTGCACAAACTGACCCGAGCGTTAATTTTGCATATTCATGCCCTGCTAACATACGAAACTAGTGTTCGCAAGGCTATCCAAGAACAAAAATGACTGTTTATACAATTGGATGGTAAAAAACGCGCACTTCTGGGGCCTGTACAGCTTATAACAGTGCTGGTGACGTAAGGTGCCTTTGAAAGCTACAAAACTAGCGTGGAATTGGAATGTTTGTGATGTCACAATGCACCGAGCATTAACATGAGATGCTCGGTGCTCGACCAAACAGAACATTTGCAGTTTTGAGCCATCCCTAATTGGTATATAAGTGCAGATGCAACGAATCGGAACAACACGGGTCTGATGTAGGTGACATAACTTTATGTCGACGTGGCGAGTGTGTTATATTGCACGCTTTCTGATTACGCAGGTTCTGATTACAAGATAAGGTTTTGCAAAATGTCGTGCCTCACTATTCCACCAACATACAGAACTTGCCTTAATCTTCGGCTTGCTACGACACAACGAGCACCGTTGCAAAGTTATATGAAGTTATATTACTCACCAATACATTCATCGCCAAGCAAGCTCATCCCATCAGGGCAGGAACAATTATACGATCCGGGTAAATTATGGCAGGTTGTATCAGAAGGGCAGGATGCTGTTCCAGTTGCACATTCGTCGATATCTACAAGTGAAAGGGAATGATGTATGTGTTCGTGTGCAGCATATGTTGCTGTTGTGATTCTAATCAAGGTCTACATAAGTGGTTCTCAACCTTTCATGGACCGTGGCCCCCTAAAAGCAACTTTGGGTCTCGTGGCCCCCTTTAAGTAACCCTGTAGGACCTGTGGCTCCTGATGAGAACCACTGGTCTACATTAAACAAAACTTGTCCAACACATTGTTACGCGACAGAGCCTCATGGACGCCAATTTTTGTCCAAATTAGAACAGTGGGTACATGGAAAAAACACATAAATTGTCTGATTTCTGCAAACTGATGCGCTTTAACGTAAATTTGACCGGCTGCAAGCTAAATGCTAGAATTTAAAATTTACATGAAAAATAGCAATTTAGCTTGGCACATTATGCTGAAATGTTAGAACCCAAGAGTTTTATGCACTTTGGCCAATATAATTCGCGTTAAAGCTCTCCAGTTTGCAGGAGTCAGATAATTTACGTGTTTTTCCATATATACCTTCTGTATTAATTTTTGACACAAAATGTCATCCATGAAGCTTTATCGCGTAACAATAGGTGGGACAACTTGTGTTTTATGTAGACTTCAGTTATAACGCCTTTCACCTGTGCAAGCATCTAAGCTTCCAGTGTATCCAGGATCACACGAACATTTAAACGATCCTTCGGTGTTTAAGCAAGGACCAGGGCACGGTGAAGGGGAAGTCCCACATTCGTCGATATCTGAACAAGTTTTTCATGTTAGCAAAATATAGTAAATCATACTACACTAAAAAATAAGTAGTTGGGAGCCGCATGCGGGCCTGAGAGCCGCGTTTGAGATTCACTTTTCAATATCGCATATCTTGGGCAGGAACTTGGCCGAATGGTCTGGCGCGCCTGACCCATATACAGACATAAAAAAAACCTGATCGGAATTCGTCCCCGGGAGTGTCCTGGGTTCGAACCCCGTAAAAAAAATCGCATATCTCACCGTAACATGCAATCCCGTCCCCCACAAATCCGTCCTTACACGAGCACAGGAATGAACCGATTGTGTTTTGGCAACTTGCACTGATGTGGCAAACGTGGCTTCCAACGAAACACTCGTCGATGTCTGAAATAAATGTGGCGAGGTGTTAAATTATTGTGGCAAATAAAGCTTTGCAGCACGTCCAGCAGTTGTGCCATAGAAGACTAGGTGAGGGATGGCTTTTCAACCTGTTATTCCCAACAAACTGGAGTGCCGATTGATGGCCTCACTAGCCAATACGGCCGATCTCTTGTCACCAGCTGCACTGATGAGTCCTTGTAGGTCGAAATATTGTACACTGTCTGCAGCTTACTAACATTCATTGGCTTGTTGAAACCAGCTTTGCCCTAACATGGAATTCCACCTATTGAGTAGCATCATCAAGCAATAGATCTATTGACGCCATTGTAAAAACGAATTCTTGCAATTCAAGTGATAAGGCATTGATCAAAAAATGGCACTGGGCTTTCGTCTGAAAGTTTTCGCTGTAACGACTTTAATAACCCACCTTGACATGGAGAACCTGCAAAGCCACGCCCACAGACACACCCCGATCCGCTTCGCTGGTTTTCACACACCTCATTTGCCTGACACGTGATCGATGTGCACTGGTCCGGAACTGAAACAATTAAAACTTGAATAAATAAAAAGAAAAAGTCTTTAAACATCCGAAACCGACCCGTCCTTGCAAACGTATAAACCCCGTCGCTCATAATACTGTCAGCCCTCGTTACCATGGTTACGATGAAGTCAGTGTTCGTCGACAATCCACTGATAATCGCGTTTGTGACGTTTCCCATGACGTAAAACGGGGATGGGGGATTTCCCGTTCTTCCCTGCAAAATATTTCACGCTTCAGTAAATTCCAATTTAAATGCTTCATTATATTCGTTCACTTCAGCAGAACTCGTTTACACTCGCTAATATATATCGGTGATGCTGTAAAGGCGAATCAAACACCTTCTTAAGGGAGGATAACCTATAGTTTTCCATACACATATACAGTGTTTTTTTAAGGTGTTTTGGGGGACCGTTTCGGTTTTCTCCAGCGGTTTCCCAAAATTTGCCAGTAGCCTAATAAATAATTCGTTTAAGCAAATATGGCTATTTTTTGGTATTTAAATGAAACACTTGCGGTCTCTTAAAACTACTTAGCGGTCACCCAAACCAAACCTTAAAAAAAAACCTGCACATATATATTAAATTAACAGACATAAGGTTCATTATGGTCTTCATCCACCAAGCAACGAACTGGGTGATTCTATTTTTAAGCTTAAAGTACAAGTATTGCTACAGCAGAAGGCAACAACAAAACACTGAGACACCACAAACAGAACTGATGACATTTCTAGCACAAAGCACAATACCATTAGATAAATACATTGCATGGCAAAATCAAAAACACCAAAACGTCTCACTGCAATTCTTATTATTAGTTTTTTCCAACCAATAAGTTGTAAAATTTACAATTGCCAGAAGAGCTCTATAAGGACAATGAGTTGTAAAGTTTTAAATAACGCATAATCCTACAAACTAAACAATGCTGATGTGGCAAATGTATTGCTTTAACCAACGTTTCAACATCTTATTCAGGTCGCCTTTATCAGGGTAACAACAATCCACAAAGTAAAACTCAAAATGAACGAAATCGTCACATAAAAACCGAAATAAAACAAACAAACATTCCTGTGTAAATTTGAAGTTATTTTAATCAAGTTGTCAAGTATGTGTCTAATATTGGATCTACCATCTCCGTTACTAGTTTAAGTGCAGACAATGCAACTTCTGCAGCTAAAACTTACCTGAGGAAAATATGATATTCTGTATTTGTCTCGGATTCCTTTAGGTTGGTTCCACGAAAGTTGGATAGAATTTCCACCAACTGACACAGACTGGAAGTTGGAAGCATCCAGCGGGTCTGAAGATAAAATATTGTGTTTAACAAATTTTTAGCTTTTCCAGCAGTCGTTATTGTAATATGCTGCTGTCTGTTGATACATTATGCCTGGCAGCAACAGCAATATTGTGTTTAACACATGTAACTGTGGTTTTGCTGTACATAACCTGATAACTTTGTGACTGTGGGAAGTTTTTAATACTTTCAAATTGTTTATATCGTTTTTTTAACTAACCAGTAGCATACACCCCTGAAAATTTGATAACTCAGTTCGTGGTACAAATTACAAACAATACATCAGATTATAGTTGTGGATAATAATTTCATTCATATTGTTATAAAATAGTATAGAAGGGCTGAGATGCCCTGAACTAAATAATAATTGGGATTAATTTTGTTGTTTGGCCATTGTGAGCCAGCTTTCTCTGTGCCCTATGCCCAGTTGTGGCATCGGAACAGATTTGGTAAGGCATGGCTTTTAAGCCTGTTACACCCAACAAACTGGAGTGCTGTTGTATGGCTGCACCAGCCAATACAGCCTATCCCTTGTCACCAGCTGCACTGATGATACCTTATAGGTTGAAACAGTGTGCACTGTCTGCAGCTTATGTACATTGGCTTGATGCTTTTACATTAAACTGAACCTGGAGCCATTACATGACAAGTAAGCTGAGACACTTGCACATTTGGCCAATCTATTTCCCAGCTGCATTGAAGAGACCTTATAGATCAAAACAGTGTGCACTGTTTGTAGCTTAATTATCATTTCAAGTCTAGCTCTTCTGGCTAATGTGTTTTTATTCCGACGTTTCAACGTCCTCAGGGTAAATTTACCCTGATAAAGGCGACCTGTATAGCACGTCGAAACGTCGGAATAAAATACATTTGCCAGAAGAGCTCTAGAAACTTGATATTATGTCTGACAGCAATAGCTTAAATATTAATTATCATTTATTGGCTTGATGCGTATACATTAAATTTCTAGATCACTCCTCAGTTTGAACAATATCCACAACTTACTGGTTGTGACAAAGATCCGTGCAAGAGGTCCGACAGTTTTTCCAGCATGAAGCCTGGCTGTAAATTGGTATCTCATCCCCGGTAGCAAGCTGCTGAGTTGGACGGAGGTAAAACTTCGTCCCATCTCAACTTTTTTGTCGATGTCTGCCATCACTGAGCTTCCAGATTTTTTCACTGAGATTTCCTCCAATTGTGCCGTTAAACTTTCACCACCGGATGGCGCTGGTTGGTAAACAATCTACAATAAATATTCAGAGTTATCATTTGCTGTTACTGCACCCCTTTTAAAGATACATTTTCTGACACGGTCACTGAAGTTGTTTTGCTGGGTAATTTGGGGTGTAAAAAACTGCAAAAACGTTTCTAGATTAATATTTGTCAGCAATATGTGGTTTGCATGGGTGACAGTGTTAAAACAATATTGACCACATCAATTTTCTTTTCTTTTAAATCTAAATTCCTTTTTACCTCTTAAGGAATGTCAAAACTTGCTTACTGTTATCCACTCCCAGTCCTAGCATGTCAAAACTAAACACTAATCGCAGTGGTTACCAATTTTTTTGACAAATTCCTCACTTAAAAATTATAACAAAATATGTTTATTCCTCCCTAAAAGACTTATATAGTAGATGCTAAACCATACAAAGATCAGATAAAATTGGATACTTTATCAACTTTACACGTCATAAGCCTGGAGTGTCTATGTTCAAACGACATGTAAAAATTAAGTAAATTCCTCCCTTAAAGCTTTAAAATTCCTCTCCGGTTGGGAACCACTAGACTAAGTGTGATATCTCAGTGCAATAAATGAAATTATTTTACCTCAATATTGTCCACAAATGTTGGGATTCTTCCCCAAGCAAGCATCACAGAATCATTAGATGAAGACTTCACTCGGAAACGGCTCACTGCAAAATATTTTACATTTAATGTTAACTGCAAATAAACGTTTACATCAGTGCTTCTCAACTGGTTCACCCTTCAAAGTAATCTAACAAGACCAAAAATAACAGAAAAATGAATCTGTATCACATAATTGTTTTAATGTTCAGTTCTATGACGTGGCCAAAGTTTAAACAATGCTTTACAACTCAATGCAGATGATTGAAGTTTTTATTTTTGCTTTAGAACTGAGGATGCCGTTAAATTGTCGACATCAATATTATTAACAATACATTGCAACATGAAAAACACAGATTAATTTAGGTGCACTGAAAGTTTCAGTTTAAACAATGCTTTACAACATTGCAACCTTTATTTGCAAAACTACTGTTTCATCTACATTTCCCCAACACTTACCTGGTGGAACGGGCAGAGCTGTGTTTTGTGGAATCCAAACCTTGGATGGGTCCTACAAACAAACAGCACTATACTGACATGTACAGTGGATGGAACATTGCTTATCAGCTTGCCCATGTAATCATCAGTTAGCTAATGAAGTCTACATGTATGTTATATAGTAGGTGTAAAAGTGAAGATAGAAGTTACATAAGAGCACCACACAATGTTTGATGTTTTATCGTAACATGCTGTTGTTTATAGTATAAACCAGTGGTTCTTAACCGGTGGGAAATTTAATGGTTTCAGAGGGAAATTATGTAAGTCACGTAACCAAACTCGGGCCCGAGGGTCGAACCCGGCTTTGAATTAATCGTTGAAAGTTACTTTCCTAACATTTTCCGCAACAACATTTAAGATTAATTTCAGCAAGGCTTACAAGACACATACAAATCCAAAGGACGTTTGTTACATCACAGACAAGACTAAAAGTATCAATAACTTTGCTATTGTGCGCGAATAAAAGCCTTTCCTTTGTTGATTGTGATGCAATAAATAACTATTGCAAGCATAGCAGACTCTTCAGTATTCTAAAAAGTTTAATCTCTCGCAGAAGCACTAATTAAACTAAATAAGATTGCAGTATACCTTTGGGGTTCCAGACCAAATCGCTTCACAAAATTATTTCATTTAAAGAATATTTTTTGTTAACATAGGGCACAAAACATCAGTATAAAAACTAGAAGGGTGGCTTAGCACATATTGCCCTTGCATATACACTATAACACATATTTTCTACACTAATTTTATATTAGGTCCCATATCATCCATTGTCTTTTATAACCTTGGCTGTTTCTGCAAGCAAAAACTCATGGGTCCCCCACACATGCAAAGTTGTAAATAATACATTTCAAGAGATAACCATGAGAAAGTCGGGTGTTGTAAGGTAAAACACAGTGATCGGTACTGTGCCTGAATAAATTCTATTTTATGGTCTATCTGAGAAAAAAAGTGTTAAACAGTGAGAAAATAGGCTAAAACACAACAATCAGCTCCTATAACACAAATCAGCGCGAATTGCACGTGACTGTTGGGGGCTAGTGGAGTAAATGATAGAGCTACAGGGTTGAACCCAACAATTAACACCTATAAATATTGCACTGTACAAGCTCTCCAAATTTCATTTAATTCAGACATAGTTTGAAAAATTGACCCATTTTGGGGGGCTAGTGGGGTAAATGCTGGGGCAACAGGGTAAAACACAACATTATACACCTATAAATGCACACTCTACAAGCTGTCCAAATTTCATTTAATTCTGACATTGTTAAAAAATTGACCCATTTTGGGGGGCTAGTGGGGTAAATGTTGGGGCGACAAAGTTGAACATAACAAACAACAACTATAAGTAGCACACTCTATAAGCTGTCCAAATTTCATCCAATTCGGACAATGTTTAACAAATTCACCCTTTTAGGGGGCTAGAGGGGTAAATATTGGGGCTACAGGGTTAAACACAACAATTGAAACCTAAAAATGACAAATTATACAAGCTGTCAAAATTTCATCTAATTCCGACAGCGTTTAAAACACTCACCCATTTTAGGGGTTAGTGGGGTAACTGATGGGGTTTAAAACCCAAAAGTATAAAATATGAAACCACAATGACCCAATCAACAGTCATGTAAAATTTTATCCAATTCTGACAATGTTTAACATTTTGACCACTAGAGGTGTTATTAGCAACATTCGTCAATGCTTCTGACGTCATAAGGCTGTTAAGTGTCAACTGCAAAACATCCTCGAACAAACCCACAAACACTGGTAACAAATGTCTGGTTGCCTTTATAACACCTCAGAAAACTAACATTTGTGGTGCGCACCAACAACATTTTACAGTTTGATGGGTAGCAGAAAACTAACGTTTGTGGTGCGCACCAACAACATTTTACATTTTGGGGGCTAGCGGGGTAAATACTGGGGTTGTCATGACAAACGAAGCAGATGGCACATCTGCACAACCATATCTACCATCTGTGAAAGTTTCATCTAAATTCACCAAAGATTTCATGGCAAAATGGGGTGGACAAACTTCAGGGAAGAAAAAAAAAAAAAAGAAAAAAAAAGAAAAAAAAAAAAAGAAATCGAGTAAAATCAAAATGTGTCCCCTTCAGGGAAGGGGACCCATAATAATAGAGAGGGGAATTCGAAGTTGGTAATTGACTTTAGTGGGAAACCACACCAAAAACAAAAAGGTTAAGAACCACTGGTATAAACAAGTGGTCCAGGAAAGTTTAACACTAATGTTGGCAAACTTTTTGCATGTGCGGGCCCAAAAGCAGTGATATTTCGAAGGCGGGCCACACCCATGGTCATGCAACAACATAAGAGTGTCACTAAACTCACCTTGTATTTGTATTTGTTCGATGTGAATATGTATCAAATAAACCATACAGAAGTTCACAGCACAAATTAACACGACTAGGTAATTAATAACTTACTATGTATGGAGTTGGGATTGGATTTATATTATCTGCAGTTTGTGGTATAGCATCTTTCTTCGCTGATGGAAGCGATGTGCTGCGGATATCCTTGTATTCCTTGCGACAAGTGTCAGGGTTTCGGTTGTGAGCTCGAGAAGATGCTACAGAAAAATACGTTGAAATGTGGATAAAACTATCAACAGACAAAATGGCTTAAATAACACTTCCAGAGAGCTTGTATGTAGAGAATAGATTGTGTTGCAGCATGTGGTGCTGTTATAAGTAGTATGAGATGAGTTTGTTTCGCATGATAAACATAAGGACATAATTGCACTGAACAATCACCAAGCCAGAAATAGCTGCGCAAAGTTAAAACGTTATGGGGCGCAAAAAAGTGAAGGCCACAATTGGTGGATAATGGTTAAACGTGCTGCAGCTACACCGTATTATAAAGGGCTATGTGACTGGGGCTCACAAGAAACAACAGGATGGATGGGTGATAGTAATAAAAAATGTTTCAGTTTCATGTATTTGCTATATATAAGCTCTTTAGTATGTTTACAAACTTGTTTTAACCCACCTTGGTAAGTGAAAGTATAAAGTTCAGGTTGCAAGCAGCTGTTTGATGTTTGTGCATTTGAAACATGAAAATGTGCCATAAATCCAATGAAGGTTTTGTGGATTTGCCAGCTTATCTAAACATAAACATTTCTTTCCACCTTGAACTTGACCGGTGTTCAACACCAAAGTTTTCTCACATAAAATGTAATTTGTCACTAATATGCTTGAATGTAGTAGTGGTTCCCAACTGGTAGCAATTGAAAACTTTAGGGGGAAATTTACTTTGATTTTTACATGTGGTTTGTAAATAGACACTTAAGCTCTGGGAATATAACATGTAAAGTTGATAAAAGACCCGATTTGAAATGATCTTTGTATATTTAGCATCAACTATGTAGTCAATTAGGGAGAAATGAGAATGTTTTGAATTGTTAAGTGAGGAATTCCTTGATAAAGGTTGGGAACCACTGACTTAATGCATTTGAGAAGAAACACTAAGCTTTTACAAATGCTAAACTAAGTTAGTTACCTAAACACATCTAATTTTTCACAGTTATGTTAAGTTATTTACTTGTTCGAACACAATCAGACCATTGTAAGGGTCCGACAAACTTTCAACGGTGCAAATTTCCCAGAAGCTGATCGAGTCGAGCAGACAAGTAGCAGGAATCCTCATCACCAACAACCATTCCCCATTTAAGTTCGGCCTCGTCCCTTCCAAGGTCACCTGACCTTGACCTCCAGAACCCCAATCAGACATCCACCGGAGGGCAGGTGCTGTAAAACATACAAACTTCAGCAAAAAGCCTTTTCAAAAATTTTTATAAAACATTGTGCCAATGTAACAGGAAAAGGACAGTTTGAAGTAACATGTAGATAAAGATGAACAACTGTAACAACACACCAAGTGCGTAGTGCAACAAACAGACAGACAGAGGCTAAAATCATCGGTGTGAAGTTTCAACAAAATACAAAGTGGCCATATGGTCGTTGTTTTTTAAGTCAATAAAAAGTCTACATCACAATTACTAACAAAACAGTGGAAAGTTACTGGCAGGCAAAATGATTATTAGCGCTACAACAAAACTTTTGTTCATACATCAAAATTTCATTTATGTAACTTACACTGGGTTGGCACTATACCACTAGATGGAGCACTAGTTGTTGGTAAGGGTTGAAGTTGCTCATTTCGAGGTGCGATGAGATTAACAGGGGGGAGGGGAGTGTTTGGAGTTTGGGGGAGCGTGATTGTGTTGATGATCGGATCAACAACTGCAGACAAAACACAAAATTAGTAAGAACCTGTATATATTGGGGGTTGCAACCAAAGAGCATTGTTAGATTAAATAAACTGATTAAACAAGCTCAGACGATATGATGGACAAATTGTGAGAACAAAACATTAAAACCATGTTATTTGCATGTGTTTACATCAACATACTCTGTGTAGTATTTCCGATTTCCTATAGTTGATCTTATACTGACAATAAAACCATAATAAGGATTATGTAGACCAGGGCTTCTCAAACTTTCTTGTTCTGCGACCCCATTTCAGAAAAGAAATTTCTACGTGACCCCTTGATGGGTATAGCCTATACACGGGAATGATTTTTAAACTAGAGATGTACCGAATATTCGTTTTGCCGAATTTATTCAGCCGAATCGGCCACTTTTGCAAAGATTCGGTTTCGGCCGAATAATTTGTTGCGATTCGGCCGAAACCGAATGTTTTACGAACACACATTTAAAGCGTTAAACATGTCTTTTCTGCTCAGTACCAACAAAAATCCAGTCAAATATTATATTTTTAACACATTATCGTTTTTCCCACTGCAGACAACTAATCAGTAATTCATTGTTGGGTTGGAAATCATGCTTAAGGCAATGTTAAACCCCGCAGAACTAAAATGAGGACGAAACACAACTATTCTGCACTAATTGCCTGGTAAATAAACTTATATTTTCATGTCAAACGCGTAGCGTAATTCAGTTTCAGCCGAATCGAAATTTCGACGATTCGGTACATCACTAGTTTAAACTTATTTTAAACTTTAAACAATAAATTTACGCATGTGTACCATATTGTAACAATGACATAATAACGCATGATGTTTCGCGACCCCAAAATTATATTTGGCGACCCACAGTTTGAGAAGCCCTGATGCAGACTACAAAAGTTTGGCTTGGCAGCAGCAGAGCAATGTATGCCTTTTTCTGACAACTAATGAAGCTTCAAATAAAGGGTTCGGCAACCCCTGGCATGCGTAGCAAGGTTGGCACTCAAGGTGATTTTTCATGACAAATCTTTCTCCTTATTATTGATGTCAGCTGACACAAACCATTATTACTCAGAAAAACGTTAGCACACAAAGTCATTACCATGTGTAAATATCAAAGGACATAGCGTGGTGTTAACTCGTTCTTAATACGCCCCTATTTTTTGGAGTTTTTATAGTTGTTTGGCCAGAGTGATTGAAAACAGCATACAGGATCATGCAGACTACATGATTTCAGATTGGCAGCAAAAAAATGTAGGCCATACTCACAACTGATAAAACTTTAAACCAACCTTCAAACTGGTCAGTTGCAAATACACTTGTAGTGGTTTGTATAGTTGGCCGATCTGGTGGCAAAATTGGTCTTCTACTGGCGACTGGTTCCACTGGTTCCATGTAACCACTTCCTGATCCTTCCATGGGATGCGGAAGTTGCTTCGGACAATCCTCTGGAAATCTCCACTGGAGGGATGGAGCAGCTGGGATAGAAATCACATGTTAACACATGCTACGCTTGGGGTAGCAAAGAGTTTTTATATGATGTGAAATATATTTCTCGAACTTGAAAAATCCCTCAGTGTTGACATGATGCATCCTTGTTACATTTTATGTTGACAGAAGTGTTAATTTAACTTTCAGGTGAAAAACTTACACTTCTCAATGACAACAAAACTGTAAGCTGGCTCTCTGAAGCAATTCCGTAAAAACCTTGCTTCACTAAACTGGAATCGAATTCCTATCGTCTGCATTCTCTCCTGCCATCCAATTTGTTGGAAGTACATCGTTCGTGACGACAAACTTGATTCAGCGACATTCAAACATGCATTCCAGACCTGCAAAAAAGCAACATCATCTCATAATAGCTCAGTGAGTGGAGCATGAGTCCAGGAAAGACTCCTATCGTGGGTTCGAATCCCACCACAGGCTAGATTTTTCTAGCCTGTGCTTCACCATGTGTGAATGCTTGGGAGACCAGCTTAATTTAGCATAAATGCTCCAATGGACCTGGAACACTATGCTACACAACTAATCTGAATTTTTAAACTTACATCAAGTTCTGTAAGGGGGCAATCGTGGGGAAATCCCATTTTAAGTTGCCAAGCCCCAGTGGGTTGTAGATCGGGAAGTTCAAGTTTTATCTCAGCTCCTATCGCCCAAGTGTTGGTAAACTTTATGATGGGGGTCATACCTGCAAAGAAATACAGAAATAATTGAGCAGTCTGTGCAAACTTGTTCAAACAAAATCACACTAGTTAGATGACAAGCCGCACCATTACACACATGTAAAACGGAAAGGTACAGAGAAAAGATTAAAACAGCAAATAAACTCAATGACTTACGATGTTCGCAGTTGATGCCAAACACATTATCAGGGCAAGTGCAGAGATAGTTGAACCCTTCCACACTGGTGCACTGACCATTGTTCTCACAGGGTGATGATGAGCAAGCTGCAATTGATTAAAAGAAGATGAATTGTTGACAAAATATTTTCACAAGAGAAAACTCCAACAAATTGCATTTTTATCACTTACAGAAGCTCTAAGTATCAGAACTTGAATATAACACCAGATATCTGAATAAATTAAAGTAAGCTTTATGGACAAAGTTGTTGAGAAGGCATATATCAGTTCTTCGGGTTAGTAGAGCAAGGTAGGGTAGAAAAATGTTTAAACAGCATTAAATTTTTAAGTTTGCACAAATTATAACAAAAGTCAGGATTACCGAGAAATTAAAATAGAATCCTAAAGAAAAACAACCGATCTTTTGGAACAATTCCTATGCACTATAACTTTTTGTACCAAAAATTATAGATAATTATCTGTTTTACAAACATGTAAGCTGATGATGAGGGTGTGAGGTCACATAACAAATACACAAATTTAATACCTTTGCAAATCATACATCAGTACATTGTTGAACAAAACGAGTCAACTTAATGTTTATCAACTTACCATTAAGTTGAGAAGCGGTGTTAATAGCAAAAACTTGTCGTGCAATTTCTTGTGGGTCGAGCGCAACCAGAGATTGCCCTGAATTTATGCTTTCTATGTAAAGAATCCCCGCTGCTGCCGATTGAAACGCTGAGTTGTGTAGAATGTGAGGTTGGTTGCCAACAAAATTTTTCCTGCAAGATAAAATGCAAACGTTAACAACCCAAGTAAACAAACAGTGCTTGTTAGTTGTTAGTTTTATTAGCTGACTGGTAGTTGTTTCAAAACAAAGGTACTTGTTCAATCAAAACATGTAAACAAAGCCTTAATGGAAACAATGAATGCAAAATATATATATACACAAGAAACCCTCACACGAAATAGAAGCAGATTCTATTTTGTGGCAAGCAGCATTTAAATATTCGGTGGCATGCAACATGTTAAAACACCAAAACATGGAAGTGCACCCCACCTAGTGTCCACAAGATGTCCGCTGTCATCCGGTCCACCTACAATAGCTCCAGTTAACTCATGTGCGTTGTTGCTAGGCGACCCGAAAAATCCCCATCCACACTGTTGCGGGGGAGTGGGACATGAGCTGGAAAAAAGTGGTTTAATAATGATATGGATGGAAAAAGTTTTCTGGAAATATCAATATAGTTTTCTACAGCAATTTTAATCAAGATGCAAACTCAGTTGCTGAGATAAAGCACAAAATGATGTTGTAAAACAGTTTGTTAACTATCTAGGGTTATTTACAGAAAACACCATACCCGATGATGTCATGAGCATTTATCAAAACGTTTAAAATATAAAGCAAGCCGCTTTTCTATTTGGGCCATTATTTTCACCATTAAACTTATGAACAGACCCTTGTATAGTGTTACACAATGCTGAAACTATATTAAAGTTCTTTAATATAGTTTCAGCAAAATGTTACCACAAAAAATCTGAACAGAAAATATTTTAAAACACTCCAAATGACATGAGGATATTACCATGCAGCCATTTTTGTGAAACAAAGTACAAACAACATTCAATAGATACACAGTAAACATTTTACCCTCTTACCTATCTCTGTCGTGCAACTTCTTGGGGTAATCGGTTCCATACCCAACCATATAACTCACTCCACTGTCTTTCCCAAGCACTTCTGATATTTGTTGTTTTACCATGGCCTGATAACTCGTTGCTTGATTGAGATCTAACGTTTCTTCTGCTGTTAGTGTGCACAAAAATGCTGTGTTCGCTGAAAAAATATATAAAGTATATATAATTGATCTATATTTTAGCTCTGCTAGTTCATGTTTATTTTGTAAAGCACAAAACAGAACCCGAAAAATTTTTGATGCCCGAAATATATCGGGCTACAAACAAATGCGGTTTTTGCTGAACCAATTCGTAAAACTTTTCTATGCTATTAACCAGATAATTTTGCGAACAAACGGCTTAGGTTGAATTAGAATTTCCACTGTAGAGAAATGGATTATGTAAGTAACTCCATTCATCTGTATTAATAACCCACAACACCCTATGGTGCATGAAAGACAATGCAAAGTAATTTGTCGAAGACCAAAGCACCATTTTAGAAAACCTGCATTGGGTGTTGGCAACTTACCCACAAATAACATTTTGTTTTTGATTTTTGGCATTGACAACAAACCATCTGGTGTTTTTGGGGCATTTTGAGCACTCCATGTATCACAGAAGTTTAGAACAGGAGTGATGTACAAATCGTAATCTCCTGTCAGCTCAGATAATAAAAGCTGAAAAGCAGAAACAAAAACTTTCAACAAAATCATGTTTCAAATGTAAATAATACAATGTTTTTGTTTGTGCACTATGCGATCCGTTAGTGACATTTAACGAAATGTAATTTACCTGCACAGCCAATATTTTGTTGTCGTAAGTAAATCCTTTATCGGTATTAATCTTGTCAAGACCGAATTCCTGATATTTTGCGACGGCGTCATCCAAATAAGATTGCTTGTAAGTTGCTTTATGAAGCCAAATCGCGGCCCAAACCAGCTCATCGCCATAACCACTTGATCTAAACAAAATATCTTTAAAACTACGCTATCTGTACTTGATATATATAATCAGATAAATATTTTTAACACAACAAAACCAATTCCTATGAAAAAAGTAAACATCTTGGATTTCGCGCCAAAACACACACTAATAATATAGAAAACGATTTATGCGAACATTAAACTTACGGATAAAAGTTCGCTGCGCCCGGAATAGAAAAAACGTCGTATTTTGCCCGATGTGTGTCGGCAAAGAAATACAATTCTTCAGCATGACGTAAAAGGTCGTTTGAATAATCGGGAGCTGAAAAAGTTAAAAAATAATGTCAAGAAGATTTTTTCCCGAAACAACTTGTGGCAGGTTATAGAAGCACATTAAGAAATGTTACATTCATCCAAATTGATCTGTGTGCTTATAAAACTGGTGTTTTAAAGCGAGTTGGGTGAAACTTAAGGCCATTTTTCAAAAGCTTTCAAAGGATAAATGATAAAAAGTGGTTCAGATCTATATGTACTGTGTCGAAACTAACAATAGGCTACCGTTGCAGAATAAAGTAAAAAATAAATGTACTTTAAACTTTTTGGCCTATCTATATTAACCGTAATTTTGGGCGCTCACATATAGTTGATAATTTCTGCGTCAACAAAATACATTAAAACATGAATCTTACCAACAGTTGAGAAGAGAAGTGCTGACGCTGCGAGGGCTGCTGCAGTTTCGGCGGCCAATTCTGATCCAGGTTCGTTCTGAGTTATTTTGTACGCCGGTCTCCTCCAGTTTATGTTGTGGCTGCTCTCCCAATGTCCGTGGTCAATCGTAGGGTCGCCCACCTGTCAATCAAACATATCAGTCAAGTTGGCCACAATCATTATAGTGACCTCAACTTTTTTAGCTTATAACGTCTCAATGCTGCACAGCGACACATGGGAAAGAGGGGACTTTTAAATGAAGCTTCAAACTTAACATATTTGGTCGAATAAACTTGAAAGTGAAAAGGTATCATACTCCTAGTCAGTGATTCTCAAACTGTGTACCGCTGTACAATAGTACCCCGTGAGAGATTTCAAAGTGTGTCGCGAAATATTCGCTATTTTAAGTGCAAACATTTCCTGGTGTGTGCGTGCATGACAAACTTTTAAAGGCCCATTTTTTTCTTATCTGCTGTAAAAAGAAACCACACATCACAATAAAGTTGCAAATTACAAATAATGCGCAGCTATTTCAGACTTGGTGAATATTTTAGCGGAATTCTGCCGATATTTGAGTACATTAGCATTATTGTATTTGTATGATATATCGAGTCTTACCATTCCATATAACACATTGGCTCGTGGGTGCGTTTTTACGAAGTAATCTGTCCCCCACTTAATAGCTTTGTACAGGTGAACAGTTTGACCTGCGTGTTCATAACCACCAGCAAATTCCAAAGCTCCCCAAGCAAGTTGTGTTACAGCAAAAGCCATTGGGAACCCAAATTTTATGTAATCTCCACCTAAAACACAAAAACTATGAAGTTATTTCACTAAAACAACAATCAGCCAATCATAAAACAATGAACAATGAGAACAATAAGGTCGTTCAGTTTATCAGCGCCGAAACAGGGCGAGCATCTAAGCGGCGCCATGGCTAAGCGGTTACAGCGCCTGTCTAGTAAACAGGAGATCCTGGGTTCGAATCCCAGTGGTGCCTTGCTTATTTTTTTGCTCCTCACCGATGTAGTAGCCCCCGGTTAGATCGATGCCTTCAGCTCCGCCATCGTACAAGGCTGAATCAAGTTTCCAATTTATCCGATTGTCTTCTGGCATTTTTCCTGACCTTTGAGCCTCGAAGAATAATAATGAATATTCGATTACTTTGTTGTAATCCACAGTAAAACCTGAAACAACAACAATCGATTAACGTTTTTTTTAACTTTTCTCAAAAACCTTTACTTAAATCAGATATTAACCAAGTGTTTTGTTTTTGTAAAATACGACTTGCAACCATGGGCTCCGGCAGAAAGTTTCGCAAGGGGGGTTAAGATGTACAACAGATGAGTTGCAATTATGTACATATAGGCAGAAATTATATGCAGTAGAATTGCGTGGCCTCTAACTTGAAAAACTCTGACGTTTTGCCCCTACATGCCGGCACTGCATGGTAGCAACACCATTTGCCAGTATTTCACCTAAATAGAATATCGGGTAGCGTGACGTGTCCGTCTATTCTCATGTCAAAAAAGCTCAAAAAAGTTTCCAACTAAAATATCCCAAGAGTTTTCTTATCAAGCATCTGCACATTTCTACATCTTAACACCAACATGCAAAGTAACTTAAAATATGTAGGCTATACATGAATAAAATGTTGCGGCCAGACATAATGTATCAACAAGTTTGTATAGCTCTTCCAGCAGTCTTTATATATTTTTGTGTGTTTCGCCGTCTTTTCGCTTTATAATAACTTCTTTATCCTGATGAATTAAGGTGTCTCGTTTGGGACATCGAAACGTCGGCATATTATAATAAAAAGTGTCAAAAGGGCTAAAATTTTGTTGATGTAGGCTACGGTTCGGCATATTTCCGGGAAAGTCGTGCACCCTATTAGCCTTGTGAATTGAACCAATGTTTCTACAAAACACGAATCATGTCAAAATTTGAACTTTACTTACCGACGTCTTGGTCCTGTTTCGGGGGACTGTTGCTGAACGCTTGTCCGTAAACTTGACCCTGAAATGTGACCTTCAACGACGGCAGACCGTGCGGGGAATACCCCAACATGTTAAATTCGAACGTGCCCGCCCCCAAGTGGCCGTTCCACGGTTGGTTGGAGATGACGTAGTATGTGAAGTCAGGCGCAACGTCCGTGACTCGACCTTTCCAAACCTAGAAGGTCATTTCGTAAATCAGTGGTTTTCAACTCGTTTCAAGCTATGGACCACCAGTTTAATTAAATCAGCGGTTCTCAATCGTATACGGACCGCGTACCACCGGACAACTTACTATATAGCTGCATAACACCTAAACGTCCCAAACCTTGTTTGAATGGATAGACCAAGAAGTAGGCCTATTTTCTCAACCTGGCTAGCATATTTAGTAATTTTAAACGACTGTACAGTAAACGACTTTACAGTAACCAGTAATGCTAACCGGTTCGCTGATCTCATAAAATTTCGTGAGACAGTTCTATAGAACCGGTGCGAACCGGCTGAATCCCACCGCACTGTATGTAACGTTTCTATGACAACCGACCTGGAAGCCCTTGACGGGTTTATCGAAGGTCAGGGTCATTTTCCAGCTTCCGCCCGTTCCCCCACGAACCGGAACTTGTACATCCGCCTCGAATCCCCCCTGACCGAAAGTTCCTGCGGATGAATACGAAATGTGGATTAGACAAAGTCGCCTCACAAGCGAATATTCATCAACTTGCATAAATGTTTTAAACAGGGATCAAATGTATTTATGTCCGAACCCGAATAACTTAGTGAAGGTCGTGATTAAGCGGACGTTAGTTTAGTGAACGTAGATGTAAACGGTCCCTGTACGTATCTTTAAAAAAACAACTCGATTTTCTCCCGTTTGTGCGACAGAAACAAAACAAGCAGACTCAGTAAAGTTTTTTCTTGCAGAAGTAAAAACAACAAATAGTTCTTTCTAACATCGTTTTAAATTGAAACTATGGACAGGAGATAAATTGAGATTCTTACAAATAAAACTCACTTTTTACGGCGAATAAAGACGAGAAAGGTCCAGCGAATGACTGCGCTGCGCTCAAATAAAATTGTAGCAAAAATAAATAACAAAATTGAAGAAATATTGAATACGACAGATAACTGTTCATCTTATTTCTTTGTTTATCTAACGAAACACAGTTTAAATTTTTTTTATAACACTGCAATCAATGTTTAACAAACCAACTATACGTAAACTCGTACAATAACCTCGCTAACGCTCAAAAATACAAACCGTTTTACACAAAAACTCGAACTCACAAACCTGAAATGATTCCTTATCGGGATTTGGCACACAACGTAAACATAACGAGCAAAACGGTTTGTTTGCCTTGCGTAAAGTGGATATTAAAGCACGTGACACAATTTGACGAGGTGTCCTAGCAATTATCCAATCATAATTACACCGTTTATGACGACATAAAGAGTTTTAACGCGTCTGGAAGGTTTGAAAGCGTGGTCCTATCAGATTCGGCGACGTGATGATAATTTGATTGAAATTCGGGATTTCAAATTAAACCGGATTTACAAGACTGGCGAAAAACAATTAGGTGAAAAATTATGATTTCACTAAAAATGTGAACTTTTCAGTACATAACCTGAAGTTAGAGAAATATTTACTGAAATAAACCTTGAATAACAACATTTGTCTCGTTCCCACCGAACATTTCTGCAAATACTTAAAACCTAACATAAAAACACAACAAACCATTACATATTAAAGTCTATAAATCTGCTGTCTTTGAAGCTTTTTAATTTACTTTTAAATTTAATTTAAATTTCAACAAAATTATAAAATAAGTTTCAAAACCAAAAATCGTGTGCCCGTAACATTAAAACATATTCCCCATGATTTTAAACCTATTCTTGCAATCAGTTTGACAAAATAACCAACGAACAACAACAAGTAGGAAAACCAACAAGAAGTATAATAAGTTGAAAATGCGACGGTCGTTAAACTGACGGATGAGTTTCTCGTGGCGAGGTAATATTGCTAATTGGGTTTGTGCAAACTTCAAACATTCATCACAAACTTCGTGGCATGTTTATTACGAGCCACACAGAGAACGTGCTGTCCCTAATTTCTACGCTCCCGTCCGTTGCACCCGACATTGTCTTTAAACCGCCAGTCGTCACTCTTTAAACGAAACATACGAAATCAGAACTACGTGAAAACTGATTACCATTATAGTGAAGGTGAGTTTCGCTGTAGCGATTTGATGAAACACCAAATCACAAAGATTTTGCTCCACGCGAATTTGTTAGGAAAGCTTGAACAAACGATTTTGGTCAAAAGCTGAGGAATATCTGAGTTCATTTCTGGCTACAAATCGTCTTATATTGGTTATTTTGCAATTAAATTGGAAAATCAATAAGGATCATAACAAACTATAGCAAAAATTTCTTAAATTTTTTTTCTTGCCACTGTTTTGTGTTTTCATAATTTTTTTGTGCCGTACGATAAAAAAATGCCAGTCAAAACGGTCGGGGACCGCTCTGTTAAAGATTTGGATTAAGCTAGGCCGTAGAGCAATCACAAAAACACACACAACGGCTTGAAACATGTTTGAATTTCCTTTCATACAACTAGAGAAATCGTCACACAGACACGAAACAAGAAAAACGCTTAATTGCTGTAAAGCGCGTTTGATCACAAAGAGTAATAGAAGATATCAATTACCTTCGGTGAATGGGCAGTAAAGTTTATTCCGTTGAGTGGCGCTATATGGCGCACTTGAGTGGCGTTTGAGTGGGTTGTGTGGTGTGAGTGGCGCAAACAAGATTGGTTGACGTCAACAAGATGGGAATAAGGGTGAATCACTATCTTCCTTCAATAGTTGTGCTTTGAAAACCATTTGGAATTTATTTTTCCTAAACATTGCCTGTTTAATTCCAGCAAAGAAATCCTACGTCAAACGTGTCTTACTCGAAAAATGTTTGCAGTCATCATTTTTAAACCAGTTTTGCCAACTGAGTTTTGTCAAAAATGTTTAAAATGTTTTAGTGACATTTGGGAAAAGCCACTAAAATAGGCGTGAGAACTATAAGCATACTTCGCTAACAGTTTAAAGGCGTATGTCGCTTTTTTCAAAGCCCTAAAATTGAAAAAACATGAACGACTACAATCTTGGTGTTTTGTCTATGGCATGCAATGAAAAATGTCTCTCAGATACTGCAGAAATTTTCATTACATTTCACACAAAACAAAAGTTAGGAAGGTCATCTTTAAAAATAAATTTTACTGAAAACGCCAGTCAAAATGCGATTTGCCAAATTACTTCCGTTCTTGGACATTTCCAAGTAAAAAAAACTCTTCAGAATATTCTGATCGTGGATTTAAAATACACAGTAAATATTCGCCAGTATTTTTTTTAAGATAATAATAATTCATTAAAACTACGATTCACCAAAACAACGAAAACAGAACGAAGCAAATTAAAAAAAATACGCCCACCTGTTGCACAATTCCTTCCAGTCACCACACGTTGCATTTACAGCGGTAACCTTTTTCGATGTCTGTAACAGCTTCCGTTGTGCCCACAAAAGGTTTTTGTATGCAGAAGGTGCTCATGCACTGTCGAAAAATGATCATTGTTTATTAAGTGGTTGCGGAAACCAAATTTTAGTTTGCGGAAACCAAATTTGGAATAACTTTAAAAACTCAAATTATGTTTTCACTATAGCCAGGGTTGCCATACCGTCCTTATTTCTAAGAAATGTCCTTATTTTTGACTATAGTCCTTATTTTGTCTTATTTTCAACAATTACTGGTCAAATCCCTATTGCAAGTAAAAGTAAACCTAGACCTGAGCAGTTGTGAGATGCACGAAGTATTTTCTACGAACAAGAAGTGACTGAAACTGATTGTTTCTGCCCAAATATTGCATATGATATGTCATGGCTCGTATAAATGCAAAGATTTGTTCAAAAACGTTTGTTTTGTTTCGTATGAAAATTTCATTTTTCGATTGTCCTTATTTTTGGTTTCAGGTCGATGGCAACCCTGACTATAGCTTATGATACACTGTGGCGTGGTATTCGCATTTTACCCATTAAGAGAAGATTAATCGCAATTTTACCTCAAACAATTCGACAAAATACTTCTGGTGAACTTTCAAATGAAACAGACATAAAAACAAATTGATTGGTGGTAGAAGTTGGTTGAAGTGCTCTTGTATTTAGAGATCGTGTTAATAGCTTGGATAGGAGTGATTCGGGTTTGGTGCTGATCCGCTACAAGCATCACTTCAGCACTTCACGCTACAAACATGCTCCACCATCTAACACATCAGCACCAATTATCCGAGCACAAATTGATCTTTTCCAGCAAGTTTCAACGAGCGTAGAGTTTTAAACAAGGCGCTTTTGTCGGCTAATTAGGACAGATGCTTGTTGGATTGCCCTGCGTCAAGCACACTACAAGCGATTGCCTCATTTGCCCTCTAGCTTATGTAAACCCACGCAATGACTTCTCCACTAAAAGTTCCATTCAAACGACTTCGCACATTTAAATCGGGTTTGGAAACAAGATTTGGACAACGGGTTTTGGAAACGAGATTTGGACAATATAAAGTTTAACGTAGTAAAAATATCAGCAATTTTTTAGCTCTTCCGGCAGTCTTTATTATAATATGCCGACGTTTCGATGTTTTGTTTGCTAAACGTATTTTCACTATGTTTTGCTGTTTTCGCTAACTTAGTGATGTCATTGACAAAAAATACACAAAGTATGACGACATAAATTCATTGTGACGTCATTAAGAAAGGTGTGTGACGCCCAATTATGATGTCACACACACATATTGTACAGCTTTGTGACAGAAAAAGTTTATAAACTCCGGGAAAAAAATTTCCTGCTCTAAGTGGATTTGCGTCCTTGTGACGACATAAAGCGGAACAAGATGCGTCACAATGGGTGAGCGACTTTTCACATCGTCGCGTATTGGTTGTCGCGGATTGTGGGGGGAGCATGAATGGCGGGCGATAAGAGTCCGATCGCTTGTAACAACTTCGAGCGAAGATCAAACAAGTCGCGACTGTAATGTTGTTGATATTCTACAACCCATTGTTGTTGCGCGATTATGACGCTATGATCAAAGTCACACGGCTACATAAAGTGCTGCGCGTCTATAACCAGATTTTTAGTTCCAAGCGAATCGAAAAATACTTCTTCAGTTCCATAAGGCGGACTTTCTAAAGTTCCATAAGGCGGACTTTCTAAAGTTCCATAAGGCGGACTTTCTAATTTCCATGTTTCTGACTGCCACTTTATGTTCTTTGCGGCGTGAATTTAGGTTTGGTTGGTGAATAATACATGTACGGTGTTGTGGTATTGTTTGGTTTTGGTAGCAACTGTCCAATTGTTTGTAGAGGTTTCATTGCCACTTTTACCCCAGCATCGTTTAAGATTATCCTTCCCATACATCTACGCCTTTCAGTTTTGCCATTAACCCGCCGCAGACCTGACAGTCTGATAGTTTACTCTTCTGCCCTCACTCTTGCACGGTTTTTATTTAGTGGCATGTCAAAGTTTAATAAAGTTGCAAATTTGACCACTAAAAAACTGCAACAAAGGACATTTTGTTTTTCAGCTCAGTAATTTTTCCGCCCCCTGCAGACAGTGGAGATGTTGTTCGGCGTCAAATCGTCGCAGTTTGGGCGGTTAATTAAGTTTTGATCATCTCTATCCCCTCATTCATACACATAGAGATCATACACGCATGTTTGTCGAAGTTTAGTCGATATTAAATCTTCACAGGGACAGTGACGACATCAAAGCACTTTCGATGCGACACAAACAAAATAAACAGAACATTCGATTGATCCGACCGACTTTGTCGCCTCTGTGATGTAACAAAATGCTTTGTTTTGATTCGACAAATCGGAGGGCGTCGGTTCGGTTTCGCTCATTTTTTTAGTTTCAAGCAGATGTGAGGGGCGCGGAGAGGTGAAGGGCGGATTGGGATGAAAAGTTGAGAGTTTGAACGAGCGAGGATTGAAAACCACAAAACAGTTTTCCTATTCACCGCAAAATTAAAGTGGATGGAAAATTTCTGGTTTAAATATAAAAAAAACTTAAAAGCGTTTTTTCTATATCACGAAACCGAAACCGTTTCAAGTTCTCGAAAGTCGACATCAACATTTTAACGCAAACAAATGAAGTTGTATGTTGATGGGAATTACAGTGTGAATGTTGGGTCACTTGATGCAACTAAAAGTGATAAACTAGCTTCGTTGACAACATGGCGTTATTGAAAGTGAAAGTAACGTCTGCGAAAATGGCGACGGTTGTGGTAAGCAGGAAATAGATCAGGTTTCAACTGCAAATAGCTTCACGATTCAGTTAGCACGAAGAACACTGTGAGATGGGAAAGCCTTGTTCAAACATTCAAGTGTGAAACAGCGACCCCTAAATCCGCCCGACACACGTCCAACCTTCCAACACACGTGCGACTGAGGGAAGGGGGAGCGGGTTGAGCCTTTTCCCAGCAGAACCGCCACCGATTGCCACTGCTACTGCTTGCTACTGGTACTGATGGCGGTGGCGACGATGGCATATGCCTGGGCCTGTTTCCTGAGCGCACACGATGTGCGGGGGAAACAGTTTGAACGGGGAAGCCTCATTGCTCTGCTGCTGCTTGTGTGTTACACAGCTGAAAACTTAACACGTGGGATGGAGGTTTAACCCACATGTTGCATAAGATTGAAGTCTTGTTAAAAGTAGAAACTTATGTGAGGAGAGTTTATGTTGCAACAGGACTTAAAAACTGAATTGGATTTAGAATTGCGAACTGGCAAGTTTTTTACCAGTTAGCTTAGCAAGGCTGTGAGTTGTTCAACAGCCAGTTGTTGTAGATCTTGTTTCAGAAATTATTTTCACTTGCAACATTTCAGAGTAGTTTAGTTTCAGTAAAAGAATTTCGATGTCAAGCTTTGCACAAGTTTGAAATTAAGAGCCACGCAAGCAACAAATTATATTGTGTTGTGGATGTGTTTGACAATTTAATTCCTCTGGTCGCGTATAAAATTCGTAATCGAAAATTTTCTCCACATTCTGTCGCTAGGTCCTTTGCTTTCACAAGTTACTACTTTTACACTTTACTGCTGGACATAATGCGAGCTATACTCGCAAAATGACTCATTTTAACAACTTACAACAAAAAAAAACTACACAAAAGCGCTTGTAGTTTATCCAACAAAAGTAAAGATTGAGATATTGAGTGTTACTGCGAATTGATTAGCCAATAAATTTCGACCATCATAACCGGTGGCATATTCAAACATAGTTGGGTTAATAACCATTCAATGATCGGTCAATAGCTGAAGAATATATCTACTTAAATCAACAACGATTCTGCATCAGCTTGTTTGCCTTTCAATTACAGCAACTCGCCGACACGATGAAAACAAATACTTCGTTCACACCGGCAACATTTAACTCCACATCAAACGTTTTGATTGCGCTGATTTCAACCAAACTAATTCGTCACTAATTAAACAAAATCGTATGCAGCCATTTTTAACTTATATGTCGGACAATTTGTTGGCAGCAGTTTGACCAATGGAATGGTGAAAATAACGGCCTAAATAGACGTTTATCATTCCTTCGCGTGATTCAAGTGTGTATAAACGGGTGTAACTGTTGTGGCGCCTCATATCAATGATGATGGCATGGGTATTTGCCGAAACGTTTAAACATTAATTTTGGGTCGTTATTTTTGCCATTAAATTGTGACAAAATTTGTTAAAATTATAAACTTTACTTTTTGTTTATCCGGTAAATATAACCAAGTCAAAGGGAAGGTTTATGAAGTATGGCTGGCGACAATACTATAATCATTGTTGAAATTATGTCGGCCGGAGATGTGGATTACAAACTTATAATTAATATATATATAAGCTATTGCTGCATAATATCAAGTTTATAGAGCTCTTCTGGCAATTGTAATTACTTTTGCCAGAAGAGTTCTATAAACTTGTTATAGATTACATTCTTGATCAATCAAGTTTATTTGTTTTCTCGCAGAATGTCCAGCGTTGAACTTTGACCATTGAACTTTTTTATAATATGATGCAATTTGAGAATCCTGCAGTACCGTCGACATTTTCACCAGTAGGTGGCAGCATGTCGTCCACCCCTTCCTACGTTTCCCACCAACCGACGCCCTTCTACATAGACAACATACTGGGTCCGTCCCCCCACCAGCAGGTGGCGAGCGACGAAACCGACACATCGACGACACCGGGAGCGACAAACGGCGTTGCTACGGACAACATGATGTCATCAACAACGCCACCGAACATGCACATGAACATGTTGCACCCTAACATGATGACGTCATCGAATGGAGGTCAATGCCAGCAGCAGAATTCAAATGAGGAGCATCTGCATACATTACAACCTACAACTTCACCCTACGTTCTGCCGCACTCGACATCTGCTAATGACGTAACAATGAGCACTTTCCTGCCCCCTTCGTCCCCTACAGCTAGCCGACAACCAACCCGACCCATAGTTCCGACCCCCATTCAAGCTGTTCCACCACATCACTCTATCGGCTACCAACCGCCTCCCGTCACTTACTCGAGGACATCGGGTATTTACGACGCTCCCGGCGGGATTCCAGGCCCTTACAACCCGTCACCGATGCAGTATGGACCCTCACACTACGGCGGCCCCCCTCCACCGACACATGGACCCCCAGCGTCCCCGCTTTACCCCTACCCTCGCCACGATTACGCAAGTTGGTTTCTCGATCGTCAAGCGGCGTTTTCAAAAGGTGTGAATTTTTTTATTTTTTTATTTAAATTTGCTGTTACACAAATACCAAAATTTTCGATGACAATCACACATATAGTCTCGAATTCAATTTTATTTATCTTAAACATTTTTAATTTTTATCCAGAAATTAGAATTTACAAAACCTTGTATAACTTTGCCACATCCAGTGTTTTAACTTGTTTTATTAGCTTCACCGGTCTAGTTTTAACAGGACATAATAATAACGTTGACACTAAGTTTAAATAATCGCCACAAAATATTCCCAAGCCCGTAATTGTTTATCGAAGCTATTTTACTGAAATAACGTTAACCACGTGGCCGTTCAACAAAATGGCGGATGGAACAAACTTGAATTTGAGAAGCGACATCATTTCCTGTGGCATCGAAGTGTCGCTTGTCGCAAACTCAAATACGTTGGAAAACATAATTATAACTAAACTTTTACAACAAATGGTTTCGAGAAAAAAGGTAAACGTGTCACAGGGATTATTAAGAAAAGTGCGAACTTGTTGTCAAAAGTATTTTTTAAGTTTGGCAAATTTACGAAATAGCGACACAATCTTTTTGTTTATCCGTAGTCAACTTGTGACGCAGAAATAAAAACAACGTAACAAGAATAATCATAAGGGGGGAAACAATACAAATACCACAAAGGGTTTGTTAAACCTATAGAAGAAATTTTACGAAATAGCGACACTAAAAAGTTTCCATCTAAAAACTTCCAAGTCACAAACATGTTGCACAACATGCGATGCGATGAGGTTGCACTGTTAGTTCCCACAAACTCGGTCCACAGAATCGGCTGTGGCATGTGTGCGTGGGGTGGCAATGCTGGAGACTGAATTGATTGAATTACAGGAAAGCCTGGATATGATAGAATGCACCAAACCGCCGCATTGCAGCCATACAAACCATTGTTAGTAGCGTTATAAGCGCTCTTCAACCATTTACCGCAACACCCCGCTATAATATTGCCTTGTTGGAGATCATACTATGCTTATGACATCAATGCAAGTACGCCAATAACCCAACATTAACAAGTTGATGCCGCATTGGAAGTGTCAACGACATTAAAAGTTGCAAAATGCCACGTGAAATTGGCAACTTACGTAGTATTGAATTAACTCTAGTTTTTTTGCTACAACTCAAGAACCTCTGGGTTTAACATAGTTGAAAGTTACTTAATCCATGTTTTAGTATTCACAAATTTGTTACGTTTCAGACCTTTATGTAGAATTCGGACAAACTTTTTCGCAAAAGCTTTGCAAAAGCGCTTCAATTTTGTTTCAAATCGCGTCTTACTATGACATCACGGTCACTTTTTGTTTCGTAACAAGTTAACTTTGCCCTGTAATTCTCGAGCAGAACACCGAGGTAATTAATAATCGATTATTATCGATGAATGAGTTGATTGTCTGCAGATCGCGAACAAGCGTTTGTGGAACACCGCACAATAAATATTTGTCGTGTAATAATCGCGATTAAAGAAGCTGCCCATTGTTTTATGGTTGCTACCGAAATAATACAGAATATTGCGGTTTTTCGAATTACATAATGAGACGATGCAATCGGTCACGTACGTTTGTGTCGTCACAGAGGTTCTTTGTTTTGGAGTCGGATGTGGTGGATTGTGACAAGAACAATGACTCTTTATGACGTTTTAATTAATGCAACCTGTTAATGAACCTTACAAAATTCTTATTAGTCGCCGCAAACGAACTTTGAACAAACTTTATCTATTCGTAAGTAAAAGGTTGAAATGAAATAACATCCAACACCGAGGCAAAAGTTCAAAAATCCATTAAATAATTTTCGAAGTTTTGTGGTTTTAAGCTTATTTGCTTATTGGATCAATTGGTGTCCTTATTAACAGTAGTTCGATGTATGATATGTTGTAAGAGTGCTTACCGCTTGTTGAAACGAATAACTCGTCAATTAATGATCGGTTTTATATCGTGGATGTATTGCTCGTATATGACCACTTGTACTAATATATTGAGATAAGGATTGTCGCCGACGATCTCGCGAGCACAAATACATCTTTATGTTCTGCAAACATTGTTGGGACATTATGTCGTCATAAAGATGAGTTGATCGATTGTAATTGCTTGTGATAACTTTGTTTAAGGCGCCGAAATTATTGGGGGCTTGGGTTTAAAAATGTGAAAAATACGACGCGATTTTTTTATGATAACCAAAACTATTTTGTGGTTGGAATTTCCTGAGACAAAAAACGCCATTTTAACACGTGAATAACTTTAAACTTTGCGCGTTTTTCCGAGTGACCGTTTTTTCTGCCCAAAAAAAGTTCTTGGAGACATTTAAATTTCAATTTTAAAGCAAACAAACAATAAGTTGCAATTTCCAAACCAGCGTTTTCGTCCACATAGCTTTGGTTTTCGGCAAAACATTTCATCTGTTGCTGATTTAAATGCTAACAGATGTTGTTCAAAGTAAACAATATATTTTCACTTCACAACAATCCAAAATTTTTAAACATCCGATAAAATCTTTCCTTATTTTTCCCACACTCAATAAAAATGCCTGAGTGGCGGGTTGAGCGGCGTCAGACCGAGCAAACATTGAGTGGCGCCTCAACCGGGCTTAAGTCAATTTGTTCCCGGCACGAACTTATCATCATGGCGTCCATAGACAAGTGCTTAACCGTGTAACGGCAGCAAAATACCATAAACCTTTCCTCGAATCAAAGCGAACATCAAAATAACAACTAACAGATCGATAATTTGTTCAACAATTTATAAAATACCGAAATTTAGAAACTGATAACCATGTTTCCCTAAATCTGCCCACGTAATCTCAACACACATAAAACGTAGGCTGCACTTAAAATTAAATCAATCACAAATTAATTAGACCAATAATATGTTGCACAGAGTGGTTGTCCTCAATCTACCTAGGAGGCTGCTGTGCCTTTCTACTTTTAAAACAACCGAACTTGTAAGAAACACTATATGAAAACACTATGAGTAACACGGATCAGTTCACAAGTTTAATGGTAAAAATAACGGCCCAAATAGACGTGAAAAGCAACATGCTTTGACCTTTTTATCATTCCTTCATGTGATTCAAGTGTATATAAACGGGTGTAACTGATGTGACCTTCATATCACTGATGATGGCATGAGCATTTGCCGAAACTTTTGAAATACAAAGCATGTCGCTTTTTGCGTCTATTTTGGCCGTTATTTTCACCAACGAACTTCTGACGTTTCGTGACTTTTAGGTTCAAATTAAGTTGTTAAACTTCCTTTGATAAAACTGACCATGTATTATTTTGATTGACAGTTGGTCGACCGATGATTTGGGGATCGTTCGTTCACCGCAACATGCACAAGAGGAAAGGTGGGCAAGTAAGATTCTCAAACGACCAGACTGCTGAGCTTGAGAAAAAGTTTGATGTCCAGAAATATCTTTCACCTCCCGAGCGAAGAAAACTGGCCAAGGCTCTGCAACTATCAGAAAGACAAGTGAGTTGGAATCAAGATTTTATTTGTATCAAGTTAATAGAGCTCTTCTGGCAAATGTAATTTTATAACGACGTTTCAACGTCCTATACACGTCGCCTTCATCAGGGTAAATAACACTGAATGCGACTAGTACAGTGCACGATAAACAAAGGAAAAGAATGAAACGCAAGCACGTCACAACGCAACGAAAGAGATTTATAAACTTGACCCTTCGATATTTTGTTGTAACGTTTAAGTCCCGTTCAATTAATCGTTCAGGTATCTGCAAACCAAACGCTTAAAAACCTATCTAACGAACTTCTTTAATGAGGGAAATAACGCCCCATAAAAACGTATTAAGTGACATACTTTATTGTTCAGACGTTTCGGCAAATGCTAATGCCATCATCAGTGACTCGATTAACTAAAGACGTTTGCTTTTGCACCAACATTTCGCCATCTATAAACGCCAATGTACTTTAGCAATCCAACACAGTTATAGCAAACACGAAATACATGACAACCAATGTCCTGCAATTTCAAATTTCGCCGTAAAAGCCGCAAACCTCAATGAATTAGTCTGCAGTATAACAGTTCGACGGAAAATCATTTTTTGAGTACATTAAATTTGCATTATTATCTTTGACATTCTGAAACTTTGCTTGTGCAAATATGCAAAAAGCAAAAAGTGGTTTCCCCGACAACCACGAAACACAAAATGACAATCTATGATGTCACAATATCGCTTAGTTACGTTGCACACACGTGTTGGGTGGTGGCATGTCTTGCATGTTTGCATGTGATGGGAAATGGAGTCGGTTGAGTCGGTATTTAGTACCAGGCACCGATCAGAGCGGTACTAGGTTGACCTCGCAGTGACGCAACACAACGTGATAACGGCACTTTTCAGGGGAAGGGGGTAAGTTAGGGGCCATGACCTTGTTTGTGAACGCTCCGAAGTTTTAAACCCAACAAAGATGGCAAATCTTTTCTTTTTAATGAAATTTCCTTGCAAGTAAAACGACCGCGACGATTCAAGGTCATTAAAATCAGATCAAGAAAAATCAGTGTAAAAAACCACTAAATCTGTCGCTGTGTTGTATTTGTTTATCAAAACAAATGCGATCCGCTTTTATAAGCATCATCAGTGTCTGAAAACAAAATAAAAAGCGGGATCAAACCATTATTTTCCAACAAAGATGCTTTAATGCACAATATCATGACTATTGTTGCGGTTTGTGGCAATCATTAAAATCAGCTTTTTATAACTTACACATTAAGGAAATTGAAGCAAGTGAAAACACTAAATCGTATTTAACTTAAATAAGTGATTTCACTTTGAAATCCAGCAGTCATGAATTAATGACCCTGATTCCTTTACTCTACTTGCGAGGAGATTGCATTGATAACGAAAGATTTTACATGTTAAGGCTCACAATTGTTTTTATCTGGTTTGACAAATTTCGATGATAAAAAAGTTTCCTAATTATCGAAAATATTTTTAAAGCGCATTAAATTCACCCGCTAAAGTTATGTTCCTATAGCCTGGAAAAGTAAAGCGCCACATTTACATAGTTTGAAATTATTAAAATATGAAAAGAATTGCGAAAAAAACTTTTGATCATAATTAACCACCAACATGGTTTCGTTCTTAATACGATTTTAACTCCAGCCATAAGCTGGGATCTGAAACTTCATGTTCCCATGAACCGACGCGTCAATCCACACAAACTATTTTCGAATGGCGAATCGACTTTAGAAGTGTCAGGTTGAATTTTCCGCAAATTGCTGCGCTGATGAATTAGCGACTGCTGTGGCGGGTATGCGCGGGAAAAAAACCTGCTGTAACCGAACACAGGCTGCCAGGCGGGAGGAAGGGGATGTCACGTGATGCAGCTTCCCTCGCTAGCTGCTGTGCGACAAGACTCGATGTGTACGAGGCCCGCTACTGCACTATAGTATATGATGTACATCGGTATGTGTACGAGGCCCGCTACTGCACTATACTATATGAAGCACTATACATGTACAACGAGGCCCGCTACTGCACTATACTATATGAAGCACTATACATGTACATCGGTATGTGTACGAGGCCCGCTACTGCACTATAGTATATGAAGCACTATACACCAACATGTACATCGGTGTGTGTGTTTTTGTGACAATGCCTGTTGAATGGTTTGTAATGCGATGCGTGGATGTGAACGCGACACAAATAAACTACACAAATGTTGCTGCCCCAAAACATCCCAGAATTCCGAAAAACTATTCGCAAAAATAAACGAACCGATAAAAAAGTAAAGGGACCAAAAGCAGCAGTTGAAATAAGCCATGAAGTGATGAATGAAAAAACACCAACTAGTTGCGGAATTGTTGGTTTCGCCGGTCGTCGCTTCGACTCAACCAAGCCTCGTTTAAGTTGAATAGAATCCATTTGACTCCAAAACAACCTGAGATTTTGATTGGCAGTTGGTAGCTGTTATGGTCACGTGACAACCCACCAATTAAATTGCCGTTCTATTAATCCGCGATGCCTGCGCTCGAGATTTCCTGAAACATCAGTTATTAAAACGATTCAAGCGATTGTACGCGTCATAGCCTCACAACAGTCGTATTCTTCATTGTAATCGCTTATCGATTGATGACATTATGATGTCAACAGGCCACCATTGTGATGGCACAATTTAGTGCTGACAATTTCCTGCACCAAGCTGAAGACTCGCCTACAGATTCATCCAATACAAGTCTGAACGTTTGAGGAAGTTGTATAATATTTGATAGGCCTCAACGCTATCATGTGTATTACAGCAATACTTTCCATTGCAATCTGCTGCTTCAATAGATTTCAAGTGGCCGACTTATTATAACGAAACCGCACAACTTGATTCGTTCGCCCAAATACTAAGAGAAACTACATAAGCCACTAAAAGAGAAACTAAATAAGCTCTTGTTCATGACTCATTTTGACACAAAACAGTTTGCATGCAGAGACAATGAACAAATCGTCCACAACTTGATTCGTTCGCACAAACAGTTAGAGATACTAAAAGAGTCATTTTTTTCATGTCATGTAATATTTTCCAAACAACAAAATAGTTTTCATGCAAAGACAATGAACAAAATGACCCAACCAACTGTCCTTGTGTTGTTTGATCAAAAGCAGTTACACCCAATTCAAATTTGGTTGCAGTTCAGATGAACAGTAGAAACTTTGTTCCACCAGCGTGTTGTGCATTCCATGAACGTAGTATTTATGGCTGCCGCTTTTTACTGCCATGGCTGAATCAGTCGCTTGAAATGGAAAAACAAATAGTTTGCAAAACATGTTTTTCCCCAAATATCCACACTTTCGGTAATTTTGTCGAGTGAGTTTTACCCCAGTGTCGAATTTGCGGCGAAAAAATGTCGAGTTGATAAAATCCCGATCGCCAAAACCAAAAAACTTCACCGATTAATTTCGACATCAACTGGAATTTCCAGCGAAATCCGCTGCAACTTAATGCCGTCGGATACGTATGTCGCAATGACGTCAGTGCGCGACCTGGTAACGTTGCCAGGCAACCTGGGGAGGAAACCCGCTACCCCCCGGCCCTCCCCGAGCCCGACACATGCGTCGCGGCGTTCTAAAACTGGAACTCTGTCGGGAAACCCGTCATCCGGTGCAGCAGGGTTGTTCACGTGACTGGACCGCGTTCGAAAAACAGGAAACAATGGAACGCGCGATGTAAGGCAGCCTGGCACGCGATCCCGACTCGCAGAGTTATTTCGGAGCAATCGAACTCGGCTGAATCGCGTAAACAACTTCGACAACTTGCGCAATGTGACGTCATAGTGGTGCACGCGCGGCGCTCTTGACAGGAAGAATTCGAATTCGTGATTCATTGGTCATAAAGAGTCGCGAAAAGGTCGATTCGAAAACTTGCACAGAACAATGAAATACCGAATATTGAAACGCGATTTTATTGTTTCAGGTAAAAACTTGGTTCCAGAATCGTCGGGCAAAATGGCGGAGGTTGAAGCAGGACGGACAAGACGGAGACAAAGAGACGGAAAATGCGGAACAGGGGAAAAACGGAGCGAAGAAGATAAAAAATGAGGGAACGTCGGATGATGACAACGGATCAGCGGATGATGAGGATTCTTCGACTTACGAGGATGCAGAGAAAAAGGGGAAGAAGAAAGATGAAGTGAAAGTGGAGTTTGAAGACCCGGATTTTAACGAGATAAAGTTGGATGCGGGGAGAAACGGAGGAGGAGCAGGTGCAGGGATCTTCCCCGTCCCAGTGGAGAGAGACAATGAGTTTCCTAGCAACAACACTAACTCCCTCCCTCTACAGCCTGTCACCCACACACACGCGAGTATCACCCACCACCCGCCCTACCACCGTCTTCCCAACATCGGACCGCTATCCCAACCCTACTACCCCAACCAGATGCAGACCTATCACCATAGCAACAACAGCTACGATTACCAGAACCCCGTACTTTCGTCCATGAGCGCCGGACCTTCAACTTACGACGCCAACCAGCCGATGTACGACAGCTACACGGCGCCCTCCAACGGCCAACACTTGCCCCTCCACGCACCAGCCCCGACTACTTTGAACAGCTCCCTCACTCTTCCCCTGCAACCCTCGCCACAATAGATGCATCTCGTGCGCCACCCACCGGTGCAACTTCGCCATGTATTTATCCCCTAGTTGACGCTGTTGTATTTAATCTATCACGTTTTTTGTGTTCGTGGCGCTAAACTTGGTGTCTCGCGTATTATTTTTACCGATTTCTTCACAACATCCAAATAACTTTGCCAATCCCACTTTCAACATCGCATTGTTACGTCACAAACTAAACACTGTTGAAACGTTCCTCTTCACTTGTTGCGTGCATTTTTAGCAATTACGTCATTTCACCATTTATCCGCCGCAATTATACGCAGTATGACATCATCAACCTTTGACGTCATCGAGCAGTAAGTTTTACCTGCAGAATTACTTTGATCGCTATGGTGCTTATTGTCACACGTGTTCGGGCTGTCTTCTGTATATTGGCGGTTGAACCAGTGTGGATTAAAGAACAAATCAGTTTGAAGTTTCACTTTATGACAGGTCGGTTCACATTCTGTCTTGAAGCAGGTTCACGAGCTAGCTTTCTACTGTCAAGGGTGACGGCGTAGTACGAATTTTACATTTGTATATTATTGTTTTTGTACAAGTCATTTATTTTTTTCACCTTTTTACTTATATAACTAATCCTGGTTTGTCCCCAACGCCGGATATCGCAATCACAGAACATTGTAAACCAAAGGTCTGCAACCTACGGCTCAGCAAAATTATCCGGCCCGCAGCCCTATTAGACAAGTGGCTACTTCCAAAAAATGACTAGTTGACAATGTTTATTTTTCCACTATTGTTTTGTCCAGTTTGTTTAATTTTTTGACCAAACGCAGCTAAGCAACGGAGTAACTACGTTAAATTCGAAATGTTTAACGACACTATAAACAGTAAAAGAAAGAAATTATAAGTAAAAAATAGGGGGGCATAGAGTGGTCTGCGACTTGGCTGATCTGGTCTTTTACCACTCGGTTGCCAACACCTGTTTCAACGTGTTTAACGCGGATTAAAGGGTTTCAAAAATTGTAAATTCAAAGAAAAGAATCGACGAAGTTCGATAAATTCCACCGCTTAAACAAGTTACGAATTTCCGCAAGGTCAATAAGAAAGCTCCCAGCAAACTACAAAACCATCACATAAAACGCCCCCCTCGGATAATTCCTTGAGGTATCTGTCCGACATTGTGACGTCATACACATGTCTCACCTTTAATTAAAAGCCACCATTGTTACGTCACAGTAGCGCGACGGCGCTGTTTATTATTTACACATATCAGCTTTCGCGAAACCGACAAAATTTGCGGAACTCGAAAAATTTTTCGCCGACAACGCGCGCGACGACCTTCGTTCTCGAACAGGTCACTCGGCAGCCGTGCTACGCTGTAGTCATGGTTACCATTGTTCGCGGCGACCGACGCTTTGTTTCGTCAGCGATTCTGGAATTCGGGATTGTTGTTGGGATTTAATCGCGTTTAATTTCGTTCGAACCGCGATTGAAATTCGATGCGATGTACAAGAAACTCCGCTCGCTTCACCACGCCGAAGTGAACCCTCCCACTAAACGCGCGAGCAAAAAAAAGTTTAATTGTTGTTCGATAATTACAACAATCGCGATCGAATCTTAGTCTTCGCGCTGCTTGTATCCCTGCCACAACTTTGCTGCAAACCGGCAAATTCTGTCAAAGGTGAGTCAACTATTTGAATCTGTTTATCAAAAAACAATAAAATTTAGAATATTTTTGTCGCAATTTAGAACCGCGCGGAATAAACTTCGTTGTTCATGCCAGGTTGGTCAAAAATGTCGTGCAAACAAATTGTAAACCAAATAGAAAACTTGGGCGCGCAATATTTTCAGCAATTTTTATTAGAATCATGCGCTTGCTTGGGAAACTTGAGCAGCTTTAGTTAATATTAGAACCAGTACCGCGAAGTTTTTAGCGGCAACAGAGTGATTGTATCGAGTGACGAGTGTTGAGGGAATATAGAATTCCGCTTGTTATTTGTCAGCAAAACATCGGTTGGGAAGTTGGGTTGGCCGCTGTAAGTTTCAAACTAGGGTTGGAGCCGCAAAAGAGTCAGGATTATTTTCCTCGCTTTAGTTTTAATTTGGCGAAGAATTTCGGAAACGATTATGGAGGACAAGGAAAATCAGACAACGGTAGAAATTATTGTTGTTTCTAAACAAAGCGTTTTTGAAAATATTTTGTAAAACAAAAGGGAAAAAGTGCTTAGTTGAAAATGTTTTTGTTCTTTTGTCTTTAAAATTAGTTTGTAAGTTTAAGGTATAACAAGTTGATTTTTAAACGATTTAACGTTTTTCTAAGTTCATGGTCTTGAATAAGTCCACAACTTAACCCTTTAAAGACTGATGCAAACATTGTAAAAATATGTAAAGTAAAATAAACCGAACCCGGGAAAGTATGAGTAAAACCAATCTCGTGCGTCATCCAGTGGCTGCAGATAACTTTATTTAAAATTATGACAAGAATTTTATTTGTTTATTTTTTTTGTAAAGCCTTTGTTGATTCCTGAAGTGATTCCACGGATTTTTATTCCAACAACTTTGGAGCGAATAGAAAGGTATAACCACTAATATCCACAAATAACCACAAATACCTCAAGTAACCACAAATAACCACTAACATCCCAAAATACCTTAAATAACCTTAGATAACCACAACTACGAATAACCACCAAATACAAGACTTGATATTAAAGAGAGGCTGAAAAAAGATTGGCAAGACAAAATTTATGTGGTTAAATATACCTTATGTTCACGGATGACTGACCAAGGCTGGTTCTAAACCCATTTTGCGCGAATGCGAAACATCAGGGCAGGGGTCGGCAACCCCTGGCACGCGTGCCAAGGTTGGTACGCAAGGTGACTTTTGTTGGCACGCCAACCGATTTACGTGTTTGTATTGAATTAACAATTTAACCTGTTACACTGCTTGTTTATAGTTTTGATCTTGCCATTGTCTTGAAGTCCAGTCTACATGCACAAAACACTCTGCTCTCTCTGTATTATTGATATGAGCTGGCACAAACCGCTATCACACAGAAAAATGTTGGCACGCGAATTCATTGCCACACAACAAGTAAATTGGCACGCGTCGCTTAAAAGGTTGCCGACCCCTACATTAGGAAATGTTTTACCATGCTATTTATGTCATCAGTGGCGCTAAGTTACAATTAATTTTTAGTCCGAGTGAAAATTAAAAACCGGCGGAAACCGGTTTCGGCAAACCAACGAAACCTTTTTAATGAAATCCAATAAATCGATTTGGCACTCGCGATTTAAACAATGCAAATCGAATAAACAAAAACAAACGCGATTCATCCATAGCAATGCGGTTCCAACCAACTGACGGGAAGAAATATAAAAGTAAACCGAACAACCGCAAGCACTCATCGTTCCGAGCTATTGTCACCGAAACACTTGTGCCAGGGAAGCCATTTAATTTGTCGCGTCCCTAGTACTTAAGCGTGTTCAGTGAAGCGTGCCTGATATGTATACGCCGGTGGTAGGGGAAGGTCGGGTTTATTGAGTGCGAGTTTCGTTGGGAGTATGACTTCGTACAACAAGTGGAACGGTGTTACCGACAGCGGGCAACTACATAGCAGTATTACGTGAGTAATGCAGCACGCTGATTGGCTCATGCACATCACGTGACAGCCTACTACACAATCGTGTGTTAAACTATCTACTTATTTATTTTCGCTATTTTTTATCATTAGATGCAGGAAATTTGAGCTGGTTAAACGGATTTAGATTTCGTGAGGATTTCATCAGGGTAAACTTAGTTGAGGCTTAAATGTCAAAGCAGCAGATTTATTCCTGTACCAATACGGCGTCAAGCCAAACGACCAATCTCAGAAAAAAAATATCAGAAACCACAGGACTTCTCTATTGTTACAATTAAGTTCTAACCACAGAGTTTTTGTCGCAGAGAATATCTTCCTATGACGAGCAAACTCAGTCCACGCGGAACTATGACATCATCAGCTCTGACGACATACCATGCAACGAGTCCAACTCACCAAAGTTGGGATTCGGCGTGTAGTGACGTCATGAGCGTATTACGTATTCAATACAGGTAAACGTTCGAAAATGCGCGCCATAATTTGAAAAATGCGGTTGGAAAAATTCGTATTCCGCATTAATTATTCATCACAACCACTTCTGTGACCCAATAACCGCCGCTTTGTTGCGTCACAGAAACGATGATGACGTGATGATGTTTTTGACTGACCCAGAGAAGATTAAGCAGCTTCAGTACAGCACTGCTGCTAAGATGGAATGGAACAGGAGAGTTATTAAAGAGGAGATGGATTCGGGGATCCACAGTCCACCGGTGAGTACTTTAACCAAGTTCGCAGAGGGTCGGGTACCGTTATAATCAGTGGTGGGATTCAGCCGGTTCGCACTGGTTCTTTAGAACCGTCTCACGAAATTTTACGAGATCAGCGAACAGGTTAGCATTACTGGTTACTGTCAACGGACTATTTGTAACAGAGCCGGCTGAAAAATATGACTTTTCTGATAGAACCGGCTGAGAAAAAATTTCAATTCCACCACTGCTTATACGTATCCGCCAGAGGTCGTGGTTTAAACGATACTTTTACGTACGTTTCAGAGGTCGCGCAGGATCGCGAAGGAAGTGGCTATTGATTATATTCGAAGATATTTGGACGGGGAAGAAGAACGGATTGATGTGAGTATTGTGACGTCATAAACCAAGACGCTTATTTGCAAACAACTCGCACTTTCTCTGCACAAAAGAAAATTTTGCGGCTTACCAAATCAGATTTTCAAATTTTTATGTAATTGCGCCATGCTAGTCCATTGCAATAAAACACCAACAAAAATTTGCTCTCAGCGGTCCTTAGGAAATCCATAAGAAGGGGATATGTTATAACAAGAAGAATTGTTTCAAGTTTTTTGTTTTGTTCTTTAGATGCTCCGTAAAATCCATGCGCTCCAAGCGGACAAGGACGAGACGCTGGGAACCGTGATTGAACTTGAACGTGAAGTTAAACTTATGAAGGAGGACAATATGAGGTTGAAGGTTGACAACTCTGAACTGAAGGACGAACTCGACAAACTTCGCACAGAGGAACAAGTTTACAGGTGATTAGGATTTCATGCAAATTAACACCAAGCAATATATGACGTCAAACACATTAAACCTCGGTTAATCCGGATCTTGGCCTAATTCGGACAAAACTTGAGGTGCAAATGATTTATAATGTGGTAAGGGTTTAACTAATCGACATCGGTTAATCCGGACCCGTTTGAACCAAAAAATTGTCAAAAATAAGCAAAGATCCGGTTTAACCGATGTCGATTAGTTCAACCCTTACCACATTATAAATCATTTGTACCTCAAGTTTTGTCCGAATTAGGCCAAGATCCGGATTAACCGAGGTGTACTTTACAATTTCGATTGTAGTAACGGTGCAGCTGCATCGCGTCTACCATTCCTCCACCAATTGTGCCCTCAACATTGTCGCGCTTTTTAACGTCACAACGTTGCGCAGCTATTTCCGGCCTGGTGAATATTCTTCTACAATTTTAGCCGGCGAAATAAACTCAACTCAACTTAATGTTTGTTTTACATTTTACCGAATAAACAACTAAACGTTGAAGCAATATGCAAATTAACCCGGAGTATATATGACGTCACACTCAGGGGTGACAATCAGGGATTACGAACTGAGAATCAGAAAACACGTGATGAAAACGAAACCGTTCGTGGTGAAAACGCGAAGTTGAGGGATGAAAACAAGAAGTTGCGGATGGAGAATCAGGATCTGAGGAATGAGAACGGAGCGCTGAGATCCGAGAATCAGAAAGTCCGAGGAGACAACGGGAGGTTGCGGGATGAGGCGGGAGAGATGAGGAGTGAGAACTTGAAGGTGGGTTGGGGGTGGGGGAAGTCCCAGTTAACCCCCTTTTATGCGACTGTAGGATCAGCATGTGACTGTTTATGGCAGGGGTGGGCAACCTTCGTTACTGTGGGGCCAAATACAACAGCCAAAATTAGACTTGTGTATAACATATGGTGATTTTACTTTGTTGCGTACTAACTATGCTTAACTACAAGTTTCATTCGCATTTGATTCTAGCCACATATTGCCAGGTCGCAGAAAAATAGCACCGGGCACATTAATCTGCTCAAAATATATAATAGTTAGACTCGTTTGTCAGTACATTTGAAATCCAAGCGTCTCTGCGTGCCGCACAACCTTTAATCAAGGGCCGCAGGTTGCCCACCCCTGGTTTATGGTCTGAGCTGGTTCAATATAAAACGATACAGATGCGTCAGTCGAGCCGACCATATAAAAGATCCAAAGTGGGTGATCTTGTTTACACAATCACCTACTATTTAATCGCTTCCTCAACGATCAGATGGCAACGTGTCACTTTTTTATAAGACACCTTCGTCGATAAAATCCTAGAAAGTCCCAGGATGGGGTAAAATAAGCGGGAAAGCCCCTAGATGGGGTTAAATAAGCGGGAAAGCCCCTAGATGGGGTAAAATAAGCGGGAAAGCCCCTAGGTGGGGTAAGTGGGCAGGGGGAGTCCTTAAGTGGGGTAAAATAAACGGGGGAATTGTAAGTAGGTTGGGTAAAGCAAAACAAGAGAAAAGTATCTAGGAGGGGTGAATTTAATTTATTGCTTTATAACAGTGATTCTCGAACTATGTACCGCGGAGCACGGGTGTGGTGTGCCCCTTTAAAGTGCAAACATTCCCTGGTGTTTTAAATTACCATTCTTTGAACCACTTTTAGTATGTTTACCTAAGCGTAAACTTTTATCTATGGAAATTCACGTTCTTTGATGCGACGCATGCTTAAAAAGTTTGAGAATCACTGCTTTAGAAGCACGAGAATTGGGAAAATTTCACATGTGGGACAATGCTTATGGATCACTTAAATGGTAGAGCTACTAACACAGGAACTCACAAGACGGCCGGTTTGGGAATTTCCGGTAGGTGATGCAACGGAGCATAGGCATTTACGGCGACAATAATTTCTGAGTCAGCATGTTGCAAATTGCTGTATTATTGACACCATAAACGCCTATGGTCCGCTGCTCCACCTACCGGAAATTCCCAAACCGGGCGTCTTGTGAGTTCTTGTGTTGGTAGTTTTACCCACTTAAATACGAAATGTTTGTGTTGTACTTTGACAGGTCCGCGGGGAGAACCAAGCTCTGCGCGACGAAAACCAGGAAGTTCGAAGCGAGAACCTGAAACTTCGCGACAACAACAACTCGATGAGGTCGGAAAACGACAGATTCCGGAGCAACAATGAAACATTGTTGGGAGAGAATCGCGAAGTTGTTCGGGAGAACCTAGAACTTCACGCGCGAGAGGACGAGATGAGGATGTTGGTGAACGTCCAGCAGAGTCTCCTCGCCGGGAAGACAACAGCTGGGGAGAGGAGCGAGTTGGGAGGAGATGGGCAAGCGTAGGAGGAGTGGGAGCAGAGGAGGAGCAGGAGGAGTCTCACTCTTCTCACACCAAAACTATTTCTTCATTCACATGTTTGAGCAGTTTAAAACGTAATTCAGGGATATTTGAGCGAATTTGCGCTGCTTTGATACAGTCCATGCAGATTTCTACTTAACCAGGATAACACTATTGCACTTTAAAGTAAACAGGAAATTTTATTGTGGATTTTTTTATGCTTGTAAATAAAATGCGTTTTGCACTTTGTGACCATGCGAGCACCTTATCAAATAAATATTGTTCCAAAAAATCACTATTTCACAGCGAACTCTTGCACGACTAGGAACTAGGCAAGCAAATTACTCCGTTTTACACACACCGTCCAGGTAGACATTGGATAATTATTTTACTGAAAGCTGGTTACGCAGGCATACGTTCTGGAGACGAACAGTTTAAACAATTTTAGTTTTTCGTTTAACTTCTGAGTACATGGTAAATAAATATTGTCCAAAAAACCGACGGGAAACTATTTTACAGCGAAACTCCCGCACGTCTAAGGAAGCAGATAATTTTGGTTTCAGACAGACATTCGTGTTGGAAATTACGCCAATGGCACAAAACAACCGAAAAATACTTTGCAGTTAAACTTTTGCACGATTATAGGGAGGCAAATAACCCGGTTTTACACAGACATCCCGGATACAGAGTGATTATGCTTAACAATATCAGACTCTTCAACAGACAGCATGGTCATTGATGATCGCTGTTTATGACAATAAATAACTGAAAAATTGCAAGTAACATAATCGGTCAATGAATTATAGGAATATATTTCCCCTAACTGTCATCTTCAGTTCCTACAGATGTTTGATAAAAACTATAAAACACAACAAAGTAGAATGTAAAGCAGGATAGACATGAGTTTGGTGCAAAAACAGCAACGAATTTGCGGCGCTTTGTTCTTCAGGCAATACGCTTTAGACTCAACACGCTTCCGACAAATTTTTACGCACGGCGTCTGAATTTTTACCTCAAGCTATTTACACAAGCAGAAGTTGCAAAAACATACATTTGTCATTTGAAAACAATTTACATTCAACTGATGTTAGCTGTTTCGTCGTTAAGAATTAAGACGCTTATGTTCAATGCGTAAACAGATTGCTTTAAACTTTTGTCATGCCCCCCAGTTTATGTCTAGCCTAAAGTGAAAGGCTTTCATAATAAAAACACAAAAAATATGCGACCAGAATAATCAAGTCAAACACAAGTGGCAACATGGAAAACCTAAAGTATTCTTGCTTGGTACTGTGGAGCAGGGGCCGGCAACATTTTTTCTACTAAATTTTATCGCGGACCAGTCTTCAAAAAACTACAAACATTTAGTTATAAAAACGCCTAAATTAGTGTTTCATCCCCGGGATACATGGGCAAAATATTTTAAAGCATTTACCCTAAAAATTATACGGCCCGGTAACGAACTCGTCCGGCAGTTGCCGACCACTGCTGCAAAGCACTAAGATTTTTACAGCGCCTAATTGTTCTCCAGGCAACACGCTTTACACTCAACACGCTTAGAAAACACCACGGCGTCTGATTATTGCACTGAAAGTCAGTTACACAAGCAGACGTTTCAGAATCTAACATTTAAACGCCTTCACATTTTTTTCTTACAACCGCTGTTTACACAGAAAAAATAAAATTATCTATAATTCCGACGACGCTAAACTCAAAACTCTCCGAAATATTAAGACAACCCACAAAAATCGCAACAAAAACCATGTAAACAATTCTATCATGTCTGTTTAGGTGTAGCTTAAAGTAAAAAATATTAAGATGCGACCTTAACAACTAAAACACAAATAACAAAACAGTTTAATGCAAAACAACTCACTTGGTAAATTATTCCTGCTTTGTGTAAATCCTGAAAGAAGACTTCAGTATTTTCGCTGGAATCTTTTTTCTCGTTGAACACAACCGTCCTGTAGTCGCACCATCATCTGAATGAAGTGGTACAAAAATCATCACCTAATTTGTCACGTGATAAACCGCTCAACCGAAACCGAAGTTGTTTTTCTCCGCAGTTTTTTTGCAAAACGAAACAACGCTTTCGTGTTAAAATTTTTTTATTTATTTGTTTAGAAAGCCAAATAGCATTTAGCGCTTTCTATGCAAATGCAAGGAACCATGTTGGAGCGTAATTTCGAACGGGATTAAAAATATTGGCATATTTGAAAGTAAGCTTACATTGATAATAGTTAGTACTGGAACATGCTAGGAGGAATCTGTCAATAAAAACCGCCGTCATAACTTATATGTCATGTTTTAACGTTTTCATTTCTGAAACATTTTGCCAAACCAACCACCCGAAACTACCGCTGTAAACGGGCCCTAATTCTGTGCCCGAACCCGAATTGTTTTTAAATGGCCTGAAAGTTGATGACCGAGTGTGAAGTCAGTCCCGAACCGAATCTGTTTTATTTAAACTTAAATCTAACCCGACCCGCAAAGCCCGGCTTGGCTTAATTACAACTCCGCCTCAAACTCAGCGGTTTATGTGAAGCAGAACTGTAAAAAAACACGCAGAATTTGGAAAGATTCTCTCCTTGTATACAATACTAATTATGCTGCATATTTTTCTGAGGAACTTTACAAACAGTTTTAGCTTTATTAATGAAAACAACTTATCATCAGCGACAAGTTACAAATTAATATGAAAAGCTTGATACAAAAACAACAACCCATATTTGCAGCACTTAGTTTTTAAGGCAGCATGCTTCTAGACTCAACACGCGTCCAAAACATTACGCCGTCTGGATATTTTACTGAAAGCTGGTTACGCAAGCAGACGTTTTGGAGAACATCAGTTTCAGTTTTACTTTTAACTACTTGACATGGTGTAAAAAAATAGAATAATCTACACCGCAAAGAGGCTAAACTTAAAACTTTCTATTTTTTGAGACAAATCTTAACTCGCAACCAAATCACAGATTATTTTCAATCATATAAATAATCTTACTTTATGTCTCTGTTACACCAGTGTTTTTTTAAGGTGTTTTGGGGGACCGAAACGTTCCCCCAAATTTCTCCAGCGGTTTCCCAAAATGGCTATTTAAGCAAATATGGCTATTTTTTGGTAATTAGATGAAACACTTGCGGTCTCTTAAAACTACTTAGCGGTCACCCAAACCATAAAAAACCTGGTTACACGTATAGCTTGAAGATTCGCTGTGAGGCTTTCGTATTAAAGAGGCTTGTCCGATGCCGAATATTAGGCAGTGACCAAAACAATCACGTCAAACACAAATAGCGAACTGTTTACCATGGATTAAAACTCACTTGATAAATTATTCCTGGTTGGTGCAAATCCTGAAAGGAAGAAGACTTCAGTATTTCACTGGAGTCCTTCGTCTCAATGAGCACAACCGTCTCGTAGCAGCTCTAACAACTAAATGAAGTGATACAAAAAATTATCGCGTAAACCGTCACGTGATAAACCGCCCAACCGTGACCAAAGTTGTTTTTCTCCGCAGTTTCGGGATAAAATAACAAGGTTTACATTTTGAATTTTCGCATTTTTAAGTTTTGTTGGAAAGCCAGATAGAAAACACAAACTTTATATGTTTCTGTGGAAATGGAAGAGAATATTTAACTTTCAAATAATCTTAGAAACATATTAGCGGCTTATTTAAACAACGAAAAAATTAGCCCCGCATTATGCGAGTCGGAATCCGCCAATAAAACGCAGTCAGGCGAACATGAATATTTTGTTTTAATATTTGTATTTCTAACATATTTCGCCAAACAACCACCTGAATATGGTGTTATAAACCCTAAATGCTCTTGAATAGGACCAAAAAGTTGGTGGAATTTCGACACAAATGTTAACGATTGTGAAGCCGGGAGTGTCAGCTGTGCTGCATATTTTTCTGAAGATTTAATTATATTTCTGTAAAAGAACTTATTAAGCTTCGTAAGCGCAAAATCTTCGTTGAAAACTGAACTGATATAAAAGCCCAAACGCAAAACCAATTTTAGTAGTTCTTTGTTGAATTTAAAATAATCGACTACGCCAGTTTAAAACATAGCTTTCCAATCGGGGACTGGCGTCCACCAATCAGCTTATGAAAGAAGTAGAAAGCAACAACATATGGCCTGTTTTGTTTGGCAGGATTATTCGTTTAGTTCATCAGTTTAATTGTGCCAACGTTTTTTAGCTCCGTTTTTCAGCCTCAGCGAATGATTTTAATCTCGCATACATCACTTTAAACGATGTTTTATTTGGAAACTGGTCATGGATAAAAAAATCTCCAAAGTGTATGTTGAATCAAAAATGATTCAAGGGAACAAAACGTTTTGGAATTTCTGATTTTGGGCGACGGGCGCATGTATTATGAAATTGCTTCTGTTTTGAAACTAAATTAAGAGTGAACGTATTTAATAAACTCTGCATTCACTATTATTCGCCTTTATTGCAGGAAAACACGTTGAGCGACTTCAGGGAGTGAAAAATCAGTAGGTAACAGCCATGTCACCAGAATCTAAATATAGTCACAACAGTACAAGGTTTTGAAACATGGATAAATAATCTGGTTCGCCGCCCTTTTCGCTTTATAATAACATGTGTTTGCAATTTATGTCATTACCCTGATGAAGGTGTCTCGTATAGGACATCAAAACGTCGGCATATAATAATAAAAAACTGCTGGAAGAGCCAAAAATTTGTTGATACATTATGCCTGGCAGCAACAGTTTGTTCATTGGTACAATCTTCACAAAATTCAGTCATAAAACATCACGCTCACACAATAGCGGATATAAAAAGCTGCGCAAGAGCAGAGGACCTGGATTGCCAGCAGGAGGATGGTTAACGATCTTTCGTGCATTGGACCGAATGTTTTCAGCAAGAAATTGTTGAGTGTAAGATTGTTGCATTCGACCACATCTCCGTCTTCACCCAAACCCCGCTTCACGTCGACAACTCTCGCTAGCTCTGCTATACGTAGGATGAGAGGACCGGGAAACCTCATATCGGATGACTTGAAGGTCGCTTTGCTCATCCCAACTAATCCAGTCTTGGCATTGAACCTGAAAATTTACACAATAAATTTGCTGATAAATCATCACAGAAACTAGAATAGTGGCTTTCTGATATACTTCCATTTTATATATTCTATACGATATTTACCAATTTACTATACACATCATTTGATCTACACATATGATTGTTTTTGTAAACAAAAACTAATGGGTCCCCACACGCGTGTTTGTGCGGATTTACGGTAAACTAATGTTGCGGTGATTTTTAAATTCTTAAAACAAATTTTTAGAAAGCATTAACCCAACAATGAAAAATTTTGTTGTATTTTTTTGCACTATTATTGTCATATAATTACAAAAACATTAAAAAAGAACGAAACAAATACTTTCAATTTAATCTCTTGCTTAACTTTGTTTCGTAAAACGAGTTTTTCATTTAACTTTGTTTCGCAAAACGAGTACCATTGACATGTAGTAACCTTTTAGGATGCACACACCAAACGACTGTTTGACCTTTTGACACCGTTTTCAATAGCACGCCGTCCTTGGTGTTCAACAACACCGTTTGACCTAATTTATACATGCCTTGGGTATTTGATTCAAAAAAAAAAAAAACGCTACGTTATGACGAAAGAAAGTTCTGAACTGTGTTAGTAATACCTACTAATTGACCTTAAGTAACCCGTGGTCATGCAGCGGCCAACCTGACAACGAGCATTTAAAAAAACTTTTATCTTGTAAAAAAGTCAAGTTTATTTTTTTATATTTAGTTTGTTTAACAAAGTTTTGCTTGACATTATACGAAACCGAAGCACGCTTATTAGGTTTAAATCGCGTCATATGTGTGAAACCTTTGCCGAAACTGAAAATGTGAGTGATAACTTAATAAAACGACATAGCATTGCTGTGCAAAACAGCTGATTTCTAATCACCGAAACGACGTCTCGTAAAACGTCTGTCCGACGTCAAGCTGAGCCTTCCCGCTCTGCCCTATTATTCGTAAACGTACTCTCTTGGGACTTCTGCCTACAGTGTCTTTCTTGACCAAACGAGCGTGTGTCGCTGGGTCATTCGGGGTCAAACTTCAGGTGGACCAAGTTCAGATTAATATTAAACATATGTCCAAATTTGAATAAATTTGAAGCACTCTTTCTTTACTAAACGAGCGTTACAAACCAGCGTTAAAAATTTTACGTTTCGGGGGCCTGTGGGTGAACCGCTGGGTAACTTGGGGTCAAACTTCTGGTGGACCAAGTTTGGATTAATTTCTAACATATGTCCAAACTTCAATAAATTTGAAGCACGCTTTCTTCACTAAACGAGCGTTACAAACCAGCGTTAAAATTTTTACGTTTCGGGGGCCTGTGGGTGAACCGTTGGGTAATTTGGGGTCAAACTTCAGGTGGACCAAGTTTGGATTAATATCTAACATATGTCCAAATTTGAATAAATTTGAAGCACTCTTTCTTGACCAAACGAGCGTTACAAACCAGCGTTAGACAGAAAAAAGAAAAAAGAAAAAAAGAAAAAAAGAAAAAAAAAATACGGACAAAAACAATATGTGTCCCCTTCAGGGAAGGGGACCCATAATAAGGCAAAATCTAACAAATATTCTACTTGGTATATTCAGTTAATTTAGTATTTTTTTTTCTAATTTATTTGGTAAAAAAGTTACACTTTAATTACAGAAGCATTTTTACTTTGCTAGCCTGTCAAGATTTGGCAAAAAGTATTTGTATAGCATTACAAACTACATTATCTGACAAACACACCCATAGTTGCAGTGCTGTTCGGTACAGGACTTACAAACAAGACAAACTTTTTGTGGGTCAAAATTAGGAATTAGCATCTGCCGAAACGTTTGAAATATAAAGCATGTCGCTTTTTGCGTTTATTTGGGCCGTTATTTTCATCATTAAACTTATGAACAGGCCCATATATAGTGTTCCAAAATTAATACTGTAGTAGGAGAGAAATATAAGTAGAAAATTTCTAGCTTGTCAGTACATAGTTGTAGATGAATTATTTCTAAACTTACTTTGGAAGGCGATGTCTTGGACACGGAATAAAATGAAAAAGTTGCGGCACAGAATAGAGAAAGTTTAAAACTTGTGGAATGAAGAATAATATCATGGTTTTGCTGAAATGTCCCAGGATTCCAACAACAGCAAAAGTCATCCCAGCAAAATAACAAAACGTGTCGCCCACAAACACCTGGGATGGATACCTGAGAAATAACATCACTGGTAAATGGTAGAAAATCAGGTAAAAATCAGGGTAAAATTATAGGATATACAAAATAGAACAAGCTTGGCAGACTACTTGTGACAAAAAAAGAAGGAAGTATTTTTAAAAGCCCAAAGTATATTACTGGTAATTTGTCCTTTTTTGTCCTTCAGAATTTAAGTTTACCAATTATACGCTATTTTCTATATTGGGCACAATCAACCTTCACAGTCCTTATATCCCAATTTTCTGTACTGTAGCAGTCAATTTAACAAAGAGATAACCTTTCTAGTGTACAAAGCTTGAAACAAAGCACCATAAATTCTATTGTTCATGTGTGTTGTGATGTCACAATAGAGGTAGCAATTACAAAAAAAGTATTTTTTCCTAAACCAAACATTTGATTACAGTTTGCACTCATATACAGGATTTAAAAACAGTTCGAAAACTTACAAATATTTAACTGTTGGTTAATGTAGTAAAAAATGTTTGCCTTCACGGACCCCTTGAAACTATCTCACAGACCCCTTGGGGGTCCGCAAACCCCAGGTTGGGAACCACTGTTTTAAGCCATATTTTTGAAATAAGCGTGTTACTCCCAACACACTGAAGTTGTAAGGGGCTACATTAGCTCATGCGGTCTATCTCGCGTCACTAGCTGCACTGATGAGACCTTATAGGCAGGGTTGCCATACCGTTCTTATTTCTAAGATTTGTCCTTATTTTGAAGGGCCATGTCTTGGAAAAGTTCATTGTCTTTATTTCTAAGAAATGTCCTTATTTTTGACCATAGTCCTTATTTTGTCTTATTTTCAACAATTACTGGTCAAATCCCTGTTACAAGTAGAAGTGAACCTAGACCCGACCTGTTGTGCGATACACTTAGTATTTTCTACGAACAACCAGTTGCTGAAACAGATTGTTTCTTTCCAAAATAAATTGCAAATATTATGTCACGGCTCGTATAAATGCCAATATTTATTCAATAACATTTGTTTCGTTTCGCATAACAATTTTATTTTTCGGTTGTCCTTATTTTTGGTTTCAAGTCGATGGCAACCCTGCTTATAGGTCAAAACAGTGTGCACTGTATGTTGCTTATGTGTATTGGCTCGATGCTATTATAATTCAACTGAGCCTGATTACAGCAGTTTTTCACACTTACCAGTTGAAATACAGAATTCCTAATGAAGTTCCAAGAAAAGGCAGCATGAAGTAGAGTGAAAATAAATGGTAAGTTGACACTGGGCCAGACAACTCGATAATGTTGTGGACAATAATCGACGCACAAATCACTACAGACTGCCCAGCTTCTAAACCGTTGATCCCAGATAAGATGTTGATTGCATTCGTGCAAAACACAGCCAGCATACCCATGTATACGTAGTACAATATTCCTGCAAATAGAGAAAATCTGCTAGTATCCTGATGAAGGCGTCTTGTATGGGACTTTGAAACGCTGGTAATTTATAAAAAAACTGCTGGATGAGCAATACTTGTTTATACATTATGCCTAATAGCTGATTTATTGCAAATAGACATTGATTTATTTATGAGCAAAAACAATCGCTGTTGCTGTTGTCATCATTGGTACACCAGTAATACAATATATTTTCTACAGTAAACAACCCCTAAGCAGTTTGTTTTGACCAACGAACTTCTGTGGCTCGTGTTTTAAGTTTTATGATTCATGTCTTTAGATTTCAGGCACTTGTTTAGTACAAGTTTTTTAAAGTTGAAAGTGCCAGGGTTGAACATTTCAACTTACCCAGGTCAAGTTCACCACCCAGAAAGAATCTCAACGGCTTCGGAACGATGATAAAAGTGTTGCTGATGTTTGTGTAATACACCATGAGCAGGGGAAGTGAAGCAACAGTGGGAAGAGTTAGTTTATGTCTCCACTTTAGGTTAAGAACATCATCAGCAAACCCAAGAAACACCATGCAACATATCGACAGCAGTGCTCCAATGAACTGGATAAACTCTCTTTAAAAACAAAAAACAAGTTTAGAGGCTAATAAAGTTTATTTAAACACAAATACATGCAAAGTCAGAATGTGGTTTATCTAAGACAAAATTGTATTAAATTGGGCAACATAATTCTTTTGTCTATGTATTTTTACAAACACATCATACAATTGGCTCATTTCTCATTCTTGTAAACATCACCAGATTGGTGATAAAAAAGCAAATTTTAAGCGCATTCTCCGAAAACAACATTATAATTTTTGTGGTACCACTTTTTATAATATAAAATAACGGAAAAAAATCCATGTTCACAAAAATACAATTAAACGTTACATATTTTCGATCAACAATTACTTTTGGTTGAAGTTGAGACTTCCATTTCCATCAGACGTCATATCCATGAATGGAAACGGGATGAAAAAGAACATACAGACAAGATACACTGCTCCACTAACCACACCAAGGGCTTCCGGCACTTTCTTGTCAGAAGTTTTGCTCATATCTCGGCCGTAAAGATTAGCAGCAATAAAAAGTGGAGAAAATGACGGGATAAGTTTCATTGTCATTAGAAACCCAACGCAGGCGACCACCCCGTTGATCAACAGTGTTGTCTCCGGTTGCATAGTGATAACGATAAATCGTTTGTAGGCAAAATCTGAGCTTCTGTTATCCAGACCTGCCAAGCAGCATCAACATAAACTGGCACGATATTACAGGAAGGAGTGCAAATCCAATAAAACTCTTGAATCCAGTAAAAAGTTTTCCACAAATAGTGTAAGAGATGTTGTAACCCAGTCTGAAGAGAAACATTAAAACTGGCTTCATGACTTGCAGTGGTTCAAGTTGTTTTTGTAATTTATGACATATTGTTGCTTTTAACCTGATAAAACAAAAAGATGAAATGAGAACACTGGTCAGTATTTTAAAAGCTTAGGTAAAACATCATTACAACAGAGTTTAAATTTTATTGCAGATGTTGCAACAATCACTGACTTGACTCTGGTCATGACAACAGCAGTTGTTAAAATGTTTGCAATAAAAAGCGCAACAAGTTCTTGTCTGAAACATCTCTCTTGTATCTTTTTCATCAAATAAGTA